>NC_140616.1:15735065-15737565 GCF_057381915.1 Diplotaxodon limnothrissa | reverse complement strand
CTTAATACTAAACAATGTATATATTAGCTGTATAATACCAGTAGGCCAGCTCTAATAGTAATTTGGTATGGCCTATGCTCTAGATGGTGATCACAAAGACACACACAGGAAACATTGATTTCTCCTGTTCACCTAGAAAGCATAGAGCACATTACATTGTTAGACTCAGCTCCTCTTCCTTCCCTGTAGCCTCTCTATTTCGCTTTTTCCGATCTCAAGGTACATATTTGCTTTTCTCATTTTATTCTTCTCTCATTTTTTCTCCCAGTTTTTCCCCCCTTTTCTTCAGTTTCATTATTTCAGTTTTCCATTCCTTCCACTCTGCCTTTTGGTACTCTTACATGTTGCATGGTCCTCATTCATCTTACTCCTTTTGTCACCCCTTGTATAAACAACAACTCGCTGCTATGGGAATATGTAGGACACTTACACTGTACATTGTACTCACACATACACATGCATGTACTAAGACACACAAATACAGCGTACCTCAGTACATGACTATGAAACATAATTTTTTTTTCATGGGACTGAGCTGATATATTGGTTCTCATTTTAAATGTATGAACTGAGCCACAGTTGTGTACAAATGCGGGCACAACCACATGCTTACTTGTGTGCAATGTGTGTTAAATATATGTGTTAAACCATGCACGATCTGTGGGAGAAAATTACTAAAATATAAGAACATACACAGAGAGAGAGTAAGAAAATGAAAGAAAGGCAAAAGGATGGTTGAGTAGTGACTATTCATATTGTGATTAGCTAGAATTGAAGTCAGTGACAGGCGCTGTCTATAGCCTTTACTCCTAGTCTGGAGCTGCTTTGGCAGCATCAGGACAAAAAAAATAACAAAAAAGCCCCACAGGTGTTCACAGGAAACCACTTCAAGAAAGTGCAGAAGAAGGAGTCCAAGCTCCCCTCCTGTTGCTTCATAAAAAAACTACATCTGGGTTTTTTTTTTGTATTTGTAAAGTATCTGTAAATTAAAATACAGTTTAAAAAGTTTAACATATTGCTAAGGTGGAAATTATACACTGACTTTATATTTTACCAATCACTTGAAGAGCTTTACATTACAAGCTGCATTCATCTTTTGACACATTCATAGGTGACGGTGTCATGCCTTCAATCAACCTCCACTGCTAGGGTCACCTTCTCCTTTCCATGATGCTATTACCTGACCTGGATTCAATGAATTGAGTTGAACTAAACTGAAATAAAATGAATGAAGAGAGCAAAAGACTGAATGACAAAAAATGAGAAGGCAAAGAGACAGGCAGATGTAGGGATGATAGATAGAGGAGTGGGTATTGTCAGTCCCCTCAGGTCTCTTTGATAAAGATCAGAGCAGCCACAGCCAGAACCTCAATCACATACGCATGCATGCGTGCGTGCACACGCGCAAACACACACACACACACACACACACACACACACACACACACACACACACACACACACACCAAAAAACATGAACACTAATCACATTTCTGGAAGATACACTATTAATTCACCCTCTCACTCAAACACATACCAAACACACACTTGTATTTGACTTCTACACTCAGATCATGTTCAAGTTAAAGAGGCTGGAGTCAAAATCAATCAATCAAGTGCTTATAAGGGATCAAAGACCAAGAGGAACAAATGGTAGAATGCTGCATAAGCCGGTGCCTCTAGACATTGCTGCAAATGGTTTTAACAAAAATTTGAAGTGACTTTCCAGTGTTTAGGTTTTACTAGAACTGTATCCACAAGCTGCCCAATCATCAAAAATTCATATTTCATATTTAAGGGGTTTCCTCTGAGGATCTGGTTTCAGTGGCAGTGCATCTGGCAGTCTGATCAGACTCATCAGTCTGCTAACTGAATGTTATTGGCTTGGGCTTACTGCTGTGAATGGTAAATAGTTATAAATGCTAAGATATTACTGATGCGGGAGATGAAACATTTTGTAAATGTGATTCAAAGATGTTTTTGATCACTGAATTATAATGTGGGAAACAATTAGATGGTGTTCTAACTAAAATTTCATGCAGGGAGGAAGGAGTTAAATAAGATTGAGACCAGAAAAGCAACAGGCCTAGATGATATCAGATCTAGACTGTTCAGAGGCTGTGCAGATCAGCTCTGTGTGTGGTGGTCATGCACAATTGTAATCTGAGCCTTAGTCTGGGGAAGGTCCTTATCCTGTGGAAGTCTTCCTGTGTGGTTCCAGTGCCAAATTCTGTACAGCTCAGGGAGGTTAAACAGTTTGGACTTATGGTCTTAACTACTAACTTAAAACCTGAAAAACACCCTGATGAGAATAATCATCAACAACCTGCAACCCCTGGTAGCACACTACTGGAACCTCTGCACTTTGCTTACTGTCCTGTTATTGGGAAAGATGATGCTAACATTTATCTCCTCCACCAATCACTGTCACACCTGGAGAAGGTCTGTGAGGGTCATTTGTTTTTGACTTTTCCAGTGCTTTCAATAAAGTTCAACCCAC
>NC_140616.1:15420065-15727565 GCF_057381915.1 Diplotaxodon limnothrissa | reverse complement strand
TGCATCGGTTAAAACACTCGACTCCAGCTACATGACGCGCAGCAGGAAACACTTCCCGCAAGTCGAGCTGCCCGAGATTCACAGAATTTACAAAAAATGTTACATTTTTGTGGTTTATATCGTTATCGGGACGATAGATGTCTTATATCGGGATATGAGATTTTGGTCATATCGCACAGCCCTATTTCAACCAACTAAAAACACTCAGCTGTGAAACCATTGAGTTCTGGGACCATCTTCAAACTCGTCTTTGTGTTGATCTGAACTGTGCACCTGTAACGTTGTGAAAATGCATCTTTCATGCTATAGTGTTGACAAAAATGCATTCACAAACAGCCTATTTTTAAACACCTGCCAAATTATTTAAATCTGCCTCTGCGAAGTGCCTGCTTCAGGATGATACTGCCATGATGAACTCACTTTCATGGCTTGTAATAAAGATAATGAGCAGGTATTTTTTGCTCATTGTTTTTCTGTAAGCATAAAGTCAGTACCTGCAAAAATCAAAACTCTGCGATGGCTCCAGAAACAGATTAGGCGGAAGGATTACATGGACTGTGAATGACTTGCCAAAAACTGTCCAAACTTGGGTGGATAATTCCTTCAGAGAAAATCTTCTACTTGCTGTATAAATATACAGCCTAGGTGTCTGCTGTGGACAGTCTAAAAAGTTCAAATTCAATAGAAGAGCGACCAGAAGTAAGTTTAATATTGCAATGTGGTCTGCTGTTAAAACCCCCTTATTCACACAGAGCAAGTCAAACATCTGAATGTATCAACAGCAGGGGCTCTTCAGCTAAGTCCCATGGATGCTCTCACTGAGAGCAAACTCCTTCTGTATCACAGCTACACACACATGCCCGCATAAACATCAACACAGAAACACACTATCACGCAGGATGAACGCGGGCCAAGTAGCAAGTAAAAATTTGTGCCAGTGAATAAATCTGGGACAACTGCTTCGACACACAAGTGGCACCGGCACACACATAAACACGCACACAGCATGTGTGGAGATTTAGATCCAGACACTTTGCAATCAGTGATATTGTCATCTTGCAGCACACCAGACACACATATAAATAAGATATACGCCAATCAGCTATTGTACCCACACAGAGAATATCACGGAAGGCCCACCAAAGAATGCACAAAGACGAACATAGGCAGTTGAAGAGTGTATACTTTTGAACAGCAAACAGCTGTGACAAACATATTTATGCATTTAGCCATCTATATTTGTGAGGACCAGTTTAGACCTCGGAAGAGGATATTTTTTGGAAAGTGGGGAGGACATCTGGATGGTTTTATGTTGGGACGTACTTTCCAGCGGACTGGGAGTTAAGGCTTGAGTTTCGGTTAGTGGTTTAGGTTGGACCAAAGGTTAGATCTAGATAAAAACAGGCCTTTATTTGTGTGCGTCAAGCTTATGACAAGGAGCTAGGTATTTGATGATCATAATAAGGTGTGTTTGAGGTGCATGTACAGATTTACACAAACGTAGTTTAGATTGACAAGTTAAAGGTTTACAGGTAACACTGCCTGTGTGGCTACTGTACAGAGGCATGGTGAATCATGGAGTTGGTGGTGGTCCCATCTTTACTAACACTGACACTATTAGAAAGTATCCTAAGTATTCCAAGTCATTTATAAATAGCTTCATATACAAAAAGTAAAAGCAGGTATTTTGATCTGACCAAAGTGCTTTTTTAATAACACTCCAGGTTTCAGAGGGATTTGGGGAGACAGCATTCAGACATAGAATCAGATAAATGGAATTCATGCAACATTAACCATGTTATTATTTTTACCTGTTCCTATGAAATAGTATCCAAATTGCCATTAATCACAACCACCACTATTTCAGGAACTAATTTGTAAGACTTGCTGTTGTAAGGGCAGCACAGCATTTCTTCAGAGGCTATATTCACACTAAATAGTATTAAAAAGTAGTATGAATGACTATAACTTACACTCTATATAATGTTTTTGGCATTTTACTTTCACTGAACATTTGTAGCCACTTTGTGATAAATGGTGGAAAAGAAAGCAGAGGTATAAAATACAACAAAGAAGCTCATTCAAAGGTATAGCTGCTGAGGCATTTTTGCCCAAGTGTTGTGCATCATCACCACCTATAACAAACACATTATGATAAAGACAACAGGTTTAATTGTAAATTATGTTAATTGTTCTTGAATTATGTTAAACACCTTCTTCTCACATTCTCTTCTCTACAGTATTTTTGCATTGTTAACTGATACATTGCAAATGATTATGTTACCGACTCATGTCTAATTTATGTCTACCTAAATGACACCTTGTGTCGATGATCTTTTAGAGGGCATTTGGGGTTACATATTGGGACTATAGTGTTGCCATGCAATCTGTTAGCATGTCAAGAAACTATTCAGTCAATAAGAATCAAGTAATAAGTGTTGCTAGTTTTCCCAGTGTAATGTGGTTGCCTCAGTTTGATGCTTTATGCTTTGTTACTCACTGAATTGTTGAGGACATCAAAGTTTTTCTTATCTGAATCTCATCTCAAATCTTTAATGCTCCCAGCATATGGTGTTGATTCACAGTGAGCGCTAAATTTAACTAACAAGCAAACTTTTAGCTCTCCTTATGTATGACTATGGCACCACAGTGTTTATTTGGGCCCTAAGGGAAGGGGGCAAAAGCAGTTCCCCTCGCGATGACTCCACTCCTCCACAGCATGATCAGAACGCTGCATTTTTCAACTGGTAAATTCTTCCACCATATTAAAGTGGTTATGTAAAAAGGACAGATTGACTTGTCTGTTTTTGTTTAAGTTAAAAAACATAAATGTATGAGAAAGATTTTAGCGCCCAAACATCTGGGCTCTGCTCTTCCACGTCTACATTATATAATCTTTAGTAAGCTCACATTTTTGTCATTTTTGTTTATCTATGCTTTCCTCTCTCTCATAACAGCCTACTTTTTTTAAAAAAAAGGTATGAACTTGTCACCCACTAGGGAGTCTCTTCCTGTGCTGAGTGGGAGGGAGTCAGAAAATGCATATTGAATTCAGGGCATAGCAGTCCTTCTTGGAAACTTTCTGCATCTGGATGGCTCTCAGTGGGACTGACTTAAAATCATGTACTGAGTGAAGACACGAGGACGTAAAAACCTTACGTGTGGTATTTTAAGAGTACACTATGTCTAACAAATAAACAGGGATTGCTTGGGGTAGACAACACACAGTGGACCACTTCATTTACTTCTTGATTGAAAAACAAGGGCTCACTCAAGGTCGAGTGTTTGTTGCGAGTGTCCATCTTTCCTACACGCCTCAGTACATACCCACAACGAGATGTGTCCTATGGAATTTGACCTGATATTTAGTACTCAGAGTGGGTCTCGGCTTATGCTATTAATTTACCAGATATATAAAGGTCAGCAGTGAAGCATAGCATATTTATGCTTTACATACCAGCCAGACACGCAAACACAAACACAGACACTTTCTGACCTTCATAGTTGAGTTTGAAGCCATGTGCAGAAACCGCAAAGTCACTGGTCAGTCTCAACGAGAAGACATTTCCTGTGCTGGTGACCGGAGGTGGAACCTGGAAACCTGTTAACCTGTATAAACAGAGAAGATAATATACTGACATGATCAACACATTACACATTAAGTATGAGAAAAACAAGCCACTTGCTTTTGTGGAATAAATAAAAGCCTTGGTGATAGTAACCTGCAGTGACAAGGAAAATATCAGGGAATGCATAAATCAGCAGAAGATTAACAAGAACCCATCTTGTACTTACAGGAGAGAGGAAAAAACATTTTTAACAGCCTTGACCGTTGCCCATTTAGCAATGAATGGCTTTTATGTAATAAAAAACTTTTCATACACTCTGTGTTTAAGTACGTTGATAGATGTTTTTTAGGATTCAGAAAGAGGAATTCATTTTGCTGAAGTCAGTACCACAGTGACAGAGAAGACAAATGGAAAACAGTAAAGACAGTATAAAACCTCTTCTCAGTCCTCACCAACACCACTGCCTGGCATCGAGCCTCTTAGACAGAGCACAAAAACCCTCTCCATTTTCCTCTAAAAAACATCTACTTTAATGGGGGCTTTCAAATAAGTCAAGGCATCAGATCAAAGTGTGCTATGAAATCTGGTCAGCCAGCTAGTAATACTGAAATGGATCTGTGTGCAGATCAGTAAACAATAAAAAAAAAAAAAAGAGTCAAGTAGGAAGCCAAGGCCCCCTTTAATGTGCACTCAACATGTTTGAGTCTGACCTCGAAAAATACGCTTACCCACTACCGCTCGTAGGTGGGCCTTTAGCTCTCAGAATTCCTTGAAATAAACAGGGAGGAAGCGAAGAGGAGGAATGGAAGGCCAGCGCTTTTTCAGGTAGGGAAAAGAGCCAAACCGCCTTGCTGCCACTGCGACACATTTTTCTCGTGTCCTGCAGCTACCATTCTTCCTTCCATTTCCTCCCTTCCTCTTTCCTTCGCCTCCTCCTTCTCTTCCCCTTGCCTACATCTACTCATACCATCCTCTCCTCTAGCATTAAGTCACCAAACTCATATTTTTTGCCTTTTGCCTTCACTCCCCTCCCTATGTAGTTTCTCATCTCCTCCATCCACTTCCTTCTGTGGCATTTATCCACCTAAATCTCTTTTGTTACCCTTCCTCTTCAGTTCTGCTAATCTCTTTTTCCTGGCCTTCTTTTGTATATAGATATATTCCCTCTCTTTTGTCTCACCATCTTTTTTTTTATTTTTTTAAATATAATCTTTCCTTTGTATCTATATTTCCTTTAGCCATACTTACCACTTACTCTCTCCCCTTCCTAACAATCAGGACACAGCTTATTACTTAACTGTGTTTTATTCTTCCCCACTCTTTCTGCACACATAAACACGACACTTGAAGCATGTCAGAATACACCTGCTATAACACAGAAGACAAGTTCAGTGTAGCCACTTTTGTACCTGTGAGCTGTTCAAAGTAATCTGCTTCATGTTACTGCAACAAGAGAAACGATGTCTGACTGTGACCTCTAACTAGTATTGAGACTTTAGCATAACACGCTTCCCCAGTTATGACAAAGTGCTTTTACATTTTTAAAACATTCACAGCACGCAGAGACTTGCTTTAATTTTGTATTCTCCTGCTACATCCCTGCACTCATCCTTCTTCTCAATATGTCTTCCCGTTTTTCTTTCTGTCTCCACATATTAATTTATTAAGCTTTCTATCAGCAAAAACAACCACAGTTAAGTCTAGAATCCTTCCCTCAATCTATTCTTCCTCTCTGCCCTTCTTTCATTTTCTTCTTCTGCCACCTACCTTGCTTTTATGCTCCATTATGAGTTTGCTTTTTTTTTTTACCTCTCATCTTTTAATCTCCCTATACTACTTCTTTTACCCTCTCACATCCTCCTTGTCATATTTATTCATTGTCTGCTGTCTCCTCTGCTTTCTTCTCATCTTTCTTTACCTCCATCTCACCTCCATTTTCCTCCCTGTTTTAATCCCCAATGCTCCACTTTTTTCAGTTGTTAGTTCAGATTTGTTCCCCTTCTGTAAATTCACTCTTCACTAATCATTCTCCCTCCCCTCATTTCTGCTCAAGCCGACTGTCCTGCACCAGCTTCCATGTCCTCCGTCAGCTTGCTTTCCATTGCTGTTCACCCCCCCCCGAATCGTTTTAACTCATCCAGGCTCAGGCTGTTGATTCTCATTTCTCAACTGACTTACTCCCTTTCTATTTCTTTGTTCTCTCCCTTCTAATCCAAAACCACTCAAAGTGCAAATGGCCACCTTTTTAAAAGTACCCAACCATCTCTTTAATCTTCCTCTCCATTCCTAATCTATTTCTCATCTATGCATTTCTGCCTCAGCTTCATTTCTATTTTTGGGCTTTTTCTGATCTCATCTCCAGTCAGTAAATCTCTGTCTTCCTCTCTCTCAGTTCTTCTTCTATTTGTTTTGTTTTTTTCTTCTCAGCATTATTAAGCTGCCCTTTTTTGGCCTCACTTCCCTCTCCATTTTATCTGTCTTTACAGTAAACGCAATGCTGTTTATGCATGTGTGCATGCAAAGTTTGTAAAAGGAAAAAGCCGTAAAACACAAAGTTTAGGCAGTAGTCACAGGAACCTTAGTAATATCAAGTTATTACTGTGTAACGTGATTCTGTACGTCTAGATGTCATCTGAGTGACGTCTTCCTCCAAGTGACGAAATGTTTCTCCCACTGAAAACGGGGATTACTGTGCAACAATCAACATATCATTAGCAAACTGAGTGCATGCTGAGTGCACACATGACATAGGTTTTAGGTTTTTGATCACTCTAGTAAACAATATATATAATTTAGTTGATTAATTAGCAACGTCTTGTATAATTAACTGTTTTTTAAGCACAAAATGTCCAAGTGGCTCAGCACTTAATGGTTTTTCTACTGTTACTTGTCACTCAAAGTGCTCTTTACACTATAAACCACATTCATCCATCCACACAATGCTTTATTCTTGGCATTAAATTACCTCCATTACACACTAATGGAGGTAATCTGAGGATCCGTATCTTGACCAGAGACACTTTCACACAGAAACTAGAGGTGCTGTAATTGAACCACTGGCCTTATGATCTGCTAACTACCCGCTCTACCCCCTAATCCACAGATGCCCCCCTTGAATTATCTGTGTGTGTGATTTTTTTTTTAAATATGAAAAATAACAGTTTCCCTGGATGAAGCACCTTAAGTCATATTTCAGTTTAACACAATCTGCTATTACAGAAAGAATTCTACACCACAACAATAACAACATTTTATATGATCTTGAGACAAAGAAAATAAAATCTCTGACCACTCCTCCTCCTCCGTCCCATTTCTAGGCTTCTAATATCTTACTTGTAATGCATCACATCTTTCAGAAACAATCCATCAATACACATATGTGAATATACCCCCAGTACTCTATTTTATTTTATGATGAAAGTAATATCTGGACTCCAGAGCTGAACCAAATGTCATGGTAATAAATACACAGCAGTACACACACACACACACACACACACACACACACACACACACACACACAGAAACAAAAAACCCCTGCCTTTTAAATATGAGATTATTCATTTGTGATGTGGCTGATACTTTGGTGTGTCATCTTACATTACCAGCGCTCATAGTGCTGAGAGTTACAGAGTTTGGCCATGTGACAGTTATAAGAGATCACAACAGGAAAATGATTAAAAAGTTGATTATTATGAATAAGTTGAAAAAATTAGAAAAGGCGATGCCGAAAAAAATTCTCTCAGATCTGCCAATTTAGGAAACATGTAACTGAGCAAAGAATATGCATGCATCACTCTTGGTTAGCATATTGACTGCATCTGTTCAGAGCACAATGGTTGTTGGTGCAAGTTTATTAACTGTGGCTACTGTATTCTTCCTTAACAGCTGTAGCCCGCCATGATGGATAAAACATAACAGCTGAAAGTGCAAACAAACACTCCCTTGGTTTTGTTCCTGACTGTTCTATTAAAATATTATGTAAATTACATCAAAGACTAAAGTCGCCATTACCTTTTTTCTTATTATTTATTCATTCCAAAAGACCTATTGTCACTGATTTTCAGTCCAGTACCTGTGTAAACCTCAGCCTTTTCTCGCTGTTTCCCATCCTTATGAGCGGCATCTTAGCCATAGATAGATTAATAGCTGAGAGACTGTTTTCTTAAGCATATCTTTCACAGATTCAGATAAAAAAAATGGGGAAAATTAGACAACAGACTGCTGCTAGCAAATTGTAGAAAGTTACTATTTAAAACCGGTTCTTTGCCAAGTTGACTGTTATGTGTAGACACAACACTGATTCATCCCTTGAGTTAGGTACCTGTCTTATACTCGAATGATTCATAGGTCAGTGTTAAGTGGCTTAGCGAACCAAAAATAATCGGGGGGTGGCTGTAGCTCAGGAGGTAGGTGGTTCGATCCCTGGCTGTTCAAGTCTGCATGCCAAATATCCTCGGGCAAGATACTAACCCCAAATTGCTCTCTGATGCAGCCATCGGAGTATGAATCTTAGATAGAAAGCACTTGCATGGAAAAAGTGTTTGTGTGAATGAGGCAAGTTGTGTAAAGCTCAGAAAGAGTAGCTAAGAGCTACATAAGAACCAGTCCATTTACCAGGTAAAAGGGCTAAACTGAAAATGAGTGAAAAAGAAGCCTAAAGAAACACTTTGAATGACCTTCAGAAAGCCTGGAGAACTACTGCTCAAGACTGCTAAAAATTATAAGACAATCTGGCTCCTTCCTAATTTAAAGAACACAGTAGTTGCTCATAACCTTTGGACTGTATTGTATATATGGAGCACAAATTGAGAGTTCTGGTTCCAGAGAAAACTATAAGCCAAATCACCTGAAAACATGTAAGTAATAGCTTTGCCATCTGGAGAATGTGACCTGCATATTTAACAAAGCAGACTTCCAGATTTGGCTCTCAGATTATTGAAGGTGCATCCCCTGCCCTGTTTTCCACCCACCCCCCGTCCTCAGCTGAATCTTTCAATATGCGGGACAGCACAGCGACAGCATTTATGTGTTCTCAGATTTATGAGGTAAAACCAAAATTCTCTCACAGAAACTGAACGAAAGATGGAGCAGTGGGCGACTGGCACTCAAGGTCTATTCCCATGGGACCGTGTGTAGTAGCGTATGCTCATGAGTGTGTGTGTGTTTTGTGTGTAGCAAAATCACATTAGCGAGTGAGTGAATGAAGCTAATATCAGCAGAGTGCCTTCTCTGTGCTGTCACACACAAATACAAAAACAGAAGGGTAAGAGAAAACACACACCGTTTGCTTTAGTTTCTGAAAAAGAAGCAACAACGCAGTATGGCTAATGTGATTGGCAGAGTCCCTCCTCCTGTTACCCGTTTCATTACCATCACGGCCATGAAGAAAAGAGAGAGAATGGGAAAGAAAAACTGTAAATATTAAAACAAAAGGGGCTTTATGGAGTAAGTAATAGTCAGCTAAAATTTTGTGTTGTGTGAAATTGTTTCTGAGGTGAAGTCATTAATGATGTAAATGTCATCATTCATCATATCAATAACTTATCTGATGTCTATCATGGGTAGAGATTCACATGTGTGAATTTAAAAATCCTATGTCACCTTCTTCTCAAGTTATCCCATTCATATGAATTGTTTTAAAAGACCTTGACCTCTGTTCTTAAGGTCAAGGGCACTGAGATTCAAACTTGTCTGAGATTTTTAGTAGTATGGTATCAGTTTGAAACTCCTACATTACTTTGTTCTTGAGTTATTTCACTCATAAACTTGGATGTCCATGTTGCCACGGGTGATGACAATACCCGGTCAGCCTGTTACAGTTGAGGGGTAATAAAAAGGGTTGCTGTACATCATCTGGCGGGTAAATATCACTTGCGGACCACAGTGCAAGACTGATTGAGGTGTTAGTTATGTTTACAGTTTGTTTTGATGATTTTTTTGTGACACAATGGCGCATCGACATTATCTCAGTAGATTCTCATCTGACTAGCTAAGCATAAACATCACAACAACATGACCCAATCAGTAACCTAATTTTATGGGTCAAAGACACTTATTTGCCTTCTAGCAACCCAAGCATCAAACCACAAGCTCAAAGAGAGTGAAATAGACCTGCAGAGGAGCCCAATGGGATGAAAATAAAACACAGTACTTTACAAAACAGTGGAAATCTGGACTGATCTGACATAGACCTGTCAGCCAAAGACACTAAGTTTTATATCAGATCATACTTAGAGCAGTCTAGTGGTAAAAAAAATAAATAAATACAAAATTTTAGGGCAAAAACATTTATTTAATGGAAAACAGTACACTATGCCAAGTTACAGGGGTTTAGGTTCCAAGATAGAAGTCTAAAATTACTCATGGTTGAACCTCAAATAAAGAGAATTACCCTGCAAATATTGGGCATGCCATAAACAGTGTCAGGTTTGTTTTTCACAGCAATCTGTTTTATTTTGACCCACAGAGCCTTAGAAAATGATAGTATACTGAGGATGCTGTTCTGTTTTCAATATTGTTAGTTAAAGTCCAAAATGAAGTCAATGTGTAAAGAGAATAATTTAAAAGCCACGAAGCATTATTCATTGAAATTAGAGATGCCACTTTCTATTTTTACATGACTTTAATCAAACCTCCCCAGTATTGTTTTTGAAGGGCGCATTTACTTTATTCCTTGACGATCGGTTTCTTGTATTTCAGTGTTGTGTCATCATGCAGTCTTTAGTTGATATTTATGTGATCATCACACAAGCTCGCTCTCTTACACAAATGCACACAAAGGTCTAGTACCCATGAAGCTTATTCAGTCCATTAAAAGTATATTATTTTATGAAAGTTTTTTTTTATTCCATTTGCAAATGACAAATGACACTCAATTAATTTGCAAAAGTAAAGTAATTATCACATTAAGCTACAGAATTTGATGGCACTGCAATTTTTTTATGAATATGTTTGCACGTGCTTGCTGTGTGAGTGTTCCTGAGTGGAGTACCAGTGGAAATAGACAAAAACCTAAATATTTTTACCAGGCTTAGTTCATTCACTGAAGGTCAGTAATCAAATGAATAGTTCGGTCTGATAGAGCAGAAGACAAGAAAATCCTAATCAAATAGGCAGACAGGTGTATACTAGGGAACAATTTGAAACAGGTAGGAACAAAAAATACAGAAGAGAAATAAAAACCTAAACAAGATAAAACTGCGAACATAAAGAATGACTGCAAAGCCTGATTATGTGGAGATAAAAGAAGAACAAAGACAAGTGAGGAAATATGTGAGAAATAAGAAAGTTAGAGGGAAACTGAAAGAACAAAGAGAGAAATTACAAACTTAAAACATAAAACAATTAAAAAAAATAATCTTAATGATCAGAATGTGAGACACGACACGAGTTTAACACATTAAATTTAAATAACCTTTAAATAACCTTTTTTGATAAAATAAAGTGAAGACAGTACATCACATTTTTGTGATATTTATTTCTACTATTTTGAACCTAGAACATTTATCAAGGTTTAAAGTTGAAAATATATTTAGAATAGATTAGAATAGAATAGAATTCAACTTTATTGTCATTGCACATGCACAGGTACAGGGCAACGAAATGCAGTTTGCATCCATCCAGAAGTTAGTGATATAGATATATTACAATATATATTAGCAATAATATAGATATGTAAGTATATTACAGAATGGGTCTATTATGGTATGTTATAATGTACACGGTATGAAGTATGTTGTGAATATTCTATAACTATAAGTATGTAGGCTGTAGTGAGTACAAGCTATGTACAGGCTATGAACAGGATATAAATATGAAAAACTATACAGAATATGAAATAAATAACTTTACAGAATCTGAGATATACAGCTATACAGAAATGGGAACTATGCAAGTTGTAAACAGTTGTAGGGTTAAAAATTATCGTATGTACAGAATGATTATTTACAGAGCTATACAGTAGTGCAGTTAAGATAAGTGAGATATGTGGATAATTTCTACAGAGGCTGTATAAAGTGCTAGTGGTTGTGAGTGGTGGTTCAGTCCATGTTATTATTGTGTGTTTGAGGGTACAGTTGTCCATTGTGGGTGTGTGTATGTTCAGTCCATGTGTTAACGTGGGTCAGGAGGCGGAGTTCAGGAGTCTGACAGCTGTGGGGAAGAAGCTGTTCCGGTACCTGGTGATCTTAGTCCGGAGGCTCCTGTAGCGCCTCCCAGAGGGCAGGAGGGTGAAGAGTCCATGTGATGGGTGGCTGGGGTCTCTGATGATTTTCCCAGCCCTTTTCAGACACCGCTTCCTGTAGATGTCTTTTATGGCAGGAAGTGGTGCTCCGGCGATGCGCTGGGCAGTTTTCACGACCCTCTGCAACGCCTTCCGGTCCGAGGCAGAGCAGTTCCCGTACCAGACTGTTATACAGTTGGTCAGGATGCTCTCGATGGTGCAACGATAGAAGTTCACCAGGATGTCTGAGGACAGGTGGTTCTTCCTCAGAGTCCTCAAGAAGAAGAGGCGCTGGTGAGCCTTCTTGACCAGCTTGGAGCAGTTGGTCGTCCAGGTGAGATCCTCGGAGATGTTTTTGCATTTGCATTTTAATTAACAGTAGTGACAGTATATCATGTTTTTTAAATAATGTATTTCTGTTGATATATTTTTATTGGATATTCTGATTTTTTCTAAGGAAATCTGAACACTGTCATGCTTTGCTCTGCATTTTGCTGCTCTTTTAATGAGATAAACCTGAGGAAAATCTCCAAAATGCAGCTCAGTACAATAAAATAATGTATATAAACTGACAGATTACAATAAATTCAATGTTTAATTACAAAAAATAAAAATATTAACAAAACTGAACATACTGATCCATTATTAAGAACTCTAATGATTTGCCGTTACAAGCTTTTTATCATGTTTTTTTTTTTTTGTATTTGAGAGGCATTTGCAAATTTGTAATTTTAGTGTACAGAAAGTTATTGTTAAACTTACGTTTTTGAACACTAGAGATAAAAATGTATGATTTGCTGTTGTGACTTAAAAGAACAAATTACAAAGCTATTTTGGAAAAATGAATGACCTTATCAACTAAATAACAAAATCAGCCTCTTCTGCTAAAAGTAAAAGCAAAACTAAACAAAACAAAAATATATCCCCCCCCCCACCTTTTTCACCTTCATTCCCCACTCCTCCACTTCTTGTCTAGTAGATTTATTTCTTTTACTAGTGTTCAAAGTTCAGGGTCTGTGGTGAGTGATTGATTAGCAACACTTGCCTTTGTGACACACACACAGCCATTTTTCAGGTTAGAGTACATGTGGTCAATAGTTGCTGGCGTGTCTTGTAAATCAGTCATCCTCTACCCGCCCCGAACTGTGTGTGCATTTTGGTGTACCCATTTGATTGTGTATTAGCAGGTTGCATATGCAAGCCAATAAAATTAGCCTCATATAAGTAAGTTCACACATGGTCAACCACATACACAAAAGCACATAGTAAAGTCCCCCCTGGTCAGGTTACGTTTCACCGTTTCCATTCATCACAAAGAGAAAGTGAAGAGAAAGGATGCAGTGAAAGAGAGTAGTCAGCATACAGAAAGGTGTCCTCTGAGTTAATCTGCAAACCCGTGAATAAAAATAATAAACCTTGTTAACCTTTTCCAACAAACAAGGACTTCCTGTTCAATATTTTGACAACTTCTCTTTTAAAGCAAACTTTAAACTGACTTAGCATTTGCCAGTAGTCTAATATTAACCAAAGGTCACTGTTAAAATTTTAATGACATTGCAGTACAAACCTGAATCACTGAATGAAGAAAGCTTTGGCTAATTGCTATTTGCAAATACACGCATTGCTTTGTACAAAAAACATTCATTTATTTTCTTCTCTGTTTTCCTTGTGTGACATCCTAGACAATAATTACATAACTAAACCGAACATGGCTCCTTCACAGGGTTCACAGGGTAGTTCTAGACCTCAGGCTGTACGGCACTGTACAGCCTGAGGTCTAGTCCATGTTCATGCTCTCTAATAAACATCACTTAAAGCTAAAAACAGGCAGAAACCTGCATGTACAGTCTCTCTTTTTTATCTTCTCTCATGCCACCTCCATGTGTCTGCTCATGCGTATCTCATCACATCTGTGAGACTCTCTTTGTCACATTTATTGGCATCCAGCAGTGCAAACATTCACTCTTTCCATTCTCTTCCAGCATTGCAGTGATGTCCTGGGATGATAAATCCTTTTGTGTTGCAGAGGCAGGGGGTTCTCGTCTTTGGAGGTGACAGGGGCCATCAGCGCTCTGTGTGCACCCCCAAGGAAAGACACTCTGACTGGGGTTGAATAGTGGATTAACCTTCCTGTCAGCGCCGGAGGTTCCTAGACAAACATGCTGAGACTCACACTGATAATAATTGTGAAGTGGAAATCTGCTTCCTCTAGCTGTTTAATAATTTTTTATTTTTTTTATGAGCGTCAGTATTTCGTGCATGTTGAGTGTAGAATGGCTGGCTAATAATTAGAATTTCATAACAGCATTGCAACATATTAAACTTAAACTTATTCTTGTTGGCTTTGTGTTCTTACATCTCCAAATTGATTTAACTGGAAGGGCACTCCGAGTGCAATCTTCTGCCAAGGCCAATGCCCTATCACAATTTTAAGAAAAGTGATCTGCACTTTTTTTTTGTTCTTCTTTTGCACGTTTCACCTCTCCAGCAAGTTTAATCAAATTCACACTGGCAGTTTTTGCATAAACTTGCCAACAGACAAACAGAAATAACTACAGAGAAAGGGGGAAATGAAAAACATTTTGCTTACATAATTTAAGGCTCTGTTTAAGAACTGCTTTTAGAAATAATGCCAGTAGAGTACTGTCGTGATACAATAGATAACATATGCAAAGGATATTCACTTGCCACCTTCATACTAAGCAGCAAGAAGAAGGGCTTTTAAAGAGGAATTGCTTACAATTACTTACACTTAAAAGTCTTAGTTTCCCTCATGAGTCCTTTCCCTAACAGTAACCAGCATCCTTGCAGTGTTACAAAGTTTCAAAGGAGATGCTGCTTCCACTATTAAATGATAAAGCTCCACCCACCACACACACTTCTCACCTCCTCTCACACACAAATATTTCCTCTGTTTGCCTCATTCTTTCTCTTTTTCAGACAGCTAGACAGATAGTGAGTGCTGCCCCCGTGAGCTAAAGCTTGTTTAGGCTGCTGGCTACACCATCGCTTACCATTAAACCTGACTCGCATACACAGAAAAGGGCAAACAAACACATGAATGCATATAATGGAAGGGGCACACATTAACACACACACACAAAGAGTTTGTGTGCTTGCAAATGCATACACCTGTATTTTGTAGATAGGTAGAGACAGATTGCAGGTGTCTGCTGGCATTTAAAGGGGAGGTGTCATGACTGACAGCACCTTAAAGGGACAGTCGTTAGAGAGATATATGGATGGAGGGAGACAAAAAGGAAAGACGGGATGAGATGGGATGTGAGAGAGAGAGAGAGAGGGAATGTAGAAGAAGAAATATGACGGCAGAGGAAACACGTGTACATAACATTCTTCAGTGGACTCGTAAATTCATTTCCACTAACTTTAAAGCATAACCAGTAAAGCTAGTCCTAACGTTAACCTAAATATAAACTTAGGCTGAATCTTTTTACTACAGTAACCTAACATAACATTAGGAGTAAAAGTGGTAATTAACATCTTCAATCACTTTGATGTTGTTTTGCTGCCTTGATGCCATCGAGCTGTTTTTTTCAGTAAGTCTACTCCACTCCAATCCCACATCTTGTAGAGACAGATGGAATAGTGTGATGGCTTCCTTCTTCTGCTATGCAGCCTTAGTGAGTTTGATAAGGTGTAGTATGTAAACCACCTCCCAGTCAAGTTCTGGCAGCATCGGTCTTCCAACCCACTGCTGCACTGATGTCTATAATGGGACAGGAGAGTCATGGGAAAGGTAGCTGAATATCAAAGATACTGTAGTTACTTAGTGTAGGTGCACGTAGGGAAAAACGAGATGGTACAGGGGAGGCTAGGTTGGTTGGTTTCAGAATGAAACACTTAAATTTAGTTCCATTAATGACAAATCTGTAAAATTCCTGATCAGCGACAATATCAGATCATTAGATCACTCGCTGCTAATAGGTAAAATGTAGCTATCTATATTTGTATTTCTATTGCAACTGTTGGGAACGTATGCAGATACTTTTATTCAGTTTTGACAATCATGCCAACCTGTCAGATGAATTAAGATCTCCTCTCGCTCTGCTTTTAAATGCAAAGCTTGTTTACTAACACAATAATTGTGCAGCAATGTGAATCCACAATTCTTAAAATATACTAAACTAAGAAGAGAGTGCAAAAGAGGCATTTCAGCTGGAAATAACTGAGATAATAAAATGTGTTTTTCTTTTTAGTGTTGGATTGTAGAGGCCAGCTTATGGTGATCTTAGCAATTTTTCAGATTTCACTGCAACAAACAGCCTCGTATTCCTTTGTGTGTGGTCTGTCTGTACTGAGGTGTATAACCTTGTCTGTGGTAATAACTATCTTTTTCACTTGTTGGAGACAACAAAAAGCTACACAACACAGAGTGTCACAAATTCAAACAGTCGACCTACGCAGTGAACAGTGTTGGGAAGGTTACTTTTAAAATGTATTCCATTACAGAATACAGAATACATGCCCCAAAATGTATTCTGTAAAGTATTCCGTTACGTTACTCAATGACAGTAACGTATTCTGAATACTTTGGATTACTTAATATATTATCATGCTTTTTACAACAACGTGAATGTGTGATTTATTACTATTACTGAAGGTCCGCGACTCCGAACTGTAGTAAAGGGACCTCTGACTAATACGGCGGGGTCCCTGTCGGCTCGTAGCCGAAAAATAGCTTTACTTTGTTGTGTGGGTCAACTTTTCTTGCGAGAGACAGAGAGAGGCGTTGAAAGGCTGCTCCAACGGAACTTGTTGTTTTCGGAGGAAAACACGAACACAGTGTACAGTCGAGTCTTAATAGCTTACTTACAACTGGGCTTGTCAGGCACTCTTCTTGGCTGCAGTGGTTATTATTATATTTACATGCTTCCAGCTCCCGTTTTTGCTCGATGACAACTCGTACCTTTCCACTCCCCTTTTTCTCCCTCCTCGCGCTCACAGACACTTAACGTGTATGGCAGTCCATTCTCCCTGCAGCACGGACTACACTGCCCATGATGCTACATTCTTTAGAGCTATGCTTGTAGCATTCTGCCTGTTAGCTTAGCACAACAACAACAACAACAACGAAATGCGCTCTCTCACCCAGGAAACACACAATTGCAGAGAGAGAGAGAGAGAGCATCGCCCTATAACCATGGCAACAGTAACGCTGCCGCCTGGAACAAAAGAACGTAGCTGTCAAACAAAACCCAAACAGTCCTGACCTGCGATAATATGAAACAGGAAAGTACCGCAGTGTATTCCATTTATTTCAACAAAGTAACTGTATTCTGAATACCACCTTTTTAAACGGGAACTGTAACGGAATACAGTTACTCATATTTTGTATTCTAAATACGTAACGGCGGTACATGTATTCCGTTACTCCCCAACACTGGCAGTGGACACACAATAAAAAAATAATAATAAATTAACACACACACTTGGCAAACACTTGGATGTACAGGTGTCTAATGATGAGGGGTTCATTGTTATCGCAGCTTCTTGCCTGAAGGCTTTTGGCCCTTTTTGGTTGATTATAAGAACTTTTATAAAAATTCCAAATTTAAAAAGTGATTTTGTGTGTTTCATTTTTCCAATACATTTTAAATTTAAAGTACTACATAAGGTACCTTGGTTTAAGTATGAGGCCACCGTGCTGGTTTTTCGGATGTCTTTTACTGTAGGCTGTGGCTTTATTCTACTTTTTGAGGTGTCTCAACCACCAAGCACACAATACTGAAGTTTATTCCAGACATACTGAAAAATCATGTTAAAAGTTTACCCTGTGGTTAAATTTCTGTGCTTGTGAGTCCAGAGTGTCAGTGTCAGTATGTAAATATAAATGTATCAGTGGGCTGGCTGCGTTTTTACTGCATTAGTACGACTTGAGCAATAACCTGTAATAGGAGCAACCATTTTTCTCTTTTTAATATATATAGCGTATCAACAAAGGTATTGGGGCTTATCTTTATAATCTTTGAATTCAGGTGCTTTCGGTTAAATTGCAACAGCTGTATAACAGGTAGAGCAAGGAGTGAGGTTGCAAGAATGCTGGGGCACATAGTGCATAAAAATCACCAACACTTTGCTGACTCAATAACAACAGAGATCCAAAACTCCTCTGGCATTAACATCAGCACAAAAACGATGTGTTTAATGGCATGAGTTTCCATGGTTAAGCAGCTCCTGTGGGTGTAATCTGTAGGTGGCCCAGTACTTTCGTCCATATAGTGTACTACTTACAGGGAGTGCAGAATTATTAGGCAAGTTGTATTTTGGAGGAATAATTTTATTATTGAACAACAACCATGTTCTCAATGAACCCAAAAAACTCATTAATATCAAAGCTGAATGTTTTTGGAAGTAGTTTTTAGTTTGTTTTTAGTTTTAGCTATTTTAGGGGGATATCTGTGTGTGCAGGTGACTATTACTGTGCATAATTATTAGGCAACTTAACGAAAAACAAATATATACCCATTTCAATTATTTATTTTTACCAGTGACACCAATATAAGATCTCCACATTCACAAATATACATTTCTGACATTCAAAAACAAAACAAAAACAAATCAGCGACCAATATAGCCACCTTTCTTTGCAAGGACACTCAAAAGCCTGCCATCCATGGATTCTGTCAGTGTTTTGATCTGTTCACCATCAACATTGCGTGCAGCAGCAACCACAGCCTCCCAGACACTGTTCAGAGAGGTGTACTGTTTTCCCTCCTTGTAAATCTCACATTTGATGATGGACCACAGGTTCTCAATGGGGTTCAGATCAGGTGAACAAGGAGGCCATGTCATTAGTTTTTCTTCTTTTATACCCTTTCTTGCCAGCCACGCTGTGGAGTACTTGGACGCGTGTGATGGAGCATTGTCCTGCATGAAAATCATGTTTTTCTTGAAGGATGCAGACTTCTTCCTGTACCACTGCTTGAAGAAGGTGTCTTCCAGAAACTGGTAGTAGGACTGGGAGTTGAGCTTGACTCCATCCTCAACCCGAAAAGGCCCCACAAGCTCATCATTGATGATACCAGCCCAAACCAGTACTCCACCTCCACCTTGCTGGCGTCTGAGTCGGACTGGAGCTCTCTGCCCTTTACCAATCCAGCCACGGGCCCATCCATCTGGCCCATCAAGACTCACTCTCATTTCATCAGTCCATAAAACCTTAGAATAACCAGTCTTGAGATATTTCTTGGCCCAGTCTTGACGTTTCAGCTTGTGTGTCTTGTTCAGTGGTGGTCGTCTTTCAGCCTTTCTTACCTTGGCCATGTCTCTGAGTATTGCACACCTTGTGCTTTTGGGCACTCCAGTGATGTTGCAGCTCTGAAATATGGCCAAACTGGTGGCAAGTGGCATCTTGGCAGCTGCACGCTTGACTTTTCTCAGTTCATGGGCAGTTATTTTGCGCCTTGGTTTTTCCACACGCTTCTTGCGACCCTGTTGACTATTTTGAATGAAACGCTTGATTGTTCGATGATCACGCTTCAGAAGCTTTGCAATTTTGAGACTGCTGCATCCCTCTGCAAGATATCTCACTATTTTTGACTTTTCTGAGCCTGTCAAGTCCTTCTTTTGACCCATTTTGCCAAAGGAAAGGACGTTGCCTAATAATTATGCACACCTGATATAGGGTGTTGATGTCATTAGACCACACCCCTTCTCATTACAGAGATGCACATCACCTAATATGCTTAATTGGTAGTAGGCTTTCGAGCCTATACAGCTTGGAGTAAGACAACATGCATGAAGAGGATGCTGTGGACAAAATACTCATTTGCCTAATAATTCTGCACTCCCTGTACAGAAATAGTTGCTTAACTTTATTGTAAAAGTAACAAGGGAAAAAGAAACACTAAATTAGATGCCTAACTTACACAAGACCCATCTAAATCTTATTAGATTATTCTGTTATTATATGTTACCTTATATATGTAATCAAAGTAGTTGAATTAGAATACTGCTGTAGATCACATTATACCCTTTAATATAGAGTGTGTGAGCTGTATGTAGTTTAGTTCTCATTATACTTTTGAGTTAACAGAACATATTCACATATTAGTTCATTAGATAAATGTGCATCACTCTGTATCCTTGATCTGCTGGGAATGTGTTACACTGTTTTCTTGACATGCTTAAGTGTTGAATCATGAAGAGAAGGTTGTAAGCAGGAGACTCTGTGTCTAAAGACAGGGGAGATAGATAGACCACATTCCACACCCCCACCTTACAGAAAGCAGAGAAACAACTGCCGAGGTCATAACTTAGGCGCTGTAACAGAGAAAAAATGTGATGTTTTGGCTTTTACGACTAGCTGGGGGCCACTAGAGACTATAAAAAGCTGAGCAACCCGTCACCATTTTGAGACATGTGCCTGACCCTCTGGTAGCATCTCTCCCGTCCGGACGTTGTAATGCTCTGACTGTTGAATTGTATGGAAATAAATGATTGTTGATTGAGCATTTATACACCGAGTATTGTCCCTCCTTCAGCCCAAAGATTCAAAGAATTGGGAGAATTCAACAACTTGGTGCCGTGTGACCCGGATCTTTGGTGTGCTGAGGAGGTGCAGATTTGACCTTTGGTGAGATCGTGAGGCGAGGTGAACAGAGGACCGGTCCAAAAATAAAAAGGTAAGCACAGCCTGTTGTATTATAAATACCAAATGTGCATATTGGGCTTTCCAAATTAATCTGTTCACTGAGTCACATGTATTTTCACAGTAAATTTGTCGGTGTCTGGTTTTTGGCGCAAGATACTAACAACATAAGTTGAGGCTGAATTCCAGTGTGTTAAATAAACTGCTTCTACCGAGAAACTAATAAGACACTACGTTGAGCTAGTTGCAGTAAACTGCTTCTACCGAGAAACTAATAAGATACTACGTTGAGCTAGTTGCAGCCACTTTACCTTCCACATTTAATTTTGTCTAATACTGGCTTCTGTAGCAATAATACGTTAGAATTTCTTCTGAAGACGCGGCCATTAGTCCAGTACATTGAAGTCGAGGTTTGTTTATTTTGTTTATGGTGTCAGTGACGTCCTGGCTTTTGCCGGCTATGAAATAGAAGTTGATTTAAGGAAAAGCAGATGCTGGCTTCACGGTGCAGTTGAACGCTGGCAACGCGAGAGCGAAACACGTCCGTAGGTTTGGTTTATGATACGGCGTGTTCCGGTGGTGCGGCCGTGAAGTGCAGTAGTGGTTGGTGCTAGTTTTAGTACATTGGATAGAGGTTTTGACGGTGGTTTGTGGCGTCAGTCGAGTTTTAAAGGCTGCGGTCATAATACAAAGTAAAATTTTAAGTACATAGAGCAAAACCTGGTTTATGATGTCAGGTATAACTTCGGGGATGCAAGCATCACTTTTATGATGCGACTTTGCCCCGTTGTGGCGGTCATAAGCGCAGAGAAAGGGGTATTTTGGTCTATGGTGCAGTGTGCTTTAAGAAGATCTAACAGTTGAGCTCAGAAGTTTCTGTGTAATCTTCCACTGATGAGGAACGCTCTCTGTGTGTCTCACTGATGGTGTAACGCGCTGTGTGTGTAAGGCGCGCTCTGGCTATGTGTGAGGCGCGCGCTGAGTGTGTTTCTGTGTGTGAAGTGTGAACACAGTGACAGTGACGGTTGATGTGTTTGATTAGGAGGACATTAGAGCAAAGACACATTTTAGGATCAAAGGTTGATGCCTAGTGTACCTGTGGAAATAATTTTGCCCTAGGAGTGGCGACCCTCCTGTTCGTGGACGCGCGGCCAGGACCGGCGTCGTCCGGGTGCCGAGGTGGTGACTTGGGGAGGTGAGGGCCCCCGCATAGCTACGGAAATAACACTGGAACGGCCGTGTAATCACGGGTTCACATTTATTCCGGACTAGAACAAGACACATTTTGCGAACAAAGGTTGAGTCTAGATTAGTAAAGAAATATAAAAAGGTTGAATTCCTCGTTTCAGTGGTTGAAATTGTTGTGTGCCTGTCCCCTGACGAGTGTGAAATTAAAATAAAGAGGGAATTTGGAGCCACATAGAGATAGACGGGCATAATTGGGTGTATTACTCTGTGGTGTAATAAAAATAAAAAGGAGAGATAGTAAGAGGTGTGCAGTGGAGAATTATGGAGGAGTACAGAGAGGAATGTGTTGGGAGACTGGCGTACAGTTTACGCTGTCAAGGTAGGCGGGTTGCCTGCTTATCTGTTTAACATGTGATGAAAATGAAATTAAATAAATCTCTTAGTGTGTTAATACAGGAAGCTGCGGACCTGGACCAACTGCCCCCACAAGCACAGCGGTCGAAGCAAAATTATAGGTAATGGGAACCACACCCAGCACGAATCAGCAGCTGTGAAAAAGACAGCAGCGAGGAGAGAATTAGAGGAGAAATTAAGAGAAGTTTTAACACATAAAATTGGGGCCAACGGACTTGTGGAGGTTGGGAAGGCGTCCGGAGCATCACAACAAAAAGGTGAAACAAAAACACACACAAGCAGAGAAATCTGAGAGAAAGGCTCCTTCTAAGGTAACGCCTAGTTTGAGAAAAGATAAAATTAACCTGCTTTTATACAAATGCACATACACGCAATGAAGAAACAGCTTACACTCATGAACACGTGAAGATTTTCCAGCAAGGTTAAAGAAAAATTAACATACTTAAATGATGAAGTCTATACATTACTGACAAAGAAACCCTCTGGGTTGCAGGACAACAATTTAACTAAAAAAAAAAAAAAAAAGGAACACTGGTCTAACCAACCAGGCAAGACGCAACAAATTTAGTGGTTAAAAGATTCAAATTGTGACATGTTTTCTGTTGATTGATTAATAAAAGTGATTACTGAATGAAAGAAAGTTCCTTTTTTGGGCTTTTAAACATGATCTTAAGAATTTTAACATATACCGGTGTTGTCCTGTCAACTTGGTGGGTTAGGAGTTGATTATATCGGGAGACAAAAAACAAAAAAAAGGGGGAGAGAAGGCTGACACAGGGCCTGGCCCCATTGTCTCCCCTCTGAATAACACAGCCAACACAACATCATTTTCCTGTTCGTTTGTTTTTGTTTTTTGTTTGTTTTTGTTTTGTTTTGTTTTTGTTTTTTCTATACATATTTAATTACAGGCTGCTTTGCCGGCCCTGAAAGCCGAGGCTGACTGGACTCCTGCTCTCCCCCATACGTGACACTGACCAAATGCTGCAACAGCTGGACCCACAACAACGACCTGAGAATGTCAACAGACCTGCAGGAATGTGATCTCATGCAGCCGAGACGGAGAGCACTAAACCTAAGGCCCGTTTCACTACACGGGGGAAAATTCCCAGACTGCGTCAGCTGACAGAGCTGTGACGAGACGCCCGCCAAGCCCGAATGAAAAGTAAGGCCGAGCGAAAGAATGCTGACCTTGATAACTTTGCATTCACACTGTGCAGGACAGTGATGGACCAACACGGATGATCGGGTGGCGAAAAAGGGCGTGACCGAGACAAGAGGAGTAACTGAGGACAGAAGGCACCTCAGAATGGACAAAAAACACAGAAGAAGATGCAGGTTTCACCTGCGGTGAACATCGACCCTGGAGAAAGGACTGCCCCAATTGGGGTCAGAACCAGGACGGACTGAATTTTGAGCAGCAGCAGCAGCAATGGTCGCAAACAAACTGAAAAGGAGGGGGGCAGGACCCCAGGGCATGCTTCAGGCAGTGGTTTACCCAGAACACCAGAACAGGAAAGTGATGAACAAACACACACACACACACACACACACACACACACACACACACACACACACACACACACACACACACACACACACACACACGTCTACAAACACACAGATTCAGAGTGAAGTGAAATACACACATGAACACGTGCACTCGTTGAGTGAGAAATGACACACACACACATATACACACACACACATACACACACACACACACACACTGGAATGCTGATTCACTGAGAAGTGATGCACACATACACATGCACACGCTTGTGCAATGAAGAGTGATCCACACGCACACACACATACACGCTGATGCAATGAAGAATGCTTTGCTTATGCTGATATGCAAAATGCTGCACACAAACATCCCAATGCATAATTTTTATGAGGAGCCATTGATTACCATTAAATACTTAGAATGTGTTATATGTCACCCAGAGGGCATTTATGTAGATTTTAGGAATAAGGTCTAAAAAGTTTGGTTATGAAAACAATGTCTGTGCGTGATGTCTGTTTATGGCTCAAGGCCTTGACTGAATTCTTTGCTGTGCTTCACACAGCCCTGATGAGGAACAGTGGCACAGAGTGAAAATGATGAATTAATAGTGTAAGTTTTAGGTCGGAGTACGGCATTTTCTGTGATTGAGTTTTAATTCAAGGAGGAACAAAAGGTGTTACGGCACCTGAGGTTCTCATTCCCACACAATATTGTCCCGGCAGGAAGCAAAATGTTCCTGTGAATTTCTGGTTGATTGTTTGGTTTTGTTTAGCGCTAGCTTGATTTTATCAGTGAGCTTTGGCTTGTGTTCTTTCTCGTAAGCGAGAGAGGGATAGTTTTATGCTTGGACATGTCTGCAACGGGCCCTAGTTTGTGTTATTTTAGTAGTATTTTGTTGGTTATGTCTGTTTTCGTTTTTGTTACAGTGCACTGGAGAAAAAACATCTGAGAGGTGTGATCCACTGGTGGTGATATGTTGATATTTTGTGAGTTCATGATTTAACAATCAGCTCTTTAAACAAGGCCTGAAAGATTGAAATTTAAAGCGCTATAAAATATTATTACTGTAAACAGTTGCAAAGTGTGCTTCTCCATGATTGTAATTGGCTTGGGAGAAATTCACTTATAGGGAACACTGATCTAAAAGGATTGCACCGAGTCAATCCGGCCCAAAAAACAACAAGGAATTGTTTTCCTTTAAAATGATGACGTCATCTTGCTGGTGATGGAGGCTCGAATAGGTTGCGCGGGAGACTCCATTATCAGCAACATCTGGTATGAATGTGTATGGAGGTATGCATGTGAATGGACTGTGATGGACTGACGACTAAAAGTTTTGACTGACTTGATACTGAGACAATGACTGCACCAACTTTAGGATTAGTAAATGCCAATAAACAATTCATAAACAATTCACCCAGCCGACAAGAGAAGGGTGGATGCTTCGCTTTGTTTTGTTTTGTTTTTTCAGGAGCAGGAGGATAAGAGAGACTGAAGGAGGAGACTCTAGCTTCACATAAGTATGAACTGCAGACTTAACACTGTGGTTGCTGATTTTGAGTTACCGATGTTTGCATTAAGAAAACTGTGCTATATTAGCTGTGTTTTGAGTAAGGTATCATGTTATATTATTGGGAATGCCAAATGCTACAGTGGAGATAACTATTGATATCACTCATGACTGGAATATGTTACTATTAACCACAGCAGGCCACTGTAAAAAAGTCAATTACATTTTATAGAGGAAAATCGCCAAAATTGAACAATACCTATGAATGACTGGCCACATTCAGAATAGAGATATGCAATAATAAACATTGGTCCACGTGATTTAGGTTCTCACTTGAAATAGTAAGTTATTAAATGTAGAATATAATCGACAGGGACATTTGATAGGATGTGGTACTGAAAAAGAACAAGAGCAAAGTAAATAAAGAAAATATTGTGTTTAGTTTGGATAAATTCAAATTAAAATGTACCATTACACTCAGAGGATCAATATGAAATAAAACATATGCAAAATTTGTAGGAAGTACATGACTGATAACTGTTCTGTCCTGAGCGTTTGTTTCCAGAGCACCCACTTGACCACACCAACAGTTTCTCGCCACCAAGGAGGGGTACTTGCAAAAAGAATAAAATAAAAATCTGAGTTTAACAAAACATTTTAAATGTAAATATCAAGCTTACCTTTCTTTTTCCATGAAATGTGCTTGTGGGCACGCCAGCCATTTTGAAAAGGTGGGCAAAACAATTGGCAAGGCCACACCCCCACACATGTGATATAATTTTAAAGGTACTGTTGCCCTCTCTAAGAAACATCAGGAATTAGAGGAGTGGCAAGTAGAGTATGCGAGCTACAAGCAAAAACTAAAATGTGTACTACAGTGTGCAAAAATGAAATACTGGGTCATCAGGGGGTCATGAGGGACATTTATAAAACTAAAAGTCCCACTAACCTTAAAGTGCACTTGAAAAGCCCACACAAGAAGGTTAACCTAGCTTACCTAGAAGACCTCATCAGGGGGAGCACACTCCCCCTCCTTGAAGAGCTCACCCACTCAACCCGCATCCCCAGAAAACAGCTAACCCCAGATAAGGCAGCGTGATGTATCCCGAGACAACAGGACTGGGACATCTAAATAAAGGTGTGAAACAATCGCCTTCAAAAGGTTATCAATTCACTTGAACCAAAATTAGGACCACTCGGTGCGGCAAGAGTTAATAGTTATTAGTCTCAACACCCAAGGATAACCAGAAGAGCATGACTGATATGATGGAACTGGGATTTTGTTACACTTAATTTTTGCAAAACACAAATAAAACTAAATTGAAACTAAGGATTTTCAGAAAATAAAAACTACACTAAACTAGCAAAGAATTGGTAAAAACTAATTAAAACTGATATAAAATTGAAAATCTGAAGTCGAAGCTAAATAAAAATAAAAACTGATGAAAATTGCAAAACTATTACAACCCTGGTCCAGACTAAGATGGCGTTGGACATCTCCAGGGCAGAAAAGGGTTGGTGTGACCAAGGTGTGGTTTGGCTTGTTGTATGTATATTTGAGATCATATGGCTCTGGATGGACCAGTTACCAGGGCATGGAAGGATGACAGACTTTATTACATGAGGAGAAGGGACATTTTCGGGATCGAAGATCCTCAGGGATGACAAGGCTGGAGCAACGGTACTCGAGAGAAGAATTTCTAATACTTTCTGAGATATGATGTCACCAACCTTCTCTTTTAATTGTCTAGCTCCGGTGAATTGACACATGGGAGTGTGTCAAAAAAGGGGGAAGTGGAAGTTGAGTTTGAACATCAAACAATGGTGATATGAAAATTTCTATGAGTTTATTTTTGTGTTTAATAAATTAGCTATGGTAAAACTTAAGCTTATAATGTGTTAGACTTAGAAAGGGTTCACTAATTTTTGATTTCTTTTACACACACATAGATTATGATTAGAATTAGAATAAGTCCTGAACATAATATTTTAAACCAAATTTGAATCATTAGAAGAACAATGGATAACAATATTAGATTATCAAGGCTAGGGAGAGAGGTGTTTTGGTTTTCTGTCTCTTGCAGAGAAAGGAATAGACACCAGACGGGGACCCGGAGATGTGAGGACCCTTCACAGCAGAGACAGATGTAGGGACTGCCGAGACAGCAACTGGGGTCAAGTGTCATGACGTTTGGGCTCCTGGAGAAGATGGATCCCACAAACACAGCAATAACCATGAAGGGGTTGGCGAAAACCAGGAACACCAGACCAACGAGGTTCAAGAGGCTCTTGGCAAAAAGGGGGACACGCCGGTGAACCCAAAATACACAGATCTTTGTTTGAAATCGGGGCAGAATAATCCCCAGAACTGTGCAATGACTAAAGGGTGGTCTAACCCCGGAGGTCGAAGAAAGAAGCTGAGAATCACCCAACTGGAAGACACTGGTAGCTGCAGCAATAAAAATAAAGGTTAAAAGCTCCTTAGACAGAGGTTCTAGTCTAAGTACATTTGAAAGGTATAAGGGGGCATTAAAATGGGAGTGGAAAACTGGAGCACCAAAATAAAGCTGTGGGAGAATTGGGGAGTGATGGGAGAGTCATCTGTAACTGCTGTTATGGTTGTAAATCTAACTTTGCTTGCATCTGAACTGCGTGAACACAGAGGTCATCCCACATATGGTCCACCCGTTAAAGGGGGACAGAGGGCCTCAGGATCAAGAAAACTTGGACCTTGCGACCCTGGAGTGCATGTTGTAAGTGATCTCTTTCAGAGATCAAAAGGGGGAATTATTAGATTATTCTGTTATTATATGTTACCTTATATATGTAATCAAAGTAGTTGAATTAGAATACGGCTGTAGATCACATTATACCCTTTAATATAGAGTGTGTGAGCTGTATGTAGTTTAGTTCTCATTATACTTTTGAGTTAACAGAACATATTCACATATTAGTTCATTAGATAAATGTGCATCACTCTGTATCCTTGATCTGCTGGGAATGTGTTACACTGTTTTCTTGACATGCTTAATTGTTGAATCATGAAGAGAAGGTTGTAAGCAGGAGACTCTGTGTCTAAAGACAGGGGAGATAGATAGACCACATTCCACACCCCCACCTTACAGAAAGCAGAGAAACAACTGCCGAGGTCATAACTTAGGCGCTGTAACAGAGAAAAAATGTGATGTTTTGGCTTTTACGACTAGCTGGGGGCCACTAGAGACTATAAAAAGCTGAGCAACCCGTCACCATTTTGAGACATGTGCCTGACCCTCTGGTAGCATCTCTCCCGTCCGGACGTTGTAATGCTCTGACTGTTGAATTGTATGGAAATAAATGATTGTTGATTGAGCATTTATACACCGAGTATTGTCCCTCCTTCAGCCCAAAGATTCAAAGAATTGGGAGAATTCAACAATCTGCAGGTTGAAGTGCAGAATTGATACAGCAAACCCTTGAGTGCAATGTTAAATTTCACATATCAACAGTGTTGGGGAGTAACGGAATACATGTACCGCCGTTACGTATTTAGAATACAAAATATGAGTAACTGTATTCCGTTACAGTTACCGTTTAAAAAGGTGGTATTCAGAATACAGTTACTTTGTTGAAATAAATGGAATACACTGGGGTACTTTCCTGTTTCATTTTGTCGCGGGTCAGGACTGTTTGGGTTTTGTTTGACAGCTACGTTCTTTTGTTCCAGGCGGCAGCGTTACGGTTGCCATGGTTACAGGGCGACGCTCTCTCTCTCTGCGACTGTGTGTTTCCTGGGTGAGAGAGCGCCTTTTCGTTGTTGTTGTTGTTGTGCTAAGCTAACAGGCAGAATGCTACAAGCATAGCTCTAAAGAATGTAGCATCATGTTCAGTGTAGTCCGTGCTGTTGGGAGAATGGACTGCCATACACGTTATGTGTCTGTGAGCGCTAGGAGGGAGAAAAAGGGGAGTGGAAAGGTACGAGCAGTCATCGAGCAAAAACGGGAGCTGGAAGCATGTAAATATAATAATAACCACTGCAGCCAAGAAGAGTGCCTGACGAGCCCAGTTGTAAGTAAGCTATTAAGACTCGACTGTACACTGTGTTCGTGTTTTCCTCCGAAAACAACAAGTTCCGTTGGAGCAGCCTTTCAACGCCTCTCTCTGTCTGTCGCAAGAAAAGTTGACCCAGACAACAAAGTAAAGCTATTTTTCGGCTACCAGCCGACAGGGACCCCGCCGTATTATGCTGGGCTTACACTGTGCGATTTTTTCAGTCGCGCGATTCAGCTCCTGCTCAAACTGTACGATTGACTCGCAGGGGTTAGAAGTTCATAGGTCACGATGCAGGGTCTCACACTATACGGCCCGATGCTCTGATGCGACCTGAGTGCTCACACTGTGCGTCCATAAAAATGAAGGTTATAACAGAAATTCTGTCGCTCGCTCTCCCTCTCCGTCTTTCACTCACACAGACACACCACCACCATCAACTTTGCTAAATTGCTAATGAAAAACATTGGTCAGGCAGCTGTGATTGAGCAGCAGTGTCGATCCAACTATTTTCACGGTTGTTGTGGTCGTGATAATTTTGTGAGGCCACATCGAAAGGGCTCGGATGGTTCTACAGGTTGCGCCTCCATCGCTTGTGTCCAGATCACACGCTGCACTGCCTTGCTACGCCGTCTTTTTCGCTGACATTTGTGTTTGCGCGTGCGCAGTGTGGCAAACTGCGGTGACACCCTCACGACCAAGCGATTGATGATCGGGAGCTGGTCGTGAGGTGTCAATCGCTTCTCGTTACCCCACGTATACTACACGATGCACGACGCACGATGAAGGCCAAAATCGGGCCGATCGCCAAAACGATCGCACGACTCAAAAATCGGCTCAAAATGGGCCAAAAATCGCACAGTGTGAGCCCAGCATTAGTCAGAGGTCCCTTTACTACAGTTCGGAGTCGCGGAACTTCAGTAATAGTAATAAATCACACAGCAATAGTACATTCACGTTGTTGTAAAAAGCATGATAATATTGTAGCGGGTCAGGGCTGTTCGGGGTTCTGCTTGTACAGTTATGTTTTGTGTATGTTGCCATGGTGACGGGTGACGCCCTCTCGCTGCGACGGTGTGTCCTTCCGGGGTCAGAGGGCGCCCTATGTGTGTTGTGGTTGCCGCGCTGAGCAGTTAGCTAGTGGCAGTGTGTTCTTCTGCAAATGTAATAAACGGCTGTGCTCCCTGGCTAGCTCACGGGAAGCAAGACCAAACGATACCTCCGTCTCCTCCTTGTCTGAACTCGCCACAATATATTAAGTAATCCAAAGTATTCAGAATACGTTACTGTCATTGAGTAACGTAACGGAATAGGTTACAGAATACATTTTGGGGCATGTATTCTGTATTCTGTAATGGAATATATATTGCAAGTAAACCTGACAAGTTTGGGATCAAGTTTTGGGTGGCTTGCGACCTAAAATCCAAGTACATTTGCAATGTCTTCCCATATCTTGGCAAGGACCCCAATCGTCCCACTGGGGAGAGACTTTCTGAAAATGTAGTAATGAGGCTGATGGAACCATTCCTAGACAAGGGCAGAAATGTTACCACGGACAATTTTTTCACATCGCTTTCACTCGCGCAAAAACTTCTTAGACTGAAAACCACCATCCTCGGCACAGTCAACAAGATTCGCAGGGAAATTCCTCAATCCACTAGTGGATTGGCTAGTCATTCATATGTAAATGTGGTGGAGCTTGCAAGAGAGTTGGCTCACTCTCATGTAGCTGAGAAGAAGGCAAGAAAAGAACAGTTGCTTCGGACACAACCCTCCACACCTAGTCCTGGAAAAAGAGCCATGTGTCAGGTCAAACACAAATGCAAGAACAATCATGCCACTGTGCGATGTGTTCACTGCTACAGATACACATGTGGTAAATGCAGACTACAGATACCATGGCAGTGCCAGGATTGTGAGTGATTGCTGAAAATGTTGAAATGTACTCACTCACTTTTTATTATTATTTGTAAATATGTGTACAAATGGTTGGTTTTTTGTACTGTTTTTATCAATAAATCTCAGCAACAAAGGACCTACACCCATGTGTGTTGATTTCTCCCTAAGATGGCAAACTGAAACACTCCAAGTTGGTGACTTTTGGAGATTTATTTCCCTGGATGATTGAGAATGCATCAAGATGAAACACAAAAGGAAGTTCACAGCTTTTAGCAGCTCCCCCACCCCCTCATCCACACACCCCCACTCCCCTCCCTCCAGAATTCCCAGCTAACAACCTAATTTACATATGAATGACTAGCCAATTTAGCTTCCACTTGGCTGAAGCTAAAGCCTAGCTAAAAGCCTACCAGCCATTTGGCTGGTGGTGGGTTTTAAAGGTAGAAAGGTAGAAGCCTGGGACTCCTAGTGTTAAAAGTAACCTTCCCAACACTGCATATCAACAACTTGGCTCAACTTCTTGCTCAGCTCCCACCTACTTGTGACAGATGGCTCATCAGTTAGTTTTAATATCCAAATGCACTTTCTTTTTCGAAAGGATTGTGAATCAGAAAATGTAACTTCTGTCCATAAAAATCCCCCTTGGCTGCTCTAAACCGCATAGTCTCATTAGTTTTGGTAGAGTTTTGGACAAGTACAAATATTGCTGTTACAGGGCTGAATAAATTCATTAAGATTTACAGCATATATGTGGGCATGGGTATAATCTATTAAACATAAAATGTGAATAAAAGCATTTGCATTCAGTGTAGCATGCTAAATAAATGAGACTGTTTATTTAATTTATCCTAACAAAAGTGGAATAGGTATCTGGCGCAAAGCCAGTGAAAGTCTTCAGGTCCTGTGCAGACCATGACATCAATAGCAATGGGCCAACCAGAGTCTGTGACTTTAATTCACAGCAGTGTGAAAATAAATAGCGTTCTTCAGTCAAAATAGCAATTTTAAGAATCCACAATAAAATGACTTTAGCCTTCGATGGAAATTGAAATAGACATCGAGAGCATATGTCTTCAGGGTTGACGGTGTGAATGTGTTTGTGTGTCTCTGATTGTGTCAGTTTAATGTTTAGCTTTTTGTGTTAGTTTGAGCCCCAGGACTCAGGCCATACTCAGTCATTTCATTTCAATGCCTAATAACATGAGGCAAGTACAGAACAGCACTGCATACTAATGAATCAAACACACACACACACACACACACACACACACACACACACAAATCCTATTAAAGGGCCTGTTGGCACAAACATTATTTTAAGGGTTGGGAATAACAATGGTCATTATAGAGTGGAAGGACATCTTACACACATGGACATGCATGCGCACACACAAACGTTGTAGATATATATAAAATTCTCATGGCCTAGTGAGGATACATAGTCTATAATAAGTCAGGTGACAGACAGTGATTAATTGATACATCAACACTGTGTGTGTTCACGTGTGTGTGTGTGTTAAGGTCAGTACATGGTCTTTTAATTGAATTCTTGTATTTCTGTCTGAAGGATAATGGAGAGCGCAGCAGAGCAGACAGAAAAGCATTGTTCTCAGCCTTTCAGTGTCTGGGCGTTTATGTATCCTTATATCTGCCCGTCTCTGATCTATTCTGCAATCCCCTCTCTGGGGTGGAGATTGAAATTATTACCAGAACATTACTTGTAAGCTTTAAACATGTCCTACTGCATGTCCATGTATGCATACAAGCAGTTACCCAAACAACTAAATGAAATGTCAAACTGGTTTCAGTGCATATAGTGTTGACTGGAAATGTCAAATTCATTTTGCATTGTAAGCCACATAAGCCACTTTTCCATTAGTACCTACTCAGATCGACTCGCCACGGATCGCCATAGCTCAACTCGGATCGACTGGTTTTTCATTACAACCCAGTACTACCTTGTATGCGTGCTTGTCATCATAGCAATGCATCTGCGCGTCCCATGACATAATTAATATGCAACAGGAACGCTATACAGCAAAGGTGGACATCAAAGCAACAATACACCAGCTGTTCGATCTGTGGCTTTTGGCCCGATTCGGGAAACAAAAACGGTGGTTTAGATTTTCGTGAATGAGAGGCTCCCATGACTCATTGAGTGACTCTATTGACCAGCCAATTGGTGGCCTGCAGTCTGATGACATCACATTTTAGTACCTGCTTCTATCCCTTGGAACCCCGGGCAAGTAGGTACTAAAAAAGTATCCAGTACCAGGTACTATTACCAAATGGAAAACCCTAAAAGGCTGTGGCGAAAGGGGCTTTATAGCCCATTTTGATCTTATGTGAGCAGAACCAGTGAAACTCCCCTTTCTGTCAGAGTAAAGAAATTTAAACACACATTTAATATCTGAGATATAATATAAAACAAGACAAGTGCAATTTCAACACTATATATTAGTTTTTCTGTATGATAAAGAATTGCTGCCGTAACAAATGAAGGACAACCAAAGAGTGAGAGAGATGCTCAAAGAATAACCGTGACTCTCTGGGAACAAATTCTAAGAAATAAATGTATAAAATTATAGAATTTCTTGTAGCTCATTGCCCAGATTTTTTTTCTTTAACTGTTTCTATGACAGATAATAAAAGAGAGAATAGCTTTTATGTCATTTCTTTGTTAACTACTTAATTATTTTTGTGTAGAATGAATGGCCATGGGGAGGTCAGCAATTATTAATATCTATGTTTTCCAATTCCTTTGAGTTTTATATATGTTAATGTTAATATTAATATATTAATATTTTAATATATGTTAATTTCGCAATTCCCTTGCAAATGCAATGTTACGTTATCCATTTGTGTTTTACTCCAGGATCAAACAGATAAATTAACTGTACATGTCGGTGCCATACATGAGTGAAGCAAAAAAGGAAGCAGGCCTGGCAAAAAAAATGCTCATATGGGTTTTTGCTGACAAAGAATAACTGATGAAACACTGATAACTTCAAATTAAAAGGAAAGTGTACCCAGGTGGTGCAGTTTCACAAGTATTCTGTTAAATCAAATTAAAAAGATACTGTACATGTAGCTTTAGGGACCAGGCAACCATGGACAATGTCTGCTTATTGATGTATAGAAAAATCACCACATTTATGAAATGGTCAGTCTGAGACACTTAGACACCCCAAGGAAAGAAGTAATGAATCTCTTTGGGAAAAAAAAAAAGATGATTGATTTTCCTTTGTATGTGTTTTTCTTTTGCTTGAGTTCACTATTGATTATTATGTCACATCATAAAGATCAAAGGAAATGACAGAAGGAAACAATGGCAAGGATAGAAAATGAGAAAAAAACTACTGTTTACCTTTCAGCAAACACTGAGACTGAGGTAACGTGATGCTGTCATGGACAGCTGATATACAGTGTGTGTCTGCTGCAACATAATTGGATTCCTATTTTCCAAACAAATGTTTGGCTTCTATGGCACAATGTAATTAACTTTATGGTATTTAGCTCATTTGCACCAATCATAGGAGCGATAAAGTCAAATTTCACCTAAGAGCTTAATAAGTTAATTTCCAACTGAATGCTTTATAAGTGAAATTACTTACTTCGCTTGGGTCTTTTATTAGCATAGAAACTCTCAAGTGGCTACGTAGCCCTGTGCAAAAAACAATGTATAAGTAGGTGGAATAATGTACCATAACTATTTATTCATTATTGTAGCACAAGAATGATTTGGTCCTTAGAAGTCTGCTCCTGTAACACAGAAAATACAGTCATTGTGAAAATAAAGTAACACCTCTTTAAATTCTTAGGTTTTAGGTATTAGGACATAATTGTTGTTCAGAAGCAACTTTGCAAACCTAGGCCATGTAGCTATCTTGTTTTTTTTTTTTTAGAGAGAAGAAGCTTTGCCCTCTAATTCCTTCCAAACAAGCCATACTTTTTCAGTGTTTATCTAACTGTAATGTCATGAAATTTAAAATTTAATATGCTAAACAAAACCTATAGAATCTGAGTCGTAGCTCTTGCATTACTTTCATTTTCTGTGAGCACGGCATCTCTGATCTTGCTGTGAATTTGCCAGGAATTTTCTAAGCCTTCTCAGATTGATGGGCAGCAGCAGCTGCTGTCTGTCTGTGATCACTGCTTTATGTCTCTCCTCCATGTCATTTTGTCAACACACAGCCAAATACCCCAGACCAACATCAAAACTGCAAACATTTCTGATGTTAGAGAAGAAGTCACCCTGATGATCAATAAATCTTAGCTATTTACCCTTATTTACCTTAGAACTGAAACATGGTACACCAAAAGCAGAGATATAAAGCGATGTGAGTATGGTTATGGTATTTATGTGGATTCATGGTCTCTGTTATAATTCTTAATTTCCAGTATACTTTGTACTAGAGTTTTACCTGCGTGCTCTTTATTTCTGTGTCCCTCGTTGACTTAGTGAGTTGTTTTTATAGTTATAGTATTGTAGTTACTTCCTGATTTTGAAGGTTAGATATTTATGGAGATTTTGTTTTTGCACTTTCTTACTCTTACTCTTCCCTTTTTCATGCCCTTGTTGTTGCCTTTATTTAGTCCATCTATACTTTGTGTGTGTGTGTGTGTGTGTGTGTGTGTGTGTGTGTGTGTGTGTGTGTGTGTGTGTGTGTGTGGCGCATGTCGTTGTTTGAGCTTTTATTTTTCCACTTTGTTCCTGTGCATTTGGTTTGTTTAGTGTTTTCCAACTTAGTCGTTTTCCTGTCAGCACTGTGCAGCTTTTTCTGTTATTTCTTTAGTAGTTCACAGCTTTTTTAATTCACTGACTGCCAACTTGTTTTTTTTTTAGGCCTTTTTGTTCATCTTCTGAACCTGCTATGAAAATTAATGATCCAAAACATTAAGACCACTGACTGTAGTTATACAGTGAATTATGATGATTGTCTCAAAATGTAGTGCATGCGAGATCTTGAAATCAATGTGAGTCTAATGATCATGGCCAGATGATTGGCTCAGAGCACCCCAACTACCCCTGCAGTGTCAAGTGTAATGGTGCAATCTAGTCAGCGGTGATGGGTGCACCTAGCAACAGTGCTAACTCAAAGTCTAAGCATTCAAGTGACATTCACTAAGCATCACAGCATGGCCTCTTTCAACAGAACAATGTGTCCTACCACACTGCCCACAGTGTCCTCAGTAGAAGGAAACTGCGGAACTGACAAAATATTTAAAACGGTGGCTTGGCCTCCAAATTCCACAGATCTCAACTCAATGGAACGATTGCAACAGAAGTTTAAACATCTTTGTCTTCAGTAATTTCACCAAACCCCAATTGAAGCTGAGTGTCTGGACTAGACCAGTTGCAGGACGACTAAGGATGACTAAATAAAGAAAATCTCAATCACTGTCTACACACAAACACTATAACTCTACTCTAGAGGAAAGCTGTTAGGGGCCAAGCACTGTTTTATAGGTTGTACTATTCAACCCATGCTGTAGTGAAATGGGTTTATGTAACTGGATTTAGACTGAAGAATCCAAAATAAAGAAAAGAACCTTTATACTAAAATTCCTTAAAAAGAAGTAACAGACAGAAAAACAATTTAGAAAATCCATATTTCATTTTATTGGAACTGCTAGTATCTTGGTGACCACAAATTATCAAGTAGGAGCTATTTTTATGACACAAGGAGGAAAATATTAGGCAGACGGTCAAAATGTTTTGGCTTATTAGTGTATGTTAAAAGAAGGAAAAGAGGAAATACTACAGACACAGAAGCCCTAACTAAACACAGAGGAAATTCAAATTAGGCAATGCTGAGCCAAGTGAGAACACCACTTCTAAGATTTTGCCTAGAAATGATGTTGGAGACAGGAGTGCAAACAGAAACAGCATCCCTGCTTTCTGAGTCTTAGTTCCTGTGTCCTACTGTTTCTGTTATGTGACATACTAAAGGGAACAATTCTTCTGTCGTCCCACATCAGCGTGGACTAGTGATATGTTCAGCGTTCAAACTGAATGACTCATAATAGTAGAGCTTTAATGAGAAAAACATGCTTCTTCCTGCCCACATGGCTCAGTGCTGAACTCCAAAGAGATGGTGGGTGTCTATGGGATTCCATCAAGGCAGTGTTTTCTCACCATATGTCGCATACCTATAAAAAAGTTTCCCGAAATGCACAAGTTGTCTTGCTTTATCAATGACAAGCACACAGGTAAAACTGTGAGTTGTTTTTTTTTGTTTGTTTCTTTTTACAGATTCCAAGGGCCATGAGTGTCCACACACTGATTATCACAAGCTCCTGTGGGAGGAATTGATAGAGCAAAGACAGTGTTTCCACAAAGGCATTATGCTTTTCAAAAAGTCCATTTGTGGCGTAGGTGAACCACCAGTTTGAGGATACTAACTCAAAGGAAATGTTGCTGTAGAGATCACCTGATGTCATTTCAGAGATAGAAACAACATCAGGGCAAACACAGAAATGGAAAAGAAATGCTCTACACAAGACAAAAAAAAAATCCAGCCATAACAGAAATCTGGTGTTCTTGTCCTGATAGCGGAGGGGGGAGTATTTCAAAGCTTCAAAATCTCTAGATAAGATAGCATTTGATGCAGAGGCCAGTCCAGTAAGCAGAAACACACCGAAAAATAACTTTTCCTTTTAATTCTTTGTCTTTGCTTGTTCCCTTTGCCAATCATCTAAATCTGATTTCCCTCTGACATCCCCTTTTCTGTCTCTCTCTTCATCTCTTGCTCGCCTTTTGTCTCCCTCTCTTTAATCTGTATGTATTGCCAGCCACTGTCTCCATTCCTTCTCCAGGGGCAGTGGGCCAGCTCTGTGGCTGATCATAGTGATCCCTCCCTGAGGAATAGTCTGTCTGACACCTGGGTGACTGCCCTGGAGGTAGAGTCTGTCTGTGTGTGTCTGTGGGCGTGTGTGTCTGTATATGTCTGTGTCAAGGGGCTAATGGGCAGCTTGAGGGGATTACCAGCTTAGCCACTGGGATTACTGGAACTTCATGCACACACACACACACACACACACACACACACACACACACAAAACAGTCATGTTTTCTGAAGCCATTACACTGACTTCCATCTATTTCCTGGAAATCTAACCTTAACCATACGTACTACTGTACCTTCCTTATCAGGCTAAACTGATTTACCATATGAGATACTATATGATACTCCCCGTCCCTTCTCCATAGTAAAGACACATCCCAACATCTAAGTCCCAAAACATGAGTAAGACTCGAGCACATAAACAGAAAAGGCGTGCACGCACATGTGTGACCAAGCACTCAAGCTCGCAAAACAGTCAATATTATCAGACAGGCTGACTTGTTTCATAGCCTCGGGTCTCATCGGTTTGCCATCCAAATCAAACAAAGTTAAGAGGACTGAACCATGACCAAGGCAAAATGGGTTTCACCAGGACCTTGAACAGCTCAACAGGTTTAGCACACAGAATAAAAATCTATTTTGAGTTTGAGTTGTCCATGGGCAGTGTCAGTCTCATGGATGGAATAAACTAACGCAATAATGACAAAAAGTCTGTCGCTCTAAAGTATAGTGGTTACCACATTTGCCTAACATGCATAAAATCCATGGTCTAAGACACAAGATTTAGGATTTAAGTGGCTGAGTATCTGACTTAAAAATCTGCCAAATCACACATGTGGATCCGTCTACTGTGACCACCCCTTGTGTAAAAGGGAGCAGCTGAAAAAACGAGGAAAAATAAGCCAAAACTGTAAAATTTAGACATACAATAAACCCATACTGCACAAATGCGTTTATTATGTTGCCACTGCTGAGAAAGCTTCCAAAAAAGACTTCCAAGTAAACACATTTGCATTGCTCTGAGTATTGAAACACTCACATTTGCATTGTCAGGCAAACATGTTTTTACAGCGCTGATTGTATTTAAAGACTCCTATGACTTTTTATGGCTGCAAGTTCTAATTGTTCTTCTTTCACGTAACTGATCAAACTGTCAAGAAAAGGCAACCTGACATCAGGCTATAGAAATGTAAAGTTCATCCAATGAGAGCTGGTACACAAAGTATGCAATAGACACGCATTACTCACTTACATTATTCTATCGGTTATTTCAATCATTCAGGTATACATATCGATCCACGTTAAGATTTAAAGGCTCTGGTAAGAGTTGTGGTGGATATGTTTTTGTTAATGTTTTAAATTAATTATAATTTTAATAAGCTCTACAATAAAAGAACCAGATGTGAATAAGCACACAGGTCACTGATCTGGCAGTTTCTGAAGTATTGCCCTCATCAAGCACTGGCAGGTAGCCTTGTTAGTATTTAAATGTAGTTATTGTAATGGAGATTTTATTGCACATGACTGATGAAACCGCACCTATTTTCTCTCATAAGACCGAACACACCATTCAGAAAAGGACGGGGAGGAATCAATTAACACCAACCCCAGGTGTAATAAACGCACACAGACATAATCTCAACAGACTACAGTGTCCACAGGATGACACAAAGAACAGGAGCTCCAAAGCCTCAAGAGAGCTCAATCACCAGGGGATTTGACTCCTGAATATTGTATTGCACTGTTAACGTTACTGTAATGATTCTAATTATAATATGTGCCAGACTGAGCTGAAAGAACAGAGCTGGTTATCAGTGCCGAATTAATGACATTTATTGGAAGAATTGAGAGAGAAACAGATTAGGTGGGGAGTGGTGGAGTCGAATTGTGAAAAGAGAGAGACACAGAGGACAGTTTAGAAACAGATATTAAGTAAAAGAGAGATGAAGTAGTGAATTACATCTATTCAATAAAAGGCAGGCTTAAGACAGAGACAGATTGTGAGAATGAGAAAAGATAAAAGTGAAGGTATATCAAGAGAGGAGTTCAGAGACACAGACAGTCACTGATATGAAGTAAAATGAGAAATGCTTGGAATTATATCAATTTTAAGTAAAAACATACTGATTGTTGAGGTAAATTCTAGCTTAATGTGTATTTTAATGGACTTGGGACACCCTTCTTTCCCTGAGTTTCCTTTGTATAACAGTAACTTTTGTCATGTAAAACTATAAAAAAAACTTTTTGAATCATACTTTGCAAAAATAAATGAGAGAAATTAACAAAAAAAGTAAGAGACACAGATGTAAACATGCAGTGATGTAATTGCTTCAAACAGAAATGTTTCTGATTTCTGAAATCTGTGTAACTTTCAATGAAAGGATACCTCGATGAAGCACAAACGCACTCACATCAAAAAGTGTCTTCCTGCACATTGTGCAAGGCCCAGCAATTATGCACAAATCAAAGCAAGGCCTCACAACAGTTTTGCTCAAGTTTTCTTGCAGTGATCGTTTACCCCAAATTGGCTACCTGATGGACACCCACAGTGCCAAAATGTTGTTTACTGCAGTAAAAGTTGGAACAGTTCTCCTGAGAAGGTTTATTTGTTTTGTTGCAGGTTTTGGTTTGTCTAAAGAGACTCGCTGTTGAGACTGTGGCTATTATTCCTATGTGTTCATTTAGAAGAATACAGAAGAATTTCTTCTGCACAAAATCACTTTAGTATTGCATGTTTGCCACTACAGCCTCCTGTAGTGACCATACAGAGGTCCTGCTGTGTTCTTGTTTAAGTTAGTTTTTCATGTTTAAATCCTCAACAATCTCTGTCAAACAGCAGGCTGGCAAAAATGAACCAATTCAAAATGTCAAGCAACAAAAAGTGGCATACACAAGGGCATGCAGGGAGAACAACCTTGGCAAAAAAAGACATGCTAAGAAAACGACTTCCTTTTCTGTTCCTTCCTGTCTTTTTAACCTGAGCAAAGCTATTTGGATCTTCTAACACACACACACACACACACACACACACACACACACACACACACACACACACACACATATACACGCACACACACACGCCTCTTACCCCCTACAGGGCAGAACTGATGCAGGAAGAGATGAAATACCACTACCTCAGGGATAAACACACCTCAGTTCACACTCACACAAAACCTCTCACTCACTCACACGCTAAAGCACACACACACATACCTGTGCATCTACATATACACTTCTCGCTGTCTTCCCCCAAAAATGTGAACTCGGTTTTGCTCAGGAATATTGTCCCGACATCAAAGGCCGTATTTGTTTCTTTTCACACCAATCACACATTGCTGTTTCCCATGGCCTTTGTGTTTGTTTGCCTTCTGCACCTGTGTGCAGCAGGTGCATGTCTTGCTGTATGGCTGTGTATTTACGTTGCCTGTGTACGTTTACTTTGTGGCAGCGACCATGTGTCTCTCAGTTTCCGTGGATGTGTCTTGTGTGTTTAGGGAGTGGGTGGGTGTGACTTAGCCAGGTGTAAAATTGGTGCTGTAAAGGATTGAAGATACAAACTGGGTCAGAGTACAAATAGGAAGCAGGGAATAAAGTAGCCAGTATATCGCAACCTAAAAGGGGTAAAAATAGAGTTAACAGACACATCCAAGCTTTTCCTCTCGTGACATTCAGCAATGTTTTTTTTCTCTGAATGTGTGTGTGTCACAGTAATGTGGCTCCAAGCATACGTCACATTACATCACAGATTTATGAATATATTTTGTAATGTCAAGATCAGTTCTTGCTCAAGAAATGAGATCAAATATATTTGGGAGTTACGTGATCAGATGACCATCATAATAAAAACATTTTTTTTGTGCTCTGTATTCGGACTACAGCACTGCTACTAGTTAATTTGCTGCATGTCTGCATTTGTATGTGCCAAGGTACACTAACATGAGCAAAAAAAAGGCAACAGTGGGAAGGAAAAACTTCATTTTAACAGGAAGAAACCTCCAGCAGAACTAGGCTCAAGGAGGAGTGTCCATCTGGGTGAGGGGAGGAAGACAGGACAAAGACACACTGTGGAAGTGAGTCAGAGATTAAGGAAATATAGGAATATAAGGAAAAAACAGAGTTTCTGTAGTTTTAAGTAGCTTAAAATTCAATTATTTTTCAACACAGCCTGCACTCTTTTAGGCAAGCTTTCTTGCATTTTCTTTAAATCTCAGGAATAATTCACCAGGTTTTTTGAAGGACATTTAAAGCTCTTCTTTGGATGTTGGCTCCCTTTTGTTCTGTTCTCTGTCAAGATGATCCCACATTGCTTTAATAATGTTAAGGCCTGTTAGTGTTCTATTTAGTGCTTTTCTACTCAGGTATAGTTTTACTGCATTTGGCATGTGTGTGGGATCATTGTCTGGCTGAAAAATGAAGCTACTGTGGTGTGTTGAGTGTAGATATAACACTGGTTCATTCCTTGAGCTAAAGGGGTTTTTTTATGCTTGAGTGATTCATAGGTCAGTATTAAATGGCTTAACAAACAAACAAACAATCCTAAAAATGGTCAGCAGTAAATCCAAGGTCTGGACTGAAAATGAGTAAAAATGTGGCATCAATAATAAAACGAATGACACTCATTACACAACCTCCTTCCCGTTTTTTTTATTTCAGAGCAAGACAGTCAGTAACCTGGGTTACAAGGTCATTAATTACCACCAGAGGAAAAATTACAAAAAAAATTACACATTTACTAAATTCAAAATGAAAGTTTTCAATTAAAAATTAAAAATGTGAAACATTTTTCCAAGTGTTTTTAGAAATTTGAAATCCAGTGTAATAAGTAATAATGGTAACGCATGCGTGACTTTGATCAGAAATGTTATAGATTCAAGCTCCATAAAGACTATTAATATTTTCAAGCTGTTGCTGATAGTCTGCCACTGAATCTGTCTGATATCACAAATAGTCTGTGAAGGTTCTCAGTCATCCAGGTCATCGTAGTCAAAGGAGCTTGCAAAGAAAGGCGTCTGGACTTCTTTAAGTTGCTTGAAGACGTTTCACCTCTCATCCGAGAAGCTTCTTCAGTTCTAAGGTCAAATGGTGGAGAGTCCCAGATATAAACCTAGTGGGAGTGACCCCCCACAGAGGGACAAAAGGACCCCCTGATGATCCTCTAATCGCCTGAGCCAAGGTGTGAAATTGGGTGTGGGACCCAATCAGCCCAATCAGTTTCGGGTGTGTTCATTGTGAAACCTGGCCCCACCTTATCATGTGATTTCCTGAGGTCAGATGGCCCAGGATGTGAGTGGGCGTTAAGGCGTCTGGGAAGGGATCTCAAAACTGAATTATAGATGGCAGAGAGTTGGTGTCGTAAACCCCCGCCTCTGTTCAAAGATGGTCGCTGAACCAGAAACTGGTTCACCCGAAAGACAAAGCGCCAAAACACAAACTTAACAACGTGGTGTATGCTGTACAGTGCAGCGAGGAATGCTCAGACCTCTACATTGGAGAGACCAAACAGCCACTTCACTAGCGCATGGCACAACATAGAAGAGCCACCTCCACAGGACAAGACTCAGCAGTCCATCTGCATCTTAAGGATAAAGGACACTCTTTCGAGGATGCCAATGTTCACATTTTGGACAGAGAGGACAGATGGTTTGAAAGAGGAGTGAAAGAAGCCATCTATGTCCACTGTGAGCGACCATCTTTGAACAGAGGCGGTGGTTTACGACACCAACTCTCTGCCATCTATAATCCAGTTTTGAGTTCCCTTCCCAGACGCCTTAACGCCCACTCACATCCTGGGCCATCTGACCTCAGGAATTCACATGATAAGGTGGTGCCAGGTTTCACAATGAACACACCCGAAACTCTGGCTGATTGGGACCCACACCCAATTTCACACCTTGGCTCAGGCGATTAGAGGATCATCAGGGGGTCCTTTTGTCCCTCTGTGGGGGGTCACTCCCACTAGGTTTATATCTGGGACTCTCCACCATTTGACCTTAGAACTGAAGAAGCTTCTCGGATGAGAGGTGAAACATCCTCAAGCAACTTAAAGAAGTCCAGACGCTTTTCTTTGCAAGCTCCTTTGATATCACAAATACTATGTTTAGGTTTCCTCTTGTGGCTTTTATTGTTGAAATGCATCTGCACAAACCTAGTTTACTTGAGTAAATGGCTTGAAAACAGATTTGCTTGCACACAACAAATCTAGCCACAGGATGAAATGGACAGACTGACAGATTGCACTGATCAAATATTCATGCAGTGACCTGCTACAACCCCACATTTCTTTTTTTCATTTTGTGAACATGACTGTGCACTTACTTGATGGAAAACACAATTGTATCTGCATTTTGCACATGTAAAGCTACCATGGTATCTGAACCAGCACAAAAGTCCAAGCGAGTTGAATGAAAGCCACTAAGTCATCTGCCAGGATCCTACAGATAAAATATACACACATCAACAGTTTTGACTGGACATTCGGATGAAGAAAGGATAACACGAAGAGGGGGAAAAATCAAACAATTTAAAAATGAATCACAGAAGAATTCATGTATAATGTAAACGTTTACATTGAATCTGAGTAACTGTAAGAACCATGTAGTCACACCACAGCGATCAAATCCTAAATCTGGTAATTTCGCAATTGAATCCTGAAAGTCTGGTGACGGAAACCCCTTACTGTGTCTTCCATCATTTAATACTTGTATTTCATCCATCTATCCATGCATGGCCAAAAACTCTCAGATGCTCTCTTGGCGCTCACACATGATTAATTTTCAGACAGCTGGTAAAGTCTCTGAAGTCCCAGTCACGTCTTCTACTCCAACAGTTTATGTGCCACCTGATACCTTACCATGGTTTCAATTCAAAAAAAAAAAAAAAATAATAATAATAATAATAATTCAGTCACAGAAACTTGTGACCCAGTATCCAAAGCTATGCACAGTGGGAAAACTGGTATACAAATATTGTGCTAACCCACGTCCTCAATGACAGAGATGTTAACAACATGCACCATGGGTGGCCACTACCCTGTCTGTGCACTGCACTGTCCAGTGCTTTAAATGTATTGTTCAGCTGAGCAGATTCAAAGGGAAGCATTTGGAAGGAATGTTGAGCATGACCCATGTTGCTCTTGATGATGACCCACTGCTCTTAGTTGCATTAAGTAAAGCAGATTTTTGACTTTGGTTTATTTGATTATCTGGCCTAGAAAGTCTGAAAACCAAGGGTATTTGGCATGAACTGCATGTTGCATGAATAATTGGAGTACTGTGTTGTTCATGCAGCATTCCTTGAAATAAATCAAAACACAGACCAACTAAAACTGAGAAACATGTTAAAGTACTGTTTCCACTGACTGCCCATGAAGTTGTAGGTAGTCATGTAAAAAACAAAAAAGAAAACAAACAAAAAAACCCTCACACCTTTTTTTCAGAGAAATAACATGATTCATAGTGTATTAGAAAACGTCTGTTTCTCTACCAGAAAAAGACTATATGGACGAAAGTACAGTGACACCTACACCTCAGCACTCAGCGACCCCACTCTGTAAATTTACATGGTCTGTAACTTTATGGCTGAGTTGCTGTGTTTCCTAAATGGTTTTGATTTGCAATAACACTACTTCACTTTGTCAAGACCAGTGTTGGGACTAACGCGTTATTAAGTAACGCGTTACAGTAACTACGTTATTATTGTGGTAACGAGCACGGTAACTAGTTATTATGCCAAAATCAGGAACGCGTTACTCGTTACTGGGATTTAGATAGGGTCGTTACTCGTTACTTCGTGTGGTGGCTATCGCGGAGCTTCCACAGATTCAGTAACATTAGCAAGTGGTGGAGGCAGCAGGTGGATGAAGGAAAAGGGACGCAGAAGGAAAAGAGACCCGAGGCGGCCGCCGGTCCAAGTGTGAACTGAACTTCAGGTAAGAAGTTATGACCTGCAGTCTCTCTGGGTCAGATATAAACCAAGTTTAGGTGGAGTTTATTTTCGTTATTCTGACTTTTTCCGTACTGCGTGCTAGCTAGCATGACGGAGTTTCTATACAGCTGGGTGGGTGCTATGAAGTTAATGATGTTGAACTTTATTTTGTTCATAAGTTATTAGAGTTGCCAACCGTCCCGTCTGGTATTCAGAGAAAATATTACGCGTTTCTTATTGAGGTGAAAAGGAACAGTTTGTCCCGTAATTCAGCTACAATGAAAAAGGCACAAAGCTGGAGTTACTCTGTGTCTTTACGTTGCACAGCTGCCTCTTCTTCTCTCATTCTCTCCCCTCCCTCTCCCGTTTCTACTTCAATCATGAAAACTGATCAGTGATCAGCTGATCGTCTTTTCTCTCTTGTGTGTTTATCGCCCACTTTGCGCCGAAAGAGGAAACCAGCGGATGTCGCGCTAAACAACAGCAGCACGTTTAAGCTTGATCAGCTGTTGTTAGAATTTATTTAATATTAATTTCTAGTATCAGCTGATGTTTGCTGGAGCCACAGCTGCAAAAAAGCTGCTGGTCATGATATGGTTTGGTTATGTGGTGAGAGGGAAACATGAAGATGAAACCAGGAGATGTCCTTACTGGATCATCAGAGCTGAACAGGTGATGGAGAAACAGGTTTACCTTTTAGGTGACATGAATGAGTTGAAGGGAAGTTATGAACTGTTTCTGAGAGACAAATAACACCAGGATCCTTTTCTAAGTAGCTGACAGCTGGTAACTGTGCAGGGGCGGGTCTAGCAAAGTGTTGCCAGGGGGGCAGGTAGGGCATTAACAGGGAAAGGGGGGCACAAAGAAATACTTTTCTTTCTTATTCTCATTTAAAATGTCTAGCTTTTAAAAAATAATTATCTGAGTCTTACAACAAACGATTGATAGATTGATGCATATATACCATCAGACAGTGTACATCACTGTCACAACAGTGTTTATTTTCATTCAAAGGCTTTATGATTTTTCCTATAATGGTGGGCCAGTCTCTAGTCAAAATGCCCGGGATGATTTTTTTGTCCCAGTCCAGCTCTGTATGCAGCTCATCTGCAGTCTGGTGTTACCTACATCTTCCTATTCGGAAGGCAGAATTTCCGAGTTCTGAGTACAATCGAAAGCACCACGACTGCAGTTTTTGTGTTGGATGTAAAAGGCGCAGATGACACTGTGACGTAGGCTAGAATCATGGCAGCAGTCAATGACGGTCCAGGCGTGGGATTTCTCTCGTGGAAATATGCACATTATCTTTTTCTTTCTATTGGTAGGTGGCACAGTGCACTTGTGGCAAGTAAGCAAGCTAGAAGATTGGCAAAGTTATGGAAGCAACACATTAACAAGAGAATTCTGAGTAAAACCAAAGTTACTTTCCCTAGTAACTAGTTACTTTGAAAGTAACGAGTAACTTGAAGTAACTGAGTTACTTTTGAGAGAAGTAACTAGTAATGTAACTAAGTTACTATTTTAAAGTAACTTACCCAACACTGGTCAAGACACTGTGGATCATTTGTGAATTAGAGTATTTTTTAAAAAAAAATAAGTTATGCAGAAATTCCAGCCTGAAAGCCTGATTTGAGCCAGTTACTAATTGCATAAAAATGTCTTGAATGTGCTAGTCACAGTGTGTGATCCCCAGATGTTTCCTGGCTTATATGAACTCCATTCATCATATCTATTTGTTGCACCAAGATCAAGAAGAGAACAGGCAGGTGAGACCATCCCAAAGTTCAAAACCCAGTTTATCACAGTCAATAATTTTAACTTCCAGCTAGAGTCAATAAATAATCGACTGGGGCAGAGAGGAACTGTTATTTCAAAGTTGCACTGGGGCTTTTTTTTAATCATGCAGAAATCAGGGAAGGTGACCTTTACTCACTGATGGCAACTTGCAGTGGGAAAAATGTTTTTATACCTTGATTAATGTGATTGTAGAAGAAATTCACAAATAGATTTAATTTCCAGTTGATAGACAGCATCACCTTTGATGTTGTCAATAATAATAGTTATTTAAAAAGAACAGATATTTACTGTTAAAAAAATGCTTTTACTTTCAGATACTAGTCAAGGTGAGACAGGTGGTGACAAAAATGTAAAAATGTCATTTCAACTTTACCACAAAGAAACCCAAGAATTTAAGGCTTTTTAACTGAAAAAGAAAAAAAGAACGGTGACAGTTTTAATGCATTTTTAAAAAAAAAGATTACTTTTACAGCAACGGTCAAGCTTGAACCATGAAACCCCAAATAACTGCTTTTAGGCTAAAAACTATTAAAAAGTTGAATATTTTAATATTCGTATTTTCAATAACACAAATTCTTCTTATTTTTTATGTATCGATTGTGACACCATACCTATATAGCTGAGATGCAGTGCAGGGCATTTTACTTTTTTTTCCAGTTCTCAAATTGTAAAGGATTTGGAAAAAATATGAAAAAAACCAAAACAAAAAGAAGGAATAGAGAAATGTGTCTTTTTCTAAGCTCATCGAATATTTTTCTATCCAATTTAGGGTCGCAGGAGCCTAAACTGTGTCACAGGGTGAGAGGCAGGAAACACCCTTTACTGGTTGGCTGTCTATTACAGGGCTAACGCAGAGAGACAGACAACCTTTCACACTCACAGCCAATTTAGAATCACCAATTAACTTAACAAGCATGTCTATGGACGGAAGCCAGAGCACCAGGAGAGACCGCCACACAGAAAGGCCTCAGTCAGCTGGAGGACCTTACTGTGAGGAGACAGTGATAACTACTGCACCACTGCGCCACCCCATAAAATATGTTTTTACTGAGCAAGGTCAAATATTTGCATGTGTGTGAGTGGGAACAAATGACTTGCAGCGTATCGTGCAGTCTTCTCCAGTGTATTTAATCACTTAAATTTGTATTATGTTGACAATGAAATTACAATTTGTTGCTATGTGTCTATGTCTGTTTTAAGTAATGAAAGAGTGAAAAAGAGACTGCAGGAGAATAAGCCACAGGTTTGGCTTACGTAGCAAGGCGACTGGAATTATGCATGCCATAAATCTTCCCCACAGGCACACACATACACACACAGACAAGCACAGACAAACCTATGGACATGAATGCATTCACACAACACATTATCTTCTGTTATCTTAGATAAGCAAAGAATCCTAATCAGCCAATAAGAGCACAGAGGGCATCTCTGACTTTCTCCCAGCTCCAGTTTCTTTAGACTGGAGTCGGGAGAAAGTCTCTTTGTCTTTGTGGAAACAAGAATTTTATATAACCTGGCAAAAATCACCTAGTCACCTTATTTCCTTTTGTATTCTCTTCTGTTTTGTTCCATTCTTTTCCTCTCTTGTTTAATTAACTCTGTATGGCAATTTGGGCCCTAAACGCCACGTCCGAGAAAGGTTGATTAGTGCAGCTCGCTGATTAGAAATTATGCCTGTTGAAGCTAATGAAAACAGTTCATTCCCCATGACAAGTATCAAGGCGACTCATTTCATTTCTACATGACCCAAATCCTTTTTCCTCAACTGAACCAAACCAGATTTTCTCTCCTGGCACTATATTGTTGGTAGTTGCCTCACACGTGCCTGATGTAATTAAAGAAATCTTTCCATCAACAGTGGAAGCTTCTGTTCATAATTTGTCCGATGAGATATGCAAAACAAGGTTGTGACATCAGACCTTATATTATATGATATGCGGATTATCTGATTTGAACGAAAACTAGAAACTGCTTTGTTGGGACTGTGGGGCTGTGTGGTTTGATCAGACTTCACTATAAGCCTTTTAGAAACCAAGCTTAGCCAACTTCAAATCCATTACAAAGTGAAGAAAAAAACACAAAGAAAGAACAAAATATTGGGAATTTTCTTTCGTGTGGTTGCTTACCTTGCTTTAGCTTGGATAGTCTTCACTGAAAAAAAAAAAAGTCGTCCCACATGGATGACCAAATCCACACAAAAAAATAAAATAAAATTCACTTTCTGAGTCACAGTTGGTTTCTATTTTTGCTTGTTTATTTAATTTGAATAACTGATGTGACCAAGACATAGAAAACTTAGTGAAGCATCAAACAAAACAGTTAATAACAGCTATGCTCTATAAACAATGTCTTTCTTCCAATACTAAATTGGTTGCAATGTTTGTTGTCTTTTATTACTTTGATTATTTTCACTCACCAGATTTGGACGTGAGATGTTATTGATTAGCTGGCTTATAACAATAAGTCCATCTTTAAGGGATGATTTTGTGTGAATGAACCACAAAAAAAATTAATTTGCATTTATATAATTGAGTTACTTTTTGTGAACCAACATCCTAAACACTTTGTACAGTGTGCAGTGACATTTAAACATTTAAACAGTGTTCTCACATTTCACAGTTAATAAAATAACAAAAAAAATTCATTTCAGGGTTAAAGGAACATGTTGAATGTGAATAGAGTCACAGACAGATGCTATTAAGCTCCACTGATTGACTGATAAAATCATACAAGTAGAGTTTAATAGCTTATCTAAAACAAGATTCTTTCAGGGTATTGTGTTTCTTGCAAGAAGAGCTCAATAAACTAATTCAATAACTAAAGGAAGCCGCAGTGGCAGTGATTGCTGCCGCAAACCAAATGTGGATCACCCTGTTGCTATCAAAGGTCATTTAACACCATGTGAACATTGCTTAAAAGAATTCGGGCAACATCCGTAGTGTCAGTATCTGTTAGAAGGACGTTTTCTTTTACTTAAGCAATTTGTATTGATATTAAAACTCAAAATGTGAGACGGATCTCTGCATTTTTTAGTTTATTCAATGCTTCATTTTTAATGAGATTATAGGATGAGAACAGTTTGAAGCTTTAAATGTTTTCATATTTCTCTCCTTTGACAAAATGAACGCTTGCTTTAAAAAAAAGAAAATGAAAAAAGAAAAATTGAAAAGAATAACACATAAAAACTGCCCTACCTGGTCCTGAAGTTAGCAGGGTGGGGATGTCCGTCGTACAACGACAGGAAGTCATACTCTTCTTCTATGGCAAATGACAAGAAGATGAGCTGGATTCTACTTCCTTCCTCTCCAACAATGACCCAGGTGCAGTTTGCTCCATTTGGGTAGCCATAGGGAAAGCCAGGAGATTCTATACTGCCATTTCGACCTTTCAGTGTACCCCCGCATGTGTAGATAAAACCTGAAAGAGAAAAGAGATTTGAGCACATCTTAAGTTAGAGGAAGAAAACATAAAGGTGCCAAACTGAAGTTGTGACCTTAAGACATTATAATAAATCAAGATAATTGAACTCTCAAAATGTTTAATGTTCATTATTCAATATTTTAAAACGTGAAAGAGTGATGATGCTAGAAGTTTCACCTCCGTATGTCTGCCCATTGTGACAAAAGGATTTCGTAACTGTCGCACAACTATTTATTGTAAGTGCAGCCATGAGTCTTCCTCAGCACGTGCAGTTGCAACAGCATCAGTGTGTAACTGCCAGTATATTAAAGCTGGTTCAGTTGTCATTATGACAGAGTAGTAACTGCATAGCACATTCAAACTGTACACAAAACCACACATACGCACACTAACAAGTACTTATTACTGCCTTTTTTAAACACAACCATTAGAAGTGACAGTCAATTATTCATTATTATTTTATGTAAGACCACTAAAAAGTCAAAAGAAAAAAATATATACAAAACATTGCTTTTAATGAATGAACCAAGAAGCAACGAGTCAGCATGAGTGATATTAAGTAGGTCAGCTTCGTTTTGATATATCCTGGTCTTTGATGCTGATCTATGATTACATATTAATAGAAATATATGAAGATCATAGAAGTAAGTACTTCCCAGAACTTCTTCTAGGGTAGCGCTGCTTATCTATAGTTTGTGATGCACTCCTTCACAGTGAGGGCATGGGGCAGGGGCAGGACTTCAGAACAGCACCCCAGGAAGTGGTATTCACATTCAGCATGGGGTGCTTGAACTCGGGTCCCCCGAGTGACTGGAAACTCTTTTGCCACTGAGCAACCTTTCCAGCTCACTTAAAAGGTGAAATCAATGAGAGACCGGTGCATTCTCCTGGATTCATCCTATGGGCATCTGCAAGATCAAAAGCTGGCAATTCCTTTGTTTGCTGCTAATCAATTACTGACATGTTAAAATGCACAACAAGCAAAGGGGTGTGTCAGTCAGCGGCAGTGCCTTTGAACATGACTCGGCAATTTATAGCTGTACAGAATAACCATTTGCTTTGTTTTGTTGAGACATCCATCTACAACAACTGAAAATGAAAAACGACACCGATTACGCTCTTGCTCGCACCATACAACATCAAAAACAGTTAATGAATTCTTCAGGGATGGAGAAGATAAATACTACTTGATCTTAATGAGCTCCTATAGGCTCTTTAAATGACTTTGTTTATGTGGTGGCAGGCTGGTAGCAGGAGGAGACAAAGAAAGTGGGTTTAGGGGGGTGGAGGGGTGCAAACCTGACATCTAAATCAACTACAGCACAAAATATTGGTGCAAAATATGGGTCTAGAGGGACAGGTGCAAAACTAACTTCTAACATCAACTACAACAAAAAATCTATATTTTTTGTGACAACAGTAAATATGCTTTTCTTGCTTCCCAATGCTTTTTTCCCTGTGAGTAAAGCACTGGATAATCAAGCAATTGTGAATGATATTAGTGCAGTATTAGACTTAAACTATGGTCAGTCATTCAGAACTCTGTTTGTTAGAAGTTATTAAAGTTCAGGTTTCGAGTTAAGTAGTCATAAAGGATGACGCGTTGTTGCTAAGAAGCACTGCTTGTGGTATTCTACTAAAACAGTAAAACTACGAGAAGTGTAATTCCTGCAGACATTTTCTAATGATATGGCAATAAGTTGAAAGAAAGGTTTAATACAGCAACAGTGATCCTTTGCACTTTCTTTTATAAGGTTCATGTACTGATAAATTAGAAGTGAAGCTAATCCTGCTGCTGTACTTATTTTAAATCTCTCCGGGTTACAGCACCTGCTAAATGCCTAAATTATAAAATGTAAATGTAATTGATCTCCTTGGACTTTACAGTTCACATCAGTATCATTATCTTCTCCCTTTGATCTTAATGATCCTTTTATATCAAATACACTACAGGTGCTAGATGAAAACCTTGGAGTGTCCAGGACTGAAGTCGGTCCAGGCTACTGCTTGCAATGCTCTATCGATCCCCGATGGAGAAACTGTTCACTTCTTGTACTTCACAGGGAGGTGAGATTGCAGAGTAAGCTCACAGAGGAGAAACCATTGTACCTGGTAAGGATTTAACATTATTCTGTTGAAGGACACTACAGCAAAGACGCTTGCTGTTATAAATGCATGTCTTCTTGCCAAGAAAAAATATTACAAATTGCTAAACATTTATGCCTGTTTTAAATAATTTTCCCATTAACCTATAAAGGTGTTGTTAGTCTTGTTTTTTAACCATGTACAATCAGCAAACATTCAAATGAACAGAATAAAGAGAAAAAAGCTTTAAAATAGTTTTCAAGAGCCTTTAATGCCACAGTTGTTTGGCTTTGCTGTGCTGTTTTAGCTATAAATGAAAGTGTTTTGCTGAAAAATGCTATTATTGGATGTTCAAAGTCCTTTAAACTTCTAGGCTTTCATCAATCTCATCTGAGTGCAAAGCTCAAATCAGGTTGATCATCCCCCTGACTTTCATGTTTATGAGCCTTGTTATTTACCATGGCAGCCAGGGCCACGGGGACAGCAGGGACGATCCCGCTGGATGCTTTTCGAACCAATTATCCAAGACAGCATCCCAACCAAAATGATGTGTGTCTGTCTGTGCGCGTGTGTGTGCGCGTGTGCATCTGTGTGTGCTGATGTCTGTGCGTGTGTGGTGTTTGTCCAACCCTCATTTACCCAGACTATTCCAAGGCTATCACAGTGACAGATGTAATCACCAATGGCAGCCTTGGCTCCAATTAAGGGCTGGTATCTCTATCCCTTCACAACCAATCAGAGATGAGATGTTGGGCAACCGGGAGGGACAAGCTAAGCCATATGAGGGGATACCTGTGCACAAACACGCAAACCCACAAACCTAACATGCCGCTGGTCACCCTGTCTACATATTTTTAATGAGGTCAAAGGAGTGAAGAAGAAAAGGGAAGAAAACAACAACAATAAAGAAGAAGATTTTGCAAGGTACAGCAAGAAAACAAGATACTTATCTGCCATTTTCCCAGTTCAAAACTAGAAGGCCCATGTGGTTCTTAACCAGCATACAATGAAATGTTTCAAGGAGAGTTTAACAGAAACCACAATTCATAAAGGGAAAAGATATGAACACAAATACAAAGAGCAAATGTCTTTGATTTCTTTGAGTCTAATCAAGTGATAACTGATTCAAATGACTTTTGGATAGTACTTGAATTTGGATTTGTCTGTTTTTTAGACTTATTTGCTTGGTGTAGCTTATTTTGATTTTGTTTCTAAACAAAATTGAACATTAAATGTGAAGTCATCACAATATGCAAATATGACTTACAATTCTGTGTGTACTTACAAATCTAAGGGTATCTTTGCCTAGATTAGGCAACTTCATTATACAGAAAACCGAGGACACAAGGTGGGGTGAATAAAGAGCGAAAAAGAGACAGAGGGACAGAGATGGAGAGCTGAATAAACAAAGAGAAAAGGACAGATTTCCCCCTCGTTCATCACTGCGCAAGAATGAAAGGATGATTTAAAACTCATCACTCAGAGGGTGCGAGAGAGTGTAGGAGGAGGAAAGAGGTAGAGAAAGAATTGAAAATATCGAAACAGAGAAAAGGGAGAAGTAAAAGGAAAAGAAGGCTAGACTCAGCGGAGGAGAGAGAGCGAGAGAAAGGGAAAAGCAAGCAGGAGACAGGGGTAAAAGAGAGACTTCTAATTATGGTGACTACCAGACCGAAACTGACAGCCCCTCTACACACATGCACACACGCAGATGCAGGCATAGAGTCACAGACAGACAAGCATACACGAACACACACGTAAACACATAGCTTCACATGCACGGGGCAATTCCGAGGAATATACACACAAATCCATGCATCATTCACACAGCTTATTGAATATGCTTGCCATTTAAACCTTTTACACGTTATTCCATTTACTTTGTTCACAATTCTTAGCTTACTCCCCTCTTGCCCCCTACTCCCCTCACACACAGCACACATGAAGCGTCCTCTCAAACCCTAACCTTGCTAGTTAACCACACACATTATCTATAATGACATCCTGAAGTAGCATTTATGCTCATCTGACTAATTGTCTGTTTGGTTTTAGTAACTATATTGGGTTTATGTACTCCCATAGCTAGATCAGGCCAAGTTTGTTTTTGTTTATAGCAGACTTATTGCTGGATAAGTCGGTGAAGCAGACAGGAAAGGAGGGAAAGAGAGCAGGGGGAATGACACGAAGGAAATGGCTCGGGGCAGAATGAAACCCGGGCCTCTGCAGTGGCCTTGCGGCGTATGGGTCGCCTACTTAACCCAGTGAGCGAAACTGGCACCCGATTAGGCTGATTTTGACCCATAGCAGAGGAGGTTAAAAGAAGTAGCGAGACACACCGAATTGAGTCAGATTTTGGCAAACACTGTGAAGATGAAGTGTATTTTTTGCCTTGAAAGTGTGTCATAACTGGACCTATTTGTTGTGCAAAGTCATTATATCCAATATAACCATGTCTGTGGAGTGACACTGCCCTCCACAAACAATTTAGCACATGCAAACTTTGCTTATAGTCAAATACAGGCCAGGTGTGTTTAATTCTTAAAGGGATTTTGAGTAGGAATTCATTTAAAGGAACACATATCCCCCTGAAGACTTAAAACGAGATGCTAATTGGCAAACAGTAAAAGATTTGTGGCTGGACTGGGTAGCTCCCAGGTGTGAGTATCTGCGCTGGTGCTAATGAGGAACAGGGTTTAGCTGGAAAAGAGCATGCGTGCTCAGCAAAACCTTCCCTGGATAAAGAAAGCTTAAAGACAAAGAAGAAAATCTGCTTCGTGAATTGAGTGGATTTAATGAACCCTGGTCTACAATATAAGCTTGATCTCTTTTCTCAAAGCAATATCTCATCTTGAATGTCTAAGATAACACTCCAGGAAAAAAAGGAAATGTGAGATTAACAAGTGACTTACCCCAGCACTTGTCACACCATTGTGAGAGAAGTCCAGTTTTATGGACAGCTAATTAAAGATATAGTGTAAATTTTGGACTTTAAATAACATATCAGCAAATATTTTGAGAAGTCTAATTCAATTCAGTTCTGTTCAATTCAACTCAGCCCCACAATAGCACAGAGACCCCAAAACTCAGACGACCCCATGTGAGAAAGTATTTGGCGACAGTGGGGAAAAGAAAAACTCCCATTAAATAGGAAGAAACCTCCAGGAGAACATTTCTCCTGGGGGGTTAATCATTTAACTAATGATTAAATGCAAACTGTTTGCAAAGCCCCCAGCAGCCTAGTCCTATTCAACATAACCAAGGCAGTGTTTAGGGTAAAGTGATCCAGCCATAACTATACGCTTTACCAAAGATTTTAAGTCTGAGCCAGTAGTCTGAGAGCAAAGTGCTCTATTTCTTTTCAAAAATAAAATTGTTCTGAATAGCCAGTGAATGTGAATACGATTGTTTGCGTGCATGCACCCTCTGATGTTAAAGATATTTCCCAAATTACATTGGGCAGAAATTCTGTTTCAGTTTTTTAGGCTCAAAAGCTTTGTTGACACTCTTATGTTGTTGCAAGATTAATCTGTGGTGTGGGAAAACTTCTAGGTTCATAATAGGCTGGACCATGTACCACTGAGCAATGATTTGTGATGGAAGAGTAAATTTGTGCAGTCGCTAAGACATTCAAAATTGAAAAATAATGCCTCAAATGATTGTACACTTGACTATGGCGTCTTTGAGCTTGCAAAATAGACTTCTGCTTCGCACTTTATTTTCTCAAGAGTATCAGTAGCAACGCCCACACACGCCCTGGTCCGGAAAACTAGTGCAGGCTGAAAGAATCCTTGAGCCTTTAAAGTCAGTGAGAAAAGCATCATCATGAAGCTAGGGAAATGATATTAGTCAAACTGAATATATAAATTAATAAAAATCTGCCATTGCCATTCAGTAAGATAATTTGACTTTACACGTTCTGAAATAAGCTTGATGATTCTGAAGGGGTGAAATCAATTACTAGGCTTGTCATTTTGCAAAGGGAACCCTATGATCACTATAGCTATTTCCACATGGTTCTGACTGCTAAATGAAGAAAATGTGAAATTATCCTATTTTTCATTTGAATGCAATCTGCACTACCCCCTTAAGGTTTCTGGGCATCCCCATTTCCTGCTAGGGGGTGGCAGCAATGTCTCCATATGAGACATATCTGTGTGGGTGTGCACACATACTGTAAAATAAAATATTAGCCATATCCTGAGCAGTGCAGTGAAATTACACAAATGGTAAATGGTAAATGGCCTGTATTTATATAGCGCTTTACTAGTCCCTAAGGACCCCAAAGCGCTTTACATATCCAGTCATCCACCCATTCACACACACATTCACACACTGGTGATGGCAAGCTACATTGTAGCCACAGCCACCCTGGGGCGCACTGACAGAGGCAAATCCATCCCTGAAGAATTTTTTTTTAAAGTTTAAATTCCTTTCCACCTCTATGCCATGCTCTGTCTGTCTCTCCTTCTCCTTCTTATTGATCTCTTTCTCTCTCTTTCTCCCTTCATGTCTCTCAGGACCTCTGTGGTACCAGATTCGCTTAAAGGGATACTTCGTCTAATCTCACACACACTCATTTATGATTAAAGAATGGATTTCCCAATGGAGCAAACTGACCAAAAAAAATAAAAAATCCTTGCAGACATACCAATCATTCAGTGAGTATTCAGATCACAACTGCACTCAAAGCACCAGAGGACAAAATATAATGCATGTATTGGTGTGCACACGTGTGCATGAGTCCAACGTTAGTTAATTTAAATGAGCTGTGCATGGCTCTGGAAAATGATTGTATCTGTAATTGTCTTGTGGTGGTTTGGGATGATTGAGTGAAAGAAAGATGAAGAAAATTAAGGAGCGGTGGCAGAAAGGTAGATAAACTGAGAAAAAAAAACGATGACAGAATGAAGAGTGGAGTGCACAGGAAGGGAAAATGTGAGGAAAATGAGAGAGAGCAAAGAAAAAAAATTGCAACAGAGAGAGACATAGCCAAAGAGAGTAAGCATGTTTGAAACGTCCCATTGGTTCCTGCTGTCAGGAATGCTTGTCAGCCAAGAATTAGACTGCTGCACACTGCCACTGACTGACAGTCGGCCTGCGGTCTAGACTATACCCTGGAGTGGTAGAGGCTAAATAAGGGAAATGCCTAGAGAGAGACAGAAGGAACACACCGGGCTGAAAATCAATTTATAACACTGTCAGTCAGGGGAAGGAGGGGGGGGCGATGGAGTAGAGATAAAGAGAGAGAAAAAGAGAACAACAAGAATGAGACACACATAAAAGTAAAGACAAAGACAAGATTTGAGAGAACAGTAAACAAATGGGACTGATGGAGAAAAGATGAGAACAGAGGGGACTCTTGCTGCGTTAAGGGAATCAGAAAGAAAGAGATGATGAAGCGGTAAAGAGGAGAGGTACATGGAGAAATATACAGACGCGTGGTACTCTGCTTTTATGCAGCCACTTCAGGAGGCAGAACCTCTTTATATAATACAGCGCTGTGGGGACATAATCAGCCTAAGATAATTTAATCACTACTGTTCCAAAAAAAGGAAAACAGCACTTGAATGCTGTGACTGCAGAGTCAGCATACATTTGTTTAGCTATTTCCTGGTGATAAATTTTGATAATGTCGTTATAATTATCTATCTGATCCAAAAACATCCTAAACGCTGGCTTGTTACCACTAAATTCACTACACAACACTGCATTCTGTTACTTTAAACGGAAGATATTAAAGGAGAAATTTTTATTATCCCAACTTGTCCATAATATACGCAAGTATTAGATATTACTATGAGTCCAGAGATGAGCAGTTTTACTGTCTCCTCACTAGAGCAACAACTTCAACCAGAACCAAGGTTTAAACTTTAAATGACAGCAGAAATTATCAGACTAAGGTCCTGTAAAACTGCTGTAAGCATTTGTAAGGAAGCGTGAGGCAAAGCTGCACTATACCGGTAAGTCATATTTTAAGATCGTAAATATAGGTTACTGAAGAAATGAAGAAAACTGAGGTATGATTTATTCAGCAGGGTCAGCCCTTCCATCATTGCCTTGGTATAAGGTAAAATGGTGTGAAAGCTAACAAGTCTGCTGTCCCATGTGGCTTTTGTTGTCTAGAGTTATTTTGAGGATGAGCACTGTCTGGTGAGATGTGAGTTAAGCAAAAGCCTGTGTGCAGGTGTGATGCCAGGGCGGTGGAAGGGACAGAAGATGAGACAGAAGACGAGATCAGGCCACGATATACCACTGATCTTTGTGGGTGGTTACAATTTTCAACAAAATAGGGACTTTCTAAGATAGTGTAAAACATATTTCCGCTCACCTATTTGGACTAAAACTTAAAACCTGCTTGCTGCAGTGTGTGGGCGCCCATTGTAGTTTAAAAGCACAAAGTATGGTTACATCACTCCCTTTGTAGTGATAAAGGAAGCACTTTGTAATGGTTATTATATATCTAAAAAATCTAAGCAGAATGAAAATCTGAAATAAACCAGAAAAATACAGAATGACTGTTGAATATTTCTCGAATGTATTAAAAAGCTTCACCTGTCAATCAAGACATCTTCAGCAATCCTGTAGCCTACTTTACACCATTGAGCTCAAGAAAGCCAGTCTTTATCAGACTCAAAACTGGCCAAACGAATGATGGAATGGTTGAATGGAAACCATTAGTGCTGTTGGTGACTTGTAGAAACACAGATTTACTGTTGAGGCCATTTAAAACTGTGAAGGGCTTTTATGCCCTCCTAGAAGATTATATGTAAATGCAATAAATAATCCAACACCATCTCAATTCATTGTTACTTTCATCTTTATGCTTTCACATTTTGAATGTGATTAGCCTTCCATAGTCAAAATGCATCTTCACAACCGACTTGTTCCTTTAAGGCGTCTTCCACATCTTCTGAATGTTGATGGCAAATGACAGCATGTTTTTAACATACTAGTGGAGTGATTGAAAATCCCCAGCATAGTCCTGAAGTAAGTGATGCAGGGTAGGGTTTTTATTGCTTCTATCACCTTTTTGTAGTTCCTACATTAGCTAAACAGTTTTCACTGGTGTGAAAACTCATGCCAGGAAAACGTCATCATTAAGAATTTTAAATTATAGATCAGTGTCAGGTCTCCTGACATGAAAATATCATGCAGGTTTTGTTGCACATCTTCTACTGGAGCCGATTCATCTGTTGCATTTGTTTCAAATTGCTCCAATAACCAGCAACGACTGTGTGACAAAGTGGCTAGGACTGAATTTGTTTACCATTTGTCACTTGCATATATTGTTATTTTGTGTTCTGTTATCTTATAGTCAATCATAATGCTTTAATGTAAACACAGCACATGTAACTTTGCCTCTGCATACTATCCCGGGTCTGTTTGTGGTAGCATTGGTTCCATTCATTACATCTGTGCAAATGTTCTTAAAGCTAAATGTCACTTCATCAGTAGTTGATTTGAATCTTTCGTTTGTTTATACTTACCATTGTGTGTTCCTTTGTGCAGGTCCTATATGAACAGGAAGGGCCGCCCCAGTACTTCCTGTTTTTATAGGACATGATATCATTGCTCATGTCAATTGGGTGTAACCAAATGAAGGGGTGTTTCTTTTGTGTAAAATTGTTTATTTCCTTTAAAATAACCTCATGAGTCAGAGAATGAGTTTGTTAAGTGGAAGAATGATTATATTCCTTTTTCTTTGTCTAGACTGTGTTATTTAGTCTACCCTGTTTTCTCAATGGTAGAGGTTAATGAGGTTGAGATGTGAATGGAATTCTGTATAAAGCAGGTGAGATTTTGACTGCCAGGTTCTTCTGTTTCGTGGAATAACTGTTGAAAGGCAACGCCAGAAAATAAAGAACACTTAAAAGAAACTTGTTTTTGCTATTTGATAAGTGATAAGTCTGCAGATGCTGTCTCTCTATCACTTTCCATGCTGCTTATGTTATGCTACCTCACAGACTGTACAACAGACTTTTTTCGAAAGCGGAAATGTACAAACGTTCAGTGGTGTTTTCTTAAAATGTGATGCTGGATATAGTCAAAGTCCTTCTAGAAGCAAATCTGACCCTCTTCTTTTTTCAGCTGGTGCTTTTAGGGGTCGCTACAGTGGATATTCTGCCTCCATTTCATCCTATCCCTGACCTCCTCTGCATGAACTCTCTCACTCATCCATGACTCTTCTCTGTGATTTTCCTCCTGCCTGGCAGCACCATATTCAGCATCCTTTATGCGATATATGCACTATACCTCCTCTGCACATGCCCAAACCATTTCAACCTTCCAGTTAAGTACTTCAAAAGCTGCATTCTTTTTAATGGCCATCAGGGGGAAATACTTGTGGGTTCTTTTCCTACAGAAGTCTATATGAAAAACGCCACTAGAACTCTGTAAGGACCCATTCAGTTTATGGTCTCTGTTACCAGTGTACCAAATAAAACATTAACTCCATTTGGCAATTTATGTGTCAGGCAGGAGAGTTACGCAGGATAATCGGTTTCACAGTCAAATCCAACGCTTGCAAATCACATATGGGTTCAAAACACCAAGATAGCGATGGGAAAAACACCCATTGTGATGCTTCAAAACAGGAACCCAAAGACCAAATTGGTCATGTAATGATAGCTACAGCCATCTTTTATATTATCTATGGTTCAGAATGACCAATACCCCCCCCCCCCCCCCCCCCCCCCCCCCCACACACACACACACACACACACACACAACCAGCTTAAAACGTTTTTCACAACAAGCTTTTAAAAAGCTTCTTTCTCAGCCTGGAAGTTATACTACTACCATTATTTTGCAAATTCACCTATTTCAATTTATGATTCCTTGACTGTCATCTCTCTTTTTGGTAACATCAGAATCTAAGTAAAAGTAAAATCAAGTAAAAATTGTAACAACTATGAATAGGAATATCAATTCTGTTTTATTCTATTCTACTCTATTCTATGAAAAGAAATTACAGCCGTGCACTGGAAATGAACATTAGTATTATGCAAAAGCACAGTGATAAGCCATGATATTTGAAAGGTATGTTTCTGACTGCAGCATGCTGACTTTTATGGCGGCTGGCGAAATAGCAGCTTAGAGACACTCTGGCACTCTGGGGTAAGGGAAGGGGAAAGGCACAGTAAGCAGTGAGGACAGGAGGTGGTGGGAATACGCAAACACTCACATTCCCTGATAAATTAAAAAAAAACCTCTTTCTAAGAAAGTGGGTCAAAGAGAGCAGGGAAAGAATTTTAAGCAAAGAAGAGTTTTTGGTAAATACAACCTTGAGTGTGTGCTTCTGAGCAGTGAGGCAGGGAGGGAGTAAAGCAGCAAGACACTGAATGACTACTTGGCTTTGCCCCTGTAAAGATTAATACTGTACTTATTGAGTTAGTCCCTGTGTTTTAAAAATCAGAAAAGGAGAAAAATGGTAGTACTACTGGAAAATCTAAATTACTGACTGCTGATTACAGCAGTCAGTTGTTCTATTGACCCTACTGCATGCATGTAGAGAAATGCAAACATACAGACATCATATTATGGGGTTTCATAAAACCTTTACTGAAAGGTAGGTAGATAAAAGCATAAAGAGTTAATGAGACAGAAAGAAATGGGGATGAAAGGCTGTCTTAGGGGTTTACTATTGATTTGTGTCTGCTAAGTGTCATCACCTCCAATGTGACTAATGAGGTCGCCCATGCAAACCCACACTGAGAGTACAGTCTTCTCTCCCACACTTCCTTCTTAATACAACGTTGCTGAAGTTCCTGAAAACATTTCAAAAACAAATCAACAGAATTTTTTCCCTCCCTTTTCCTATCCATCATCTTCCATACACCAACAGCTGGAAAATTAACATGAAGCTACTGCTGGAGTCACAACAGCCATTTTCAGGCATACAATACATAACACTGATGGCTTTAGGGATGATATTCATACTTTCATAACAACTTTTTGCAAATCCTTTTTCAAATATTTTCACAGCCCATATGCTGAAAAAACTAGTAGCACTGGTAGCAACCAACATTTTCAGCATCAACTAAAGTGTAGTGTGAACAGCTTGTTTTTTCAGACATGAAGATGGCACATTCAGATGCCATCACAATAATGGAAAGGAGTGCATGTCTGAAAGGGGCTTAGGGGCCACTTAGGGGATTCACTCCCAGGATTATAATTTCATTTTCAGCTGTCAATAAATTTTGAGTATACAGAGAGGTGAAGCAGAATGGGCAAACATGGCAGCAGGTCAAACATTTCCTACTATTCTATTTATTTTCCTCATATAATTCTTATTTATTTGACATTTGATATAAAACGAACAAAAAAAAAACAAGAAAATTGTTATAAGTTTACTCCTTATAGCAAAACCACACTCCTCCTATATTATACCTTAGCATTTTCTACTGCATATAACTAAAAGTATATATTTGTAAAAAGGAAAAAAAAAAGTAGAATAGCTGCTGACAAACTTTGCTTCAAATAGCAAAAACAGTTTCAATGCACAACTGAGTCAGAAACACAGCTATCAGCCTCCCTCTTTGTGGGATTTGTTACAAACATAAACATGTGGTCCTGAGGAAAATAGTCATTAAAAATGATTACTCTCATCTTTGTTTCTGTGCATATGACTTCCTTATCAGGTAAACATTAGCCTGATTTTCTTCTATGCAATTCAACTAACACAGAGGGTTAGGGTTAGCTAACTGTAGCTTTTAATATTTTAATTTTACTATGAATGTATGAAAGCCGATACTTCATGTTAGGGTGCCTGGGCCATCAACCCAGTGTTTTGTGTTTTTGGCTCTTTGATTTTGTTTATTTCATTATGTTCTAGTTTTCTTTGTCTAGTGGGTTAAAGGAATATTCTCAGTTTAGGTTCTCTGAGTGGTTTATGTTAGGTTGTTTATTCCTTGCTGTTAGTGATTATGTTTTACCTCCCTCTGTGTCTAGCAATGCCTTGCGTTTTGTGAATCTTGTCTCTGTTTTCATTTCTCCATCCGTAGTGTTAAGCGCACGTGTTTTGAGTTCAGTTTGTGTGTTTCTTGTTTTATTTTGATAGTCCTTGTCCTTTGTCAGCATGGTCTGCTTTGCTTCCTGTGTCTCATTAGCTCTGATTTGTCCAGGCTGTGTTACCACCTGTTCCCCATCTTCTCGTTATCCCTCTGAGTATTTAAGCCCTGTGTTTTCCTTTGTCTGTGTTGTGAGCTCCCTCACATCTAGCTGTGTGTGCTGTCTGTTTAGCTACCTGTTTAGGTTAATGTATATTTCCAGTTAATTTTTGTATTTCCTCGCTGCCAGCGATAAAGCTTCGAGTTTTTGAGTTTATCTTTGGCTCCTGGAGTCTGCATATTGGGTCTTCCATTCTTGCCTGCCACACAGTTCATGACACTTCAAGAGGTAATTGGACTCTAAATTATAGTGGAAATTTGAGACATGGTAGGACTTCTTGTGGAATGTATCATCATCTATAGTGCAAACATATCAAAAGATTCATAGAATGTGGAGAAATCTCTGTGCGTAAGTGACAAAACTAAAAATATGGGTGCTGTACTGGCTTGCCTGCAGTCCACATCTTTCACCAAGGGGAAAACATGAAATGAAACGAAAAATTCAACAGGACCCAAGAGAGCCAGGACTGTGGGGCAGCAAGAATCATATATCAGACTTGAGTGGGACAATGGGGTGGTAAACAACTTACCACCATAAAATTAAAAAGGAGACAATATTTTTTTTCATCAAATACTGAAATGTTTCTGTTTAAACATTTGATATGTTTTCTATTGTAAACTAATAATGGATTTATGAGATTTGCAAATGCTTGCATTCTGTGTTTATCAACATTTTACACAGTGCCCTAACTTCTTTGGACCTGAGGTTGTATATGTTGAGTGCAGTGTGGTAAAGTGAAAAAAATCAAAAACAATAATGTAGACGGTGAATGTCACCTGTATCACAAATGTAACGGTGTATATTCTAAGATTTATGCTAGGCTTATAGAAGACAACGATGAAGTTAACACATGGGCCAGCTTCTGAAGACCCTCCCATGTCTGCAGTTACCCTCCAGAGTAGGATGGGGTTCCCTCCGAGACAATGAGAGGGTTGACACAGTTCTGTTCACATGAAGGCTGGAGCTGTTGAGACTGGCAACCTGGGGTTAAATTCACACTGTTTTCCTCACACTCTCATTCACACGCACACTTATCGTTCTCACTATGCTGTTGTGAAACAAAGCATTGCTAAGTGAAAAGAGGCTCAATTTGTAGTTGAGTAATCATCAGTTATATAAGCGAGGACGTTCAGGCATGCATTTAACACAGGACTGATGTGTGAATGTAGTAGTAAATGTAACGAACTTAAGGTACATACAATGAGTTAGAAAGGTCATTTAAAAGGCTGGAGTGCTGTACAGTCACTGATTCATAAGGCTAAAACTTGACTTATATGAGACTGCTACTACAAGCAGTATCATTTGGATTCACCCAGTCAACTCTCAACAGCAAAAGTGCATCGCAAATCACAGCAAGGACTTATTCACATGACTGTTCAGCAAACACCTCTTATCAAAATGAGGGCTTGTGACTTTTTTTTTTTTTTTTGTAAAAGTGTGTGTGGTGGTGGGGGGGCTGCTGACAACTATCTGAGGATTCAATAAGTTAGGTCTCATTATTAGTTAGGTCTCATCCCCCTAGGGATGAATAAAGTATTCTGATTCTGATTCTGAGGATTAAAATAAAAGTAAATGGGTAAACAAATGATCACATTCAACAACAGAGTACAGAGTGACAGGGCACAAGTGCTACACATGTGCCTTTACTCATCTGTTCCTGGTTTTGTGTGTGTTTTTGTTTTTTTGTGTAGTAGTTAAAATCTTTTATAGTCCATCCTGGGGCAAGCACATAGTATACCAACTTCATGATTCCTGATTTTTAATGATGCCAGCATCATGGGACATGTTGTGGATTGAGGCCAATAAGAACATTTCTGCCTCTTTATACCTGTTCTATCTGCTGTTTCAGCGCTTGTTGAGTTATTGGCATTGTTAAGGAGGCATATATTTTATTTTTTGGTGTTCTGATAACATAAATTTACAACCCCAAGACTTTGCTGATTGATTAGTAACAACCCAGTTTCTCTCTTTTTTAGGATCAATCAATAAAAGAGTTCAATACCAGCACTGGAAACCCTAAAATAAGTTTTCAAAAATGTAAAACAGCCATAAAGTCAATCTTGTATTTTATGTGCCTAAGTGTACAGTGCCTTATTATATGCCCTCGTGCTATTTTTTTCATATTATCAGGTTATTGAATCGTGTCATCTCTTTTGATCTCAACACAAGAGTTATATAATAAACTGTTTACTGTGACCTTTTATTAGATATATTTTTACAGTCTTCAGATGTTTAAATGATTGACACAAATTGCAGTTATAAGAGTTTTTCAAAACCCAAGTGGGCTAACTCAACTCACACAAGCAGAAATGCTTATTCACATGCAATAGACATAACTTAATCAAAATATGTAATATTTGACATCTTTCAGGCTATAATATTTATTTCAGAAAACTCAAAACAAAAAAATTCCTTTATATAGACAAGATTAGGCTATGATCACAGGATAGCTTTGTCTAGACATTAATACATTCTTTGAAGTAAAAGCATCCGTGTTCCCATTGCCAATAAGTGCTACCTCAGATTTCTTTAGTAAAATATTAAAGTCTAATACGGCCATGGTGAGACGTGGAATCTCGTTCAACCACTAAAACTTTTAAGTCATACGTTGAAAAGATGAGGGAAGGAAAGAGTAGCTCCCTTTTAATTCTGCAGAGATGCTAAATGTATTATTCAACTGTCATGCATTAAAGTGAGGCAAAAGTAGTGTAGAATCTAGAGTTAATATAAATCCTGTGCATTGTGCCATTTTAATAAAATTGGGAGACAGGGAATAGTGGCTCAACATAATGTTTAATGCATACTTGGAAGTGCTAAAGCATGTCGCCTGGCATTTGAGGGGCACACTTTACTTCTTCCAGGCAGTGTCCATAAGATTCACAGGACACCTCCCAATCTCACCTGTCAGGAGACTTATAACTAGCTGTGTCATTAGTGAGTGTAGTCTTATCTGCAAACACGCTGATTGCAGTCAGCAAAATATGTTCTCAGGGAGGCTGGAGAATATGTTCATTTTTTACCGTATCCAATTTAACTTCTCAGTTAATACCATTCTAGATAATAACTGTTCAGATGCTAGTTAGACTAGCAACTACCAATAATCCTGTGCTTGAAACAATGAACACTACTTTGGAAAAATTAAAGGTATGCTCAATTAAGAGTTGCATACAGTATGGTGTAACAATATGGCTTGGATGTTAGGCAAGTAACTACAAGGATTCAAGTATGTAGATAATTGTTCTTTTAAATATGAATGGACAGACAAAAACCCTTACCATCATTCCATGACAGCAGTTTAATGCATTTAGGCATGTAGACATGGTCGAGAGAAATTGCTGAAGGTCAACTAAGCATCAGAAGGTTGAAGAAAGGTGACCTTTAACATGGCATGGGTGTTGGTGACAGATGGGCTGGTCTGAATATTTCAGAAACTGCTGATCTACAGGAATTTTCCCGCATAGTCATTTCAGAGTGGTCCAAAAATGACAAAATATCCATAGTCTGATGAGTCTCAAGTGCTGTTGCATCAGAGTTTAGTCTAAATAACATGAAATCACGAGTCTCACCTTTTATCCAGACTTCAGGCTGCTGGTGGTGGTTTAGTGGTAGTCTATAAGATATTTTGACACACTTTGACCCCTTAAGTGCCCAAAGCATCATTTAAACACCACAAGCTACCTGCGTACGGTTGCTGACAATGTCCAACCTATTTTTTGAGAACAGTGTACACATCTTCTGATGGCTGCTGCTTTCAGTAGGATAACGCACCATATCATACAATTCAAGTCATCTCCAACTGGTTTCTTGAACAAGCAAGTGAGTTGACTGCAGCCATAGTTAGCAGATTTCAATCCAGTAGAATTGTAGGTTGTCAATATGGATGTGCAGCTGACAAATCTGTAGCAACTGTGTGATGCTATCATGTCAATATTGACAAAGTCTCTGAGGAATGTTTCCAGCACCTTGTTGAATCTGTGCCATGAATAATTAAGGCAGTTCTGTAGACAAAAGAGGTGCTCACTGGCCACTTCATTAGTTACACCCTGTACCAGCATGGTGTAACTAATGAAGAGTCTATGTCATCACCCTCTCTGGTGCCACTGACAGAAAAAATGTCCCATAGCAAGCGTCTTTCCCCCCCCCCCATCCTCAGGCAATTTTGTACCCGTTGGCTGACAGAATTGCAAAATGAAGGCAATGCCTATAACAAACCAGTCTAAATGATGTCATTATTCCATAACGTTCATTTGAAGCAAAACTTCAGATGAACATGTTTGTTTTTTTATTTAAGAAAATGCTATTTTTACTGTTCCAAGTTCTTTTGAAGACAGACAGAAGGATTCAAGGAGCTTTATTTGTCATTTGCATCACATGTTAACATGAGGTGGAACGAAATTATGTACACACAGTGCGGAGTGAAAAGAAAGAAAAAATAATGAAGAAACAGAATTTTTTCCTTAAAGTTATAATAAAGTTTTGCAGTGGAACATTACATTACTGTCAGGTACTGTATCTGAATTGTTGGTCCAATGTTTTGTCTTTGTGGGCTCACAATATTTATATTTTATAACTCGAGAGATCACAGCCAAATAAGTTCATCTGTAGGGCTTACAGCTTAGACGTCTTCTAATAAGTGTGGCAAAATTACGACTAGTGCCGTGACAGTGTCTTGGGACATATCATTATCTACTCTCCGCGGATGAATTTCTTTAACCATTTATCTGTGGTCGGCATCATCTCCACATCCTGAACCCACTGTTCAGCTTAAGAAGAAACTCACAAATTCAATTATGCTGTGAAATACTACAGAAATAAGACATCTGACTGACACTTTAACCAACGTGTTGCATCTGAATAAAATAAAATACTGCAAATTAATAAACAATGACAGAAGATTCAACACAACTAATGTGCGCCTTCTACGAATGTAAGTTGCTTTTATCTATTTAAATTAAAAAGCCCTCGTTAACATAACAATGGGAGAATATGGACGTGATTGAGGTGCAAAAATGCTAAAAAAAAAAAAAAAAATCAACAAACGTCATCAATAATCAAGGACAGTAACATATCTTTGCATACAGAACGCTGGTAGAAGACTGAGGTTAGGAAACTCTTCACTTTGTACTTAACAAAGACAAAGACATTTGATGCCAAACTAACAACAGTGAACATCTGCTGCCATTAAAAAACACTGCAGCAAATGATACAAGAGTGTTTCTGACAGACATGATCCTCTGTAATGTAACTATTGTCCAATTACCTCTTAGATTGTCTTGTAGGGAGGCAAAAAGGCATACACATCTACGGCCACAGTGTGTTATATGAAGCTGGCATTGAAGTGAAACTAAGCAGTCAGGAATAAGGAGTCAGTGTTGCTCTACAGGGAGCTTCAGCAGGGTCCATGGATGCTCTAACTGAGATATAAATCCCTACCATACCTAAAATCTGCCTCGATTCCAGGAATATGGAGGAAAATATTTTTTTGTAATCCTCAACCTCTTTCCAGCAGTTGCTTTTTGAGACAGACATTTCCATTATCTTCTAATATTTGGGTCTATTTCTGAGTAATCTTTCTTGGCAATTTAAAAGTGTAATTAGGCCACATTACTGCTTTCCGTAATCTATTTCTTTTTTTTTTCCCCACCCTCGGGGTTTATATTTGGTGTTCATGCTCAAACCTGGCAACGATCTGAAAGCCCTAAAAAGAATGTCTGAGGTTTCCAAATTTGTGAAAGTATTTCCAGCAGGATTGCCATGTTGGAAAGAAGCACAATTATGACATTTTGAAGACTTGAAAAAAAATTAAAAAGCGGCTTTCAGTTTGAATGTCATAATAGCTCTCTGAGCACAAATTTAACCCAATTTTATCATTTTCTCTCTCTTTTTTCTGCCTGATTATTTTATCTAAACTAATAAAGCAGGTAGGCTATAAAAATATTCAGTAATAAACATAAAAATACATCAGTTCTTGTCCATTATGGGTTTAACATAGAAATCTTCACTGTGATCTCTGAGGCACAAATTCAGTCCTGCCAATCTTTTTTAAGTACATCCCTACTGTACTCTAACAGCTGACATACTGACCTTATACTTGAAGCCTACATTTCTATAAATCACTTCTTTGGGCTAACAAGATGAGAACTGAGCTCTGGTTCCAGTCAGCAACAGTACTTTTAATTAGAGGGGGCCATCTGTTAAGACTGCATCGGAACCAGTCACATACTGTACATGGGTAAACCAAGTCACTGATTGATCAAAACCAGTCGAGACTTAAAATTGATTGTTTCAGGCAATGATTAATTCACAGGACTGAACCCCATCAACAGCTGGGGCTGTGCTGTCACAGTGATATGGTTAATGAGTAGAGTGCAGTGACACAAAATGAACAATTCAGCGGTGTGGATCAAATTTAGTTACCTCAGGAACCTCTGCTTTGGGAAGCTCATTACGAACTCAGAGAAGTATTCGACAATATTGATCTCTGTTGGGAAATTATGTATTTACTTCAAACCCTCCGGTGTGGAAAAATAGATGCATTCAGGGAGCAATGCTAACCAGTTAAGTTATTTTGAACTCAAGATTCACATCAGTGCTGCCCCAAACACCTGAGGACTGTGGAAAGTTTCGACGTTGCATGCTCGCTTTAAAGTGCTAATCCAAGGATTTGTCAGTGCACTTCAATTAAGATTGATTCACACTGTAGTATCAGGGGGAAGGATACCTTCATTTTTAAGAATGGGAGGTTTAAAAATGATCCTAGATTTCACATACCTATTACGGTCTTTTATTAAACCTATTCTGCCCTGCAAACACAGGCTTTATATTACTATTTGTAGTCACTGATTTCAGTGTGAAATAGCCCCTATCAATTTAATTCAATAATCAATAATTTAAAAAAAAAAACATTGTTTTAGACATTTTTAACTGGCTCACTCGTAAGGGGAGCATCATGTTTAAAATGATTGAACAGGTGCTTTTAAGTAAAGGAGTTTTCTACTTTGTGGATAGACTTTTCTCTAACTGTCACTGAACTGATAGTTTTGAGGTTGAAGTATATTAAAGTCTATTCCTCTGCTGAGCCTGAGTCAAACCAAACATTGCTTATATAACACAGAATTGTCTGCATACAAATAAAAATGAAACACAAATGCCAAACCTGTATATAGTGTACATGGAAACATGGAAAGAGCTAAAACAATTAGGTGATACTTGGCTAAGAGAAAATGAATACACCATTTACAGTGCTTAACAAATTTAACAAATGCATCAATGTATTAAAAACAAGAAAACACAAATAGTTTAGAAATCTGTCAATAATAATAATAATGGATTGGATTTTATATAGCGCTTTTCAAGGCACCCAAAGCGCTTTACAATACCACTATTCATTCACTCTCGCATTCACACACTGGTGGAGGCAAGCTACAGTTGTAGCCACAGCTGCCCTGGGGCAGACTGACAGAAGCGAGGCTGCCATATCGCGCCATCGGCCCCTCTGGCCAACACCAGTAGGCAAGTAGGGTAAAGTGTCTTGCCCAAGGACACAATGACCAGGACAGAGAGCCCAGGGATCGAACCAGCGACCTTCCGGTTACAGATGCGATTCCCAACCCCCTGAGCCACGGTCACGTCAAAACCTTGTTTGTAACTAAAAATGATATTGCTAAATATTAGGCAGATAATAAATTAAGCTTCATATCTTTATACCCAAATTTGAGCCAACACACTGGATTTCTGTGAGAAATCAGTAATTAATCAACCAGAGCATTCAACCACTGAAACTAATTGTTCTGTTGAGAAAGGCAAGTAAACAACTGTAACAATAACTGGCTTCTTAATGAAAAAAAAATCATGTGCTTTGCAATTCTTGTCTGCTTTTTTGCAAAACAAAATTTAAAAGTTCATGGATTTCAACAATAATGATATTGCAGCATTAAAAACTATAATTCCGGTTAACAAGCTTGGGCATGCTAGTGGATTAACCATAACAGAAACATAAAAAATTACTCTGGTAATTGCTAATTTAGGACAGCTTTAAACCTGTATTGGGTGGTGGTCTAATAAACTCAGGTCTTTTAGAGCAAAGATGCCAGGTATTTGTGTGTTTTATCTCCTCTAATTCCAAAGCTAAAAAGTGATAACAAAAAAAAGGGATCCTGCTTGACACTCAATTAATTGAACAAATCAAGCGATTGTGAAGAACAAATTCAGGACCTTGGACAGCAACCATCCCCTAGTTTGCAGTATTACTTCTTTTACTGCCCACTACAAAAAATCCACTAATGCTGTTTTGGCAACTTTTCAGCAACATACAAAAAGAAAACAACTCAACTGGACTTGCATTTAATGATGCGGTTTTACCGTTTGCTCAAGAAAGGAAAAACCACAAACACAGGAATCTAAAAAAGCTAAGCAAATGAACGCATTAAAGTTTATTCAGGGCACAGTGAGCTCTCTCTATTCTTTTAAACACTGGCTCAGTGTCTTTTCTAAAACAGTTAAGTTTGAGCGTTTGTTACTTTAACTGTCATGATTGTTTAATCTAAATAGAAAGAATGAGCCCACGCTGTGACACACACACACACACACACACACACACACACACACACACACACACACACACACATATAGTGTCTCTCATCACTCTCTCTTCTTCCAAGTTTCCTTGCATACTTTACCTCCCTCCTTACTGTCTGGTAACCTTAGCAACTGGCAGAGAGGTGGGCTGCCAATAGGAGTGCAAAGAAAGCTAAGCGATGCAAACACTTGGGAAACACTTGGGGGGTGGGGGGGTAAATAAACAGTCAACATGAAACATGAAACTATAAAAGACATCATGCAGGAGTATCAGAGTAAGGTTTGAGAAAGACCGTAGGTCAATAGTCAAGTGTGCAAGGGTCACACAACATCTTATACCTGTTGACATTTAACACAGACTGCACCGAACTCCTGCTGATTGGTCCAATAGGTTCTCATCCAAATGCATCAAATGCTGCCATTTTGTCAGAAACGATTAAGAAAACACAGCCTTGTTTGAAAGGCAAGTTTATTTATATAGCACAATTCAACAACAAGGTGATTCAAAGAGCTTTACAGAGACATTAAAAAACAAAAACAAATAAAAAGGATATATGGAGCATAAAAGCTGAATGCACCTTCTCCGTGTCTGGTTCTGACTCTGGGAACTGATAAAAAAAGGGATCCAGATGACCTGAGGGCTCTGGAAGAACTACAGAGGCCAAAGAAGAAGGCAGGAGGTTCATGTCCTGTTGAGGATCTTTAATATTTTTTTGTTTGTTTTCTTGTCTTTTTTAATTAGTTTTACTTTCCAATGGTAATTTCACCTCATTTGTAATTAATATGTGACGTGTTTACTTTAATCCAGGCTATATTTAAATAAAAAGTGTGCTTAAGCTATTGAACATTTCCTTGAAGTGCTTGTGTATCTCTAATCAAGTTATGCAAATTTTCCAGTGCAGGTACACTTTCACTCAGCTCTTGGCCCAAATGAAACAATATTCCACTGTTTCTTTTTATTCAGGACCCCAGTAAAACATTTATTTTATTCTGTAAATGATGAATGACTTGAAGAAATAGCCTGACTGAAAGCATTGTTAGTTTGGCCAAAGAGTGACAGACATCACAGACACTGGCAAAAAGCCTTTGTAAAACTGTTGAAGCCTTCTCTCACACTCTCTCTCTCTCTCACACACACACACACACACACGATTTATAATTTGGTTCTGCCAGTAACGCAATTTTACAAGTAAATTTGACTTTTAAATCCTGTTTGTTATATTAATACACATTTTGGTCCAAACTTATTTAACATTGGATTTTCAATTCAATTTCCAAAATTACAATGTTTCCATTTAAGACAAAAACTGACAAAATCCTGGCAGAAAGAAGCTCTAAATATTTAACACCGTACCCGGTAGCTTTTTCAAAGACATTGGGGAGGACAGCGTTCTATAAACTGAAGCAATAATTATTTTTGCTCTTATTAAGCTATAATACCGACGTGGCTCTGTTTGCCAGGAGTCCAAGTTAAACATTTCTCCACCATGCAGTCTTTCCTCTTCTGTACTCACTTCACATGGGTCCTAAGAAGATACAGACAACAAATGAACAGGCAAAAAGTTTCCAGTGTTTTCTCTCATTGGTTTTCTTGTTCTCAGCTTGAATGCACTTTGTATCCATAACAAGTGTATCATTTAGAATTAAACTTTTATAGTTTTTGGGACACCACATCATGAAAATTTCATGGCAGTGCTTTCATGCACAATGAAGCAAATGCAAAGTGATTTCTATCTGCTCTTGGTGTTGTTTGTGGACGGGAGGTTCCAACAATAGCACCATATTCCAAGTTCAGTCAGATTCTTTCTGACATTTCTAACCACTATTTTGAAGGTAGAAGCATGCAAAAACTAGAAAAATGAGAAGTAGTAAGTAACATAAATGATTTAATGGCTTCCACATTGCAGGGATCCACTTTTAAGTAATAATTGCAGGGCAAAGAATATGACATCCACCAGCTGGGGCCCTTTTTTGTGTCGTCTGTGTGCATGTTCTTCCTGTGCCTGCTACAGTCCAAAATACGGGCTTATTAGGTTAACCAGTGACTCTAAATTGGCTGTAGGTGTGAATGTGATGATGAATGGTTGTCGGTTTATGTTAGGCCTGCAATAGACTGCCGACCTGTACAGAGTGCACCCTGTTTCTTTCCCTGTGAGAGCTTGGACAAGCTGAGCTGGAAGGAAATGGATGGATGGAGAATAGGACATTTCAAGAACCATTGGTATTTTTCACAGTGCAAGTCGAAGACATTTATTTGAAAAATGATTACCCTAAGTCTACAACTCATGGTAAGATTAGAACTTTTTAAGCTATCAGAAGTGCGAGGCATAAAAACCAGGGAATTGTGCGTGTTTGAGGAGGAAGGGGCATAATTTCTTTGATAATATTTCATAAACAAAGAAAAAACCAAAATATATGTAATCCTGATTTTTGTCATCCCTCCAAACTAAAAGTCTGCTAGCTAATTGCGTCCCTCACATCTTAATCTCCATCAGTTCCATATTTAACTGCAGAAATCTTTTTCTGGGCATAACTTTTGCGCACTTGGTTGAGTTTCTTTTCTTTTGTGATCATCATCTATGTCTGTCGGTGCCTTTGCATATGTTTGATTCAGATTGTGAGTCTTCTGTGTGTGCGTGCGTGTGTGTGTCTATCCCCCTTTATGTGTGTGAGTTCAGTAAAAGAAGGTTGCCGCTGATATTGGTAACGTGGCACTTTGCCAATCTCATTAGCTTAGCATGCAGTGGGCAGCCTGCCCGGATAGACACTGTGTGTGTGTGTGTGTGTGTGTACGCGTGTGCACTTGCGTGTTTGTGTGTGTCTGTGTCTGGAAGCATCGGGGCCAGTAAATGCCACCACTCTGGCTGATGGTTCAAATAATGGTATTAGAGAAAGAGAGAAAGTGAGAGCAAGAAAACAGTGTGTAAGACAGCGCATATGCATGTGTGTGTGAGAGAGAGAGATATAGTGGATAAAAAAGTATAGACACTTTGTTGACAGAAGCATAAAGAAAGAAGGTTTTTTTCTTAAAGGGGCAACATCTGAGCAATATGTATGCAGGGATTAATTTCCTCTTTGACCCTCAGTGAGAGTGTGCGCTTTTTTCTGAGCACTGATGTGCAATACAAAAAGCTTATAGGTAATTACCATATTGTAAAGCTTGTAGTTGATGTGACTGATAAACCAAAGTGCCTGACATTACAACCCCTGTGTGTACCTGAGGATCCATGTGTTTGTGGATGGTATGGCATCTATAAAGTCGAGAAAAAGAGAGAGGAAGAGGATAAAAAGTGAGTGTGTGATTTTTGGTTTGACATTAGCTGTTTATATGACTCAGAGAAGGATGGATGAATGTGTGTGTGTGTGTACGTCATACAAGCCGGGCTGAAGCATTAAAAACACTGCTTGTGACTGTACTGGATGGCTAATGGTCTATGGGTCAAACAGGCTTTTTTGACACTTGCTGTGTTCTGTTTTTTATGTCTCTGTTGGCTTGACTATAAAAGCTTGGACAGAAAACTGCTATTTGAACCATTTTTAGTCATCTTGAGAAGTGGAGGGTTGGATAATTTTCAGAGTCACTACAGTTGATGTTCACAAAGCCAGGGGCATTTTAATTAACCTAAAAATGGCAGAGAATGGGAGATGTGACATCAAAAGAGAGTAAAGGTTAGGAAATCTGCCTGCTGATGTGCACATGGAATATTTCAATGAACAGGCCCAGGATTTCTGGCTTTCATGAAAAGTTAACTCCTCCCTCTGTTTTATTCATCTCTTCATTCTTTCATCTCTCCATTCAAGAGTTTAACATTGCAGTCTCTACACGCATCCATCATTCTACCCTTCATTTTATTTAATAATTGATCCATCCATTCATGCATCCAGGAGACAGATGCATTCATTCAAATCATTTGAAACCAAGGAGGACTTGGACAGAGGCCGAGCAAAGTGCAATGAAGGTAATGGCATGTGGGAGGGGATGATGGGATAATTGATTGTTTCGTTAACCAATTAATGTAATTAACTTCATTAAGTCACAAACTACACCTGTGTGGAAAACACCTGCCTGGAGTACATCCAGCATCCTGCCCCAGACACACTGCCTGTACAGGAAAAGCTGCTGAAACAGCATTTTAAATATAATATCTTAGTGGAGTAAAATTCAGTACTTAGGTAATTATATTAGTCAATCATAACAGGTAACAGGATACCAGGTGGATGGAAACTGTCTGAATGCATACAACCCAGTCATTTCAAAATTGTTTGCTATGGGAAAGACAACATTAGGAAATTAGAATTAGGAAACAAAATAGGATTAATATTATAAAAAATAATACACACATCCACAAATGAGCAGCTGTTGACTGGTTGTAATTTTCAGTTGTTCATTTAATGCCTAAATGCCCCTCTGAAGCCACTACAGTCGAAGCAATTAAATGCAGCATTTACACAAAGTAAAACTCCCCAAGGAATCCTAATGAAATTCTTTCAAATAGCGCTCGTGCTAGAATATCTGTTACTAAGGCCTTCACTTAGAGACATGTTTATAAAACAGCTAAACACTTTTTTTTAAAATCAATTCCAATATTAATTATATAATTCCATAATAACAAATTCCTGCATCACAGTGAAACTAATACTAATGAATTACACCACACTGGTTTTTGCACCTCCTGACACTAAACATGCTGAACAAAACATTTTTAAGAGAATAAAGTTAATGAAGACAACTGTTTTGAAATAAGCTCTTAGGCCACCATAAATATGGTAACACTTTGGTGCCTGCTTAACAATGTACACAAGGAGGGTTGGTTATAAAGGATGAGTGCATGCATATTACATCAACTGCACAGGTACAACATTAAACAGAACAACAAAAAAAGGTAAGATAAGCTAATTTTGTAGAAAATGTTTGTTTAACTAGGTTACAGAAATAATTAGATTAGTATAAATATTCAGTCAGTCCTGTGTTATTGGTGACAGAACCACTACCTAGCAGAGGTCACACTGGCCTGTGTAAAATTTCTATTCCGATTAATTCTGTTAGTTTGTGGTTCTCTTCCACAGCATGCCTTTAACCTGTCTTCCTTCTCTCACCCCAACCGGTCGCAGCAGATGGCCCCGCCCCTCCCTGAGCCTGGCTCTGCTGGAGGTTTCTTCCTGTTAAAAGGGAGTTTTTCCTTCCCACTGTCGCCAAAGTGCTTGTTCATAGGGGGTCATATGATTGTTGGGTTTTTCTCTGCATGTGTTATTGTAGGGTGTCCCTTACAATATAAAGCGCCTTGAGACTGTTGTTGTGATTTGGCGCTGGATAAATAAAATTGAATTGAGTTGAATTAAGAGTAACACTTTGGTCCAAAAGTCTTTGGATGATGACACAAATTTTATACTTTAGCCTACACCACCAAAATCATACAATTTGGCTGGTGCCCAGGGGGCACTCTGCAATTTCCTTGTTAGCAGCACATGTTTTTGGAACGCAACAAACATCTGAGCAGATCCGGTTTTAAACAATCAGTTGTAACAGGCTCATATTGCCCTTTATTCTATCATTGCAGCATTTTTTATATTGCACACGTTACATCATAACCAGTTTTTGAGTTCACATCTTGACCTTTTGGTTGGTAGATGACCGATTCTATTTCCTGAGCCACAGACACCCTAAATTATGCTTATTTAAATACACAGTAATACACTATAATTATTTTCTGTAGCTAAGGATTCACATGACCAGCTTAAGAAGCTAAACATACTGCACTGGATAATTTAACTGTTGCTGGCACATATACACACCAATTGTGCTGGTGTTGATTTATAAAAATTAAAAAGTCTTTCCCTCCTATTCTGTGTAGACATCATGTTGTCAAAGAAGCTGCAGCCTATGCCCACAAATGCATGAACTTGCACACAGAAATGCACTCTTCCTTAGCCCCAAATACAGACACACATGAACATCGCCTGCAGCAGCGCAGGGTGCCAGACATGAAAACAGCTTCAATTGACTGGAAGGAAGCTTTGACTCTGGAGGGCTGAGAGAGAAGACGAAAGAGAAGGCAAGAGAGAGAGGCCACGAAAAAGACATTTTACATGGGCACACATGCGCACACAGCCAGGCATGCCGAAACACTTAACACCCAGACACAAACACCAATGCTGCACTTTGAATCTTGTGCCCATTACAGATAGCTGCTGAGATAGCAAAGGGGGAGTCTGCTATGATGAGACTACCAAAGAGACAGCAAGAGACAGACTAAAAGCAGTGACAGTAAGAGATAAAGACTCTACTTCTACCTCTATCTTAAAAGTCAATATGTATTCTAAGGGCAAAATCAAAATCGCAGCTGTTAACTTTTCCTTGGACCCAGGTATCACTTTATTCTCTGACCTCAATTTCACAGTTTCTTTTAAAGTGAAACTTATAAGGCTCAACACGCGTGCCCTTACACAGCAAATCCCTGCTTCGTTTTAATATGGCTAAACATATTCAGACCTGGGGGTTGCCCAGTAGAACCACCAGTTTTCCACACTTGTAATTGGTGTGCATTGCAATCTTTCACTGAAGCGTTTGGTGGTAAAGTGTTTTGCTTACGGGCAAATTGAAGGTAGTTGTTTGGTGGGGCTGGGAGGGGGAAGTGTCTTACCGGCACTTTTCACATACCAATTTTACCACCTTCCTTGAGATTTGACACATATTTCCTCACTGTCTGTTGAACCCACTCACCACTCCCACACACATACACACCCTGTGATATCGGACCATGGTTTACATGTATTGTATCATTCGAATGCTTAGGATTATACACTGCAGCCCTTAGACCGATTATATTACATTTTTCTTTATTCTCAAATTTAATTTGCTTGATTATTGTTACAAATATGAAGTGTTGTTAATAATTAAACTGAAAGTAGTCTTAAATGGCCCTTAATGACCATTTCACTGCAAGATTATAACATTAACGTGTAAAAACATCTATAAGATGCATACATCCAACTTAAGGTTTCTCCATCTACACATTAATTTATCAGAATACACAATTAACACAATGCTGATAGGAGGTGATTACATGCTCGTGTACTATGCAATATGTAAAAGATGTGATACTCGAAAAAAGGGAGAGAGAGAGTGCGTGCCTTTTCTTCTGCAGATTGCGTGCAATGACTGACTTATGTTCTTGCTGAAACAATCATCAACAATCTCATATGATCTGCCCTAAAGGCATGCACGAGTATGTTTGTGTGGGGGTGTATGCACTGTATAAATCCCACTATTGTGGTTGTATGTGGGGGCATGTCAAATATGTTTTAAAAAATGGGATTAAAATGGTAAGATAATCTTTATTTGATGCTGGACACACACACATATACACACACACACCCACACACACACACACACACACCCACCCACACACACACACACACCCACACACACACACACACAAACAGTTGGTCTGTATCCTTAAAGCTCAGGTCCAAACTCAGCCTGGGACCTTGAGGGTCCTGCACAGTATCTTTCCTAGTACTGCTCCTCCTCCAGGATGTCATTCTTGGGATCTACTGGAGCCACTTGCCTGGTTTGGGGGTTACTCCCCGAGGACTCTGAGATAGATGTTTTTTTGTCATATATCACTTCCTGGGATTTCACAGAAAAAAATGGCGATATGCCAGGAAAAAAAATATGTACACATGCAAATATTTACACATAAGAGAAAACACACATAATGTCCTATACCCTGCAGGACCATCCCCAACAAGTCAAAACAATGTGCCAGAGCTGACAGCTCATATTAGACCACAAGGCCTTAAAAAGACCAAGTGTGTGTGCATGTATGTGTGTTTGTGTGTGTGTGTGAGTGTGTTTACTGTGACTCACTCTTACAGATAAATGTCAAGGGTTAGTATAAAGTCAATGTCTTAAGAGTTGCCCAAAGCTTGCAGCTCTATTCAGCAATGATTTTAGATCCTAAGTCACAAAAAAAAGAAAGTAGATAAGTGAACAGTACAATACTGTTAGATTATTCTTATTAGTGGTTTATTAGTGATTCAGATTCCATTATTGATTCTCTTATCGATTTGGGTTCACATTTGCTCTGTTTTGAGACTAACCTCCGTTGCTAAGCAGCAATAAAGAAATTCCCTTCATGCAAATTAGTTGCATGCTGTGGGTCAAATGTTTGTGGATGTTTATTTAAGTATTTCCCTTCGTATTTTGTGATCAGTGTTTACCCAAAAAAGTCATTATTACATGTATTACACAGAACACTTTTCTTAAACATAATGCAGTATGTTACTTTATTCCTCCAAAGATAAAGTAACTCCTTATTAGAGCTGGGTGATAGAACGATAACGATATGTATTGCGAAATAACTTTTTCTCGATAGAAAAACTAAACTATTGCGATAGGCCTCACCGCTCTTGTCCTCTTAAAAAAAAAAAAGAACAGCCAATCCAAATTAAGTAGCGCAGAGTCGAACCAATCACAGCCGCAGCGTCACGTCACGTGACTTGTTACGTACAGCACAAGTGCCAAGCTGCACATTTGTATTTGTTTGGGAAGCAGCCAGCCACCGTGCCGCTCGGGTAATGGAGGAAATGAGTGTGGTGATGGTTCCAACGCCGGAGAGATTGTTCCATAGTGTGAAGGTATTTCGGCTATTTCAAGTCTGACAAAAAACAGAGTAGCGCGCACTGTAAATTGTGCCGAAAGCAAGTCTGGAAATACAATAAACTGGTGCATGCTCAATCTCTGACTGGAAGCGCTAATTCGTCATTCGGCTTTTGTCAGACTAAAGTACCTGTTAAAACTGTTTGAAAAGCTAAGCTGTATAACAAGGAGAGATTGAGAATTTCCTTTTAGTTCTCAGTTTATTTGATATTGACAAAAGTTAGTCAGTTTTGTCTGTTCTTCTGTAAAACAAACTAAGATTTATTTTTAGAATTAATATTTTGTTTCTAAGTGGAATTGACAATTTAGTAGCCTGTTTTGTTTGTTCTATTTTGAAACTTAAACGCTTTAGCGGCTGCCTTTTGTGTAGTTTGCAATATTTGCCTTTATTTATCTGAAAAAGTCTTGGCTAGCTTAGCATGAGCATACTGTCTGTGCAGATGCTTGCAAAGAACCAAAGTTGTGTTAGCAGAATAATGCAGTTGTTTCTTTCCTGGATGCAGTTTTCCACTTTACCATTAATCCCACTCTTTTGTGCAATAAAAATAAATATCCATATCCAAGCTTTAGACTGCTGATTGTAGTGCGAGTACAAGAACCGATAAGTGGGCTCAACAGGCAGGCAGACTTACAATTCCAAGGAAATGAACAACCAGTTCACAGTTTTCTACAAGAACCAGTTATCGATTCCCATCCCTAGCCTAGCAGCAGTAGTAATAATATTTGACTGTTTTAAAAAAGTTTGAATTTGCATTACTTATTCAGTAAAAGGACTAGATGTTATAGTCCATGATACTGCATTGCTTTAAATGGAGAGAATCTTGAAGGATGGCTGTTATGAGGAAAGGCAGCCCAGAAACTTTACCAGCAGCACACATCGTTGTGTGCCTCAGCTTTCGTTCTTTTACCCAAGATAATCTACCATTTTTTTGGGGATTAGACATCTGATCTGGATTATCATATTAAGATTTGGGACACATCGGCACTAGTGGATCTTGGATTCATCGGGTGTTTCGGCCATTATCACTAGACACCCTCATCCTAGGAGGCCCTGCCAGGGTTGATCAGGCCCCGGAGTGTGTCACTGGTTTATGTTAATTTTTTATTTCTCTTCTTCTTCTTCTTCTTCTTCTTCTTCTTCTTCTTCTTTTATTTCTCTTCTTCCATTCTGGTGGATGATTGTGTATAGTGTAAAGCGCTTTGGGGTCCTTAGGACCAAGTAAAGTGCTATACAAATAGAATAGAATAGAATAGAATAGAATAGAATAGAATTCAACTTTATTGTCATTGCACATGCACAGGTACAGGGCAGACCATTTACCATTTTTACCATTCAAAGTCATAATTGAGAAAAATTGCATGGTTTTGCAAATATCCAGGCACTTTTTTCTTAATGGGAACGAAATTCATCAGCTACATCATTGTGATACAAAGCCCTGCCATTTGCACTCTTCCTAGAAAATGTTTTCATTGGAACTTCTGTACAAAGTCTGTCTAATTATGTTCAATTCATATACACTCAAAAAACAGATTCAGGTCCTCCTTTCAAAGAACACATACAAATTTTGTTAGTTGTTCATAAATGTAATTAAAAAATACCAAATTAATTTGATTTTCTTTGTGTAAACCTAAAATTATTCTAAACCAGCAGAGGCTGATTCTGAACACAAAATGAATGAGTTTGTTGGGGCACTGGGGGTAGGAGGAGTACATTTTTGCAATTAAGTATTTGTAAACTCAAAGAAATAAATTCAAGCCCCTCTTTAAGCTTAAACATTTTTTTTAATCTCATTCAACGCAAATGTAGCACTCCAGCATTACTGCAATTATTATTCGTGTGGTGAACCTAAATTATTTTCTCTCAAAGCAGTCTTTGTTACAAGAACACAAAGTTATTGAGTTACACAACGGTCCGCCTTCTTTGAAAATTTTGCGCTCTTTCAGGATCACCTAAATGAATGCAGCTGCTCTTGGCCTTTCTGTACTTTTTGGATAAAACTACACCTTCAGGTAAGGTAAAATATTATTTTTTCATATATCCAATTGTGTATTTCTTTATCAGCTAAATCTATGGCAATGCTATTTATCATAGAAGCTTGTAACAGTTGTTTTTTGAACTTTTGGTGGTGCTACCATTCTCTTCTCTGCTTGAATACTATTTTTTTTGACAATATAGCCAGGTCTTTTCAAAAGTGCCTTGTTTTAGAGGAGAAATTGTGTAGCTGCCAACTTTTAAGTCGGAACGTGTGCTAGCTTATTAGCAGCTAGCCATTGTGCTCAATGAAAGATGATGTCCTATAGCTAACTTCTTTCTTACTGTTTTCTTTTTATAATCTAAAAATTATGTATTCTGTGTTTATTATTATATAATGCCATTTTCTAGTAGAAAGTATCGTTTTGAGGTGTCTTTAAAAGCACTACATAGTTTACTGAGGGTGCTACCAAAAGCGAACCATGTGGCCGGAAGAGTAACTGCAGGCAGCACAATGCGCACTCCCGTGATGTTCAAACCTATTTATTATTATAAAAGATTTCGGCTACGTCCACACTTACACAGGTATTTTTGAAAACGGAGATTTTCCGTTTTCGTTTTAAAAAATAATCCCGTCCACAGGTAAACGCAAAAATGAAGGAAAACGCTGCTAGGAACATGCCAAAGCAACAGGTGACGATATATTCCTAAACTCAGCTAAAAACAGTTTAGGTCTTGACAAACTTCACTGATGGTTCAAATGTTTAGCAACTTTCAGTGTGTTGATTCAGCAGTCTGTATTTAAACTTCTAGTTTACTATATTTATGTATGTTTTATTTCCAGGTGAATGCAGACTTCCTGCAGATCACTACAAAACCCCTGCAGGCGAAGTTCTTGGCTCAGCTGGACAACTTAACAGACAAGCTGATGCAAATTTTTGAGGGGAGCAAAGGAGCAAAGGGCCAAAAGATCAAGGATATCATGGCGATCAGTAGTTTGGTCAGTACTAATGATAAACCCATCAATTAAATGCAATCAATCAATTCCATTTTTTTCACCCTTTTTTTCCCACCCTTGCATTAGTGTGATGACATCGACATAAAGAGGGAGCATACTCTTAAAAGCCTGGTGATCTACTTTAATGAAGATCCAGACCTACTGTTCAAGGAGTATCTGGTACGCTTATCACACTTTCTTTTCTAGATTCAATTTGAGTTAGGTTCATCGCACGCAAAATGCTCATATATTCAAATAAGACAATATAATTGTGAAATATGTATTACTCTTAATAGTCATTGTTGAAACTTGTACTGGAGAGCACCTTTTAAGGGGACAGATTCAGTAAAAATTCAATTGTTCATTTTTTTGGGGCTGCCATGTAGGTATCTACTGCCTCTATAAACACGGTAAATGTGAAGAAAACATTCATCCACTTTCTGTCAGTGTTTAAATTCAGTTTATTTATATAGCGGTATATCACAACAACAGTCATCTCAAGGCACTTCATAAAGTAAACACTCCAATGAAATTCAGTTAATTATGCCAATTAGTAAAAAGTCTTCTATATAAGGAACCCAGCAGATTGCATCGAGACACTGACTAGTGTCACTGGCGTTACAGCGATCCTCTGGTTTCCGGAATAATGTGCCTAAAACAAGCTGTTTCAAAAGGTCCCCAATTGTCATGAAATAAGGGAAATTGACCCAGCCCCCCCCCCCCCCACACACACACACCTACACCTATAGACACTTGAGGAGCTGCTCCTCTATTTCAAGCCCCTCCCAAAGGGAGGTACATAATACCTTAGCCCAAACTATTGATAGAGAACAGATTGATGGGTTTTATTCATGTTTGGAGTGTTTATAGAGGCAGTAGAGACCCATGTTTCAGCACAAAAGGATACAAAGCTGAGTTTTGCATAATATTTCCCCTTCCAAGTGACAGAGCCCTTAAACCTGAAACATCCTGTTTTTCAGACCTCCTCCACTGAGGATGAACAGTTGAGATCCACTGCAGCAACTGTCATGGGTATTTACACCATCAGAAGAGAAGGCATTCAGGAGCCAGAGGATGTTGCAGTTGTCATTGAAGGTACTACAGTTATGAACAACCTCGGTAGTGTCATCATGTCATTCATCGTTCTCTTTGGACTGATTTATGCACTTGATCTGAGCTATCCAAATGACCTCAAGTACACTTTCGAGTTATGTCAGAAGAATTTAATGAATCTGGATGGACAAAGGCTCAGTACAAATGCAACAAATGAAATTGAAGATGCTTGCTTAGGCAAACAAGACCCCAGCACAAAATTTGATTTTGGCCTTTTTATCTCTTTTGTTCAAACTGTGACCTTTTTTTTCCCCTTTTTTTGAAAAATAGAAGTTGTCTATTTTTGTCTGCTGTTCTGTTGTGAGTGATGTAACCTTTAATCTATACTACTATAGATGGATAAAAGGACTGTGAGAATTTAGCTCAAAAAAAATTCAATGGTTGTAACCAGCATCTTCCTTTTAATTGCGTTTGGGATTTTCGAAGAGACAAAACAAATGTTGACAAGTTTGGTGTCTTCCAGTGTTTTAAAGTTGGTGTTCCCGTTCTTATAAGCTTGTAAAAGTTTGAATTAGAGAAATAAAGGTTTTTTTTATTAAAATACCTCCCCTTTGGTAACACAAAATGTTCTTAATGAAAATCTTTTATATATATATATATATATATACATTATATATTTGTATTTAAGTATTTTTGGGTTGTTTAAAATGTTCAGTGACTGGCATAATATGGTGTGAATTGCAATGTTTAGTAGGTTATCATTGTGAATTTGCTGAAAACCTACCTGCAAGTGTCACTATAAATATATATACAATGATTCTTACGTGAAATCGGATTTTACAAATTCCAGTTTGTTTTCAGTCTTGCCTAGTAATACAAAGGTGTGTGCTTTTCAGATTTGATATTCATTTCAAATGTAAGGCACTTTTTTGTGAGCACTTTGATTTTGTTAAGGTTAATTTGACCATGTGAAATGTATGTTTATTCACAAAATATTCTGTTTCTGCTTTTAATTCAAGTGAATAAAACTGAGTTGAAAAAACAAATTTATTTTGTCATTATTTTAATAATTAAATTAGTTTTCTGGTAATTAAAATTATGATTTAGTTGAACTTAAAATAATCATTTCAATTCGAAAGAAAATCTAGCTCAAATGAATGACATTGTATTGAGTTGAACCAACCAAAACCTTTCACATCTTATTAATGTAATTTTTTTCCTTTTAAATTGTGTTCTACTGACTCAATTTAATTAAATTGTCATGATGTATGTAGATTTGGTTGAACCAAAATAAATGTATTACGTGGAAAACCTGCCATCAGTCAAATTGAGTTCATCCAATGACTAATTTTTATGAGTGTATAAGCAACAAAATTACAAGAAAAAAGACTGCAAATGCTCACTGTCAACCTCATTCAATATAAGGTCAGTTCATGAACCACCGCTGGAAACAGGGTGACTTATAATAATTATTGTACTTCCCGCTCTGCTCATCATCCATTATTATTTACTGTATAATCATAATTATCGGTAAAAAAAGAATCAAAGAAAACTGGAGAAACCAGAAATTTACTGTATACCAATAGACACAAATATTATTTGTTTGTTAATCTTGAGTTTTTCTTTCCAAAAATAAATTAAGTGACCAAAGGACATTTGCTTTTTATGTAGTTTTGATTTTTGTGAAAGCAGGAAGGGTCTTTAAAGTTTTAAATAAAGCTCAGCCAGGCAAAGGGATAACAAAGAGCAATTTAGTCTTTCTTTATCTAACCCTAATTCACAGAGTACTTAAAAAATGTCAATTAAAAATAATTGTGAAAGCAATTTCCACCATTTTCTTTAACACATTTATCATAAATATGTTGGAGAATACCTATTTTTTGTTTGTTGAATTGGTAAATATTACAGTGCCATAGGTGGTAGCCTATAAATAAATATGTCTTGGATTTAGCCAACAAGGTTACAAACTAATTTCACGGTTTCATTGTGATTTAGTATTCTTCCTTAGTGACTGAATCTTACACAAGTTCACTCACATCTTTGTTTTCTTCTTTACTTTCATCAGATGTTTTATTTGTTTTCTATAGGGCTTTGATTACCACTGTGTATCAAAGATCCACAAGGACAAAGAAAGAAACACTTACATTCTTTGATGTCACTCAGAGAGAAAAAAAACAAAAAACCTGCTGAATATATTGATCAAACAGCCTCGAGTTGTGATTAATCTTCAACTTTGTTGATGTAAAAATTAGCTAATAGAAAAATAGTACCCCCTAACTCTTATTCTGTGTTTTAACTTGCATTGTAGGTGAGGTCCTACTGTGGAACACGTTTTTTTTTTATCTATGTATGTGATGTTTGATGTTTGTTGTGGTTGTTTTTGGAATTTTCTACTTTGCCCTCAATTTTTAGCAAATCAATTAATTACACTTTTTTATTTATTTATTTTTTTTACAAAACCTAACTTCCCTGCGTTGCACTTAATTACTGAAATGCAGGCAAAACTTTCCCCAAGTTACAAATAGCTGGTAAAAGAAATAAAAGCCATTTTCTTGAAATGGCACATGATGTGGAAAGCTATGTTTTGTAGCAATGGAGCAGTCCATTCGCTTCTGTTTATCAGGTGGTAGCAGGAATAATAAGCATATAACTCAAGAGACTATGAAAAGCCCATCAAGTCAGATCACTGTATGCCATGTTCTCAGAATGCAGTAGATAGTACCTTCCAAAAATGGTCTAAGAAAAAAACCAGTGAACCATCAATAGGGTCACTGGTGCCAGAAGCTCACTGATGCATGTATAATGGACTATGTGGTCCACCTGCACAGAAGAACTACTGTGGCATAAACTGCTCAAAAAATAACACTGGCTATGACAGAAAGATGTCAGAACTCATGTGCATCCCAGCTTGCTGCTTATGGACCAGATAGAGTACATAACCTTTATCCACAACCAATTCACAGCGCAGCGGAAGAAGGTGGTTTGGTGTGACGAATTATGTTTTCTGTAATGCGATGTGGACAACCCGATATGTGTGCCTCATTTAACTGGGGAAGAGATGGCAGCTGGATAGACTGGTCAGCCAGCAGAGGCAATGCTCAGGGGGAATATTCTGCTGGGTAACCTCAGTTCTTGGCACGTGGAGGAGATTTTGATACATAGCTGAATATTGTTGCAGTTTGATGCAATGGTATTTGTTAGGGCTAGTCGGTAAGTTCAGCAGGGTAATGCACACTATTATGCTGCGTACTAAGTTGGCTGGTCGCTTTATTAACTGTTTTGATCATCTTTTATAGCAATCAGTCACAAATCAATGCAGTTCAATTCAATATAATTTAGTCTACAAATTAGAGCCTAATCCAAAGCTGCAGATGTGAAAATTATTAACTAGCAAATATGATTTTTATTGCTGTGTCATTTTCCAACTACATTTGAGTCCATGGGAACATATTATATTATATACCTGTAATAAATTTTCCCATATTCTTATTATTATTTTTTTTTATAAAAATGTCCCATGTGACAAACTGACATTTCAAAGCCTAGCCAGTTAGTCAGTTACTGGGCTTTCGTGAAATGTAGTCAAAATTTCTATCTGATATCTCCATTGAGGCAATCCTTTAAGACCTTGTGACATTTTCTCAGCTAATTTGGCATTTAAAGACTGTCAGCATTTTCTGAAAATACTCTTCTCTTTAAATCAGTATTACTGCAAACTCTCTCAAATTTGCTCCATTTCTTATTTCTGTAATTCCATTTTCTAAACTTTTTTCATTTTCAGTAGCTCTCAGCTCTGCTTGTTTTTCTCTGCTCTCCTCCTTCCTCCCCCTTTCTTTCACCTAGTTCCCCTCTTTCTTTCTATGAATAGTAATGTTGCCTTCTACGGTTTTTAAGTTGTATTAAAAACTTAATTAGGAAGGGAGTGAGGACGATAGGCGAGGAATGTCGGCCCCTATAGCTTTACCAAGGGTATTAAAAGCTCAGTGCTCAGCCACATGCTGATCCTAAAGAGATATGCCTTAAAAGGCTGTGTACACACTTTAGGGCACGCAGACAAATGGCTGACTTGCACACAGACACATTCTAGTGTGTACTCTCATGCACAACGAGAATATATTGATCAAGGACATTGTTATCTGATGGCCAATGCTAACGGTGCTCCCCAAAGTCATCAAGAAAGATGGAAACGAACAACAAACGGATAGAAGAGAGCACAGACAGGATCAAAGAAAGGTGCTCAATTATGTTAGATACACAGCAAAATAGAAAAAAATGGAGTGGAAGCTACGTGCCTGATTTTTCGGTGTGAAAGAGAGGAGCAAGTAAGGCAAGCAGAAAATAAAGACCATTATTCAAGGCAGGTTGACATCTCAAGGGTTTGTCTGCTGTCAATCAAGACTTTACAACGTGGCTGATTGTGAAGGACTTAAAAATTCCAAATCACTTTGAGATTGACAACTAAGACATTGCGGGAATTGCCCTGCAAGAAGCTTTGAAGGGTACGGAAATGTTTTCACTGAAAGTTACACATGCCCACTCCTGGGAAATGCTAAATACAAAAGATAGTATTTTTCAGTTGGCTGTTGAGGACTTAGCTTGGGAAAGTTTCCTTTTACATAGAAACCATTATGAACAAGTTTCACTTTGGCAATAAAACTGAACGTCCAGATGATGAAGCTCTTTCTTTAACCTCAAATCTACTGCCACTAATGTGGTTCATTGTCCTTGGAAAGGCCTGATTACTCATTGCTAGCGGCTCTGGCAGATGTGTTGTGCAGCCAGTTAACTGGCTATGTTGCTCAAAAATGAAATCTCAAACAAAATCAAATCTAGTCACTCCTGGATCTACCCACAAAACCTGTTCACATCAAATTGTCCTTATGACTTAAAACCCTCATTAACTTGCAAGTGATGCGTTGAAGTTCTTAGTAAAACATATTTCCTATATTTTGTACATTCAAAAGTTAGAGTAGTAGTCTTGTTTTTATTCTTATGGTGGTTTTGGACCCTGGCAAGTATTGGAAACTATGCCTGACCATTTAGCTTCCACTCTCATATGTCTACAAGCTAGCTTTTGGTTGTTGCCTGTTTTGCTAAATGAGGGCTAAGGGCTTAAGAGTTTTTTTTTTAAAAAGAGCTGCTTCCTGCTACTTAAATACCAAAGCGATCCTAAGGTGAACGCTAAATGATGCTGAAATGCTTTGCAGGGCTGAGGGGAGCTCCTTTGAAGTCATGGAGATCTGTTCCCTTTAAGATGCTGTTTGAATATTAGAAGACTTCACTGGAGGCTCAGGCTCATTGCCTAGATCACGGATATAGTGGAAAACTTCAAATTTTATGTCAAGTTCCCTCAACGTCTGGTTAAATTGTGCATGTAAACTGCAGGGTTAAATTTGAGTTTAACACAGCATTGAGACTACCAGAATCTGGCAGACGTGTTAACTTGGCTAGTAAATGCCTAAAAGTTGCCAAAGCATTTTGGCAATCAGTCACTACGCTCACAATGCAGTGCCTAAAATTGATTTTAAATTTGTTAAATATTTTCAGCCTAAGACTACCATCCTCCAAACAAGGCGTTCCAATTACTACAAACATGCAAGCATGTTTAACACTAATTTAAAATAAATTAGAAGCTTTCATGAAATTATACAAAAAATATACAAGTTTCTTTCTGAATTAATTGAAGGAGCTTTCACTGCATCAGCAGGAAGATCTTTAAATGACTTTACAACATAAAGTATCAACTTTTTATCTAATTAGAGAAACCAAAGCATACGATTCCATTAGGGATGGCAGCTCTGACTCCAATCACACATATTCAGTGAATAAGCTAACAGTACCCAGTTCTGTCACCTCTATATGTAGCGAAGTAGGTAATTACTATTTCTTTCTTACTATGCTGAGGCAATTTTGTGGCTTGCATCATCTGCAGATTTTCTGTTTGGGAATGAAAATAGTGTCTGTGAAAGGAGGTTATAATGGCTTACACATTATTTTCTGTGTATAAAGTTTTTATCAGGCTGCATATTTTTATTCTCACGTCATTATGGCACGAAACTGAGAGAAGTAAATTAATCTTCCCACAAAACAAAATGAATTGTAGACCCTAATGCTGGGAACATATATCTATTAGCTAGTTACTCTGATAGTTGTTATGTGGGCCAGTTTCTTAGCATCCACCTGCCTCTGCTTCAATCTCCCACCTTCTTTCTATCTCTCAATTCAATATTAATTCAATTTAATCTTCTATTTAATTCAGGAACTCTCTCTGGAGTCTCCTTTTTCTTTGATCGTCTCCTTGCTTTTCCCTCCCACTCTTCTTCACTGCCCCGTCCCCCCTTCAATCCATCCTTTTCAGGTTTCTATTATCTTTTCAATCTCATATTGCCTTCAATTGCTCTACCTCTCCCCTGCATTTCCAGGAGAGACAGGGAGAGAAGTAAAGCGAAGTGTAAGGAAAGGGGAGAAAGTAGTGAGGAATAGAAAAGCTTTATGAAGTAAGAGATGAAAGAACAAAAGAAGATGAATGCAAAAAGGACCGACTAAGCAGAATACGTTTAAAATGATAGAAGAGAGTGTATTTGAGGATAAACAGATGTGATGAGGACTGAGAGAAGGGGGAAATGATGGGGAGGAGAGAAAAGGGACTGAGAGCCTTGAGAGGCACAGAGGGGAGGGAGAAACAAGAAGATGATAAGATAGGAAAGAGGGGGAGGAAGAGACAGCAGCTTTACCGGATTGCTGATATTTCTCTGGGTTACATCATTTACAATGCCCCCCTGTCAGCCCAGTGGCGAATGTGCATTAACCCCTTGCCAAGGGAAAACCAATTAATCTCAGTGGCCCCTGCTTTCCACCATCCAATGAAATACCTGAGTACAAATATTTAGTGAATTACTTTATTTGGTAACCATAGTCACCAACACTGTTTATCTTATCTTACATACTTATCTTAATTATGAAAATTTATAAAAATGACAGATGGCGGATTGTTCTTTTACAAATAAATACCCTTGCATAAATATCACATGCTAACACATGCACACTCACAACCACATGCTAACATGCCTTTAGCATGGAAGCTCTTCACTGGGAATGAAGACACAAAGCACATCAAAGTAAACACTGGGGGACCATCATGAAAATGTTTGTAACTAATCAGACACTTCCCCCATCACCCAATTTAATGAGTTGAACTTTTAAAAGGAGTCAACAAAGGTAAAGCTGCTAAAGCTATGCATAGTTCAGAGCCAGCCACAAGTTAGTGGCCTCCGTACAAAACAAAAGAACCAAAGGAGTTAGGAGGAAAATTATGGATGAATAAATGTGGATCACTTGTCATGTCATGAATTTACATTGTGAATTCATAAACACATTGGGAAATTATTAAGTAACTGACATTTGATTTGTTATATAAATCTGTTGTATCTGCTTTTTGGTTGGTAATTTAAATGCAGCTCATGTTAGTTTGATTATCTGTAGCTCTTTTGAGCAGCAGAGCACTTTATTTTCAGTTGTTTAGAGACTTTCATTAAGAGAACATTTATTAAGAGAGCTTTAAAGCTTAATTATTTATTCTATTTATGATATTTTGTATTAAAAAATGTTGATTTGTGTTTTGTTTGTGCTAGCACATTTACAGAAAAGAATTGGTATTGGCAGGCCACAGCCAAGAAAGCTGCAATTCTTACATCTGTGCTTTAAAGCCAGTGTAGTGATAACCATTTTTATGCTATATGTTCAGTCACGTAATCTTTGGTATATTCCTTCTTTCTCTTCCAATTCTACTTTTTCACCCTCCATGAATACAAATCTTGTCTATTAGCATCGCTAGTGCCTTTTTTCAGCATGGATGCTTGGTGGTTACCTTAGTAACTGTCAGATATACATTTAGCCATTTTCAGTATAGCTATCTGTGAAAGCATAAAAGCAAGCCATAACACTGTGCTGTGATATACCAGGATGTATATAGAGCTTTACTGAGAGCACTTTAGACTACAAGCCATATTTAACCATGTATTCACACAGTGCTTTATTTTACACACTTCTCTTATTCATAACCAATTTGGAATAACCAATTAATATAACATGCATCCAGAGTTCCCAAAGGAAAATCACACCACTGTAGCAAAAACATGCGAACTTCACAAAGAAAGGTCAGGATATTTAAACCAGGCAAAGCGACACTGCTAACTACTGTGCCACTACGACACCCATTCTCACTCCCAACTTGTGACATATGCTGAATGAACAATTTAAAACAGTTTTTTTCCAAGTGTGATGTAGTTGGAAAGACTTCATCAGGTCACTGTGTCTGAAAAGATTAAATGAGACTTCAGGTAAATGTGCTCTGCTAGTATTGTCACTGTTGAGAGATGCATAACTGTGGTTACCAAGAAAAGCCAGCTTGCTGTGAGTTGTAACACCTGTATAATATTGTGAATTGACTGACTTAATCCAAACTAGATAGTTTTGGAGCTTAAACCTAACCAAACAGCGACAGAAAAGTAAAAGTCAAAAAGTAAAGTAAAGAAAAATGTTTGTCCAGCATGAGCAGCATTCCCTGATTACGCTCAAACGTCTGTTTCCTGGTGTGAGGTTGTGTGACTTTGTGTGTGTGTCTTCTAGTAGGGATACACGCTGTGTTAAAATGTGATGTGAAGGGACGTATGCAATTTGAATGAAAATAACTTTCAAAATCCCCGGATTCATAATCCAATTGTCAAAGCCAAATGACACATCTGATGACTGGAAACTGTCCAATCACAAGTGGATTTTCTTTTCTGTCCCGCAAGTCTAACATAACCTATGAGGAATTTCCCTTTTACATATCACACTGAATAAATGAATTATGATTGCAGCCATTGGGGCACCATTCCACAGACTTACTTGGAGCCTCAGTACTAATTTTCTTTTCCATCAGTAGACTCCATTACATTCCCTTCTCACAAGTCTTTGCTGTGTTTGATGTGTCTGCCCGAGGGAATCTCTTAAGATATGGAGGGAAATTGAGCACAAGAACCTCCCATACTAGGCCAAATAAAACCAAGAAGGAGATCATTTGATTAATGCAATCAGTTTTTTGCTTTTTCTTTTTTTACATTTTCTTTTGCACCACTAGGGTGCTAGTTGCCAGTGAGTATTTCAGAGGAGCAAGGACAGCAGGGAAGGAGTGGTCCACATCTCCTTCACAATTAAGATCATAAGTACAGACAGAGACCCTCTTAGCACACACACACAGACAAGGTATGTTTTTATTTTATTTTTGTTACATTTCTTTACGATGTAAGGATTTTACTGTTATTGCCTTGATTGCAGTTTATTTTATTTCCCCTCCAGTTTTACTGCAAGAACTAGGGCACCCTCCCTCTTGCTCACTCTCTCTCTTTATCGCTGTCTCTTGCACACATACATTAGCCTAAAGCTGAAAACAAAATATACCTGGTGAGAGAGAAACATGCATGTGGTGAAAATAAAAGAGAAAAAGAAGAGGGAGAGGAAAAAGAAAAGGAATGGCTGCCAGGAAATTGAGGCCAGAGAGGAGGAGAGAGGAACAAACACACATACTAAAAACATGCTTCATAAAGCACACACGCGAACACACACACACACACACATAGACGCTGCCGCTCACACACATTAGCCTGAAGCTCAGCACAGCTACACCTGGCAAGAGACGGAGATAGAGACACAGAGAGGCAATAGATGTGAGCTTGCCTGTGAATTGAGGTCATGCAGAGAGAGACACAGGTAATGACAATAGGGGGTAGAACAAGTTAAGGAGCAGTGATGGTGCACGGGAACTTTGCAGCATGGGGAAGAGGGGGAGGGAAAGGAGGCAAATGCAGTAAAGCTTCTTCAAAGGTAGAAGGTAGATTTCTAGCAAAAGGCTGCTGGGAACAACTGAAAAATGTTATGCAGCCAAATAGATGCTTAGAAGAAAAGCAAAATATCGGTTGGTCATAATGTTATGAAGTGAAGATAATGAGAAAGCATTCAGAGAGCTAGAGAAACAAAAGTTTAAAAAAAAGAAGCTCACAAACAACTAAAGATGCTTTAAAAAGAAAACCTCCTTGCACAACCGAAAATATTCTGTGTGCAGTCACGCTGACAGGAGTGGGATCAAAGTTTTGCGCAAGAATGTCGGAGGCGTAAGAGAGCAGAGTGTCACAAAAATTAAGAGTCTATTCTCAAAAGCAGTATAAAAGGAAAGAAGTGAGATGCAGAATAATGGGATAAAAGATTTCCATGTTGTCTAACAGAAACTGGAATCACACAACAGAAAACAACTTCAAATCTTTGGCTAACACGAGCAATTCAAAGCCAGTGATTTATAATTTACCGATGACCTGAATTGGTTCACCTAAAAATCATTGTGTCAGTGCCCTGATGTGTGAGCATATGTAAGCATACATATGAATGAATGCAAGTGTAACATCCCGGGAGCATCCCATCACCATGTTTTCTCTTTGCTCATCCCCTTTTCTCCCATTCTTTCCAATGCCAATGTTCCAACAGAGCCTCTATGAATACTGGTTCTAGCTTTTAATATACACGGAGCCGTTATTATCAATCGTTTAGCCTCTAGGTATTGTTTAACTTGATTTCCAGTGTGGAATCTCTGAGTCGCTGGAGACTAAGTCGTGAAAACAGAAGCAATGTTGCAAGATCTTCTCTTGACTCTCTGAAACATGTTGACAGCACCTTGATGCTTTTCCCCCTGAAGATTAAATGTGTAAAACTTCCTCATTTTCTTCCCCACTGTCTCATTCTCATGAGTGTACCGTACTGTGGTCTCCCTTTTGTACCTCCATATTTTCCTCCTCTGTCTCGAGTACACTGCACTGTGATCTGCTCGCTGTTTGTCTTTCTCCCAGTCTTCTCCAGTCTCTCTCAGCCAGGAGTGCCCACAGCTTGCTTCTCTTATTCCTTCCTTTTGCTTTGGTTTATTTATTGAGCATAATTACATCGTAAAGCCCTCACTTGTATCTGTCATGGTGAAGTTTACTCTGCACTCTTACATACTTGCTTTATAAATAAAAATGCATTTCATTATGTAAAGGACCACAGTGGAAAAAAACAAAAACATAACGGCATGCAGGTCTGCAAATCCAAAGCTCAAACTTCCTTCCTTTCTTTCTCTCTAGTGCTCAGATGCACAAACGTGCATAATGAGGGAACAGCTTTTTACCTTGAAGACACAAAGAGGGGGAACATAGTGACACAGACAGAAAGAAGGCTGGCAGTGGGCCTGAAACATACAGTGGGATTGTGGGAGACAGAGCTAGATGAATATCTATCTTCCATCTCTTTTCTACTTTCATCACAGCTGCAGTTTTCAAAACCCTGAAAGGGAAATACACACAAACACTAGCGCATACACACAAATACTATGCACACACAGGGACTTACATACAAAAGACATGGATCAAAATTTTCCTTTTTTTTCTAGAAAATGTGCTAAAAATAATTTTAAAGATTTAAAAAAAAAACTTCACTGTACAGCTCTACATTACAAACAGCTTTAAACATTTCCCTTAGCTAAAGTGAACTCGGAACAGCAAAAGAACAATAAAGTTAGATGGCATTATTTTAATACTACACCATTTTCTAGGAAAATATTACAATTTAATGACTCATAAAAAATTCACAGCAAAAAAATAGGAGCTGCATTGAAACTAAGGAATCACACGCACTTGGTAATAAAGGCACATTTGATTCTTGCCGTTCTGGCAAAAAAGAATTTGATTACAATGAAATGGAAAATTAGTAGAACTCTTCAGTCTCCACTCATTAGCAAACTTGCCTCTGAGAATGAAAAAATATTATTCACTGTTTCCAACAGATTATAAGAGACAGAAATGTGAAGGAGGGCTTATTGAAAAACAAGTTCAGCTAAAGTTAAATAAGATAGAAGAAGAGAACTTTCACTTATTAGGTGCTGTTTGTGAAATGAAATACCTCTTCCCTGTCACGTCTTAAGAAAGCCTAGCGGCACCTGTCCTCCTCACTTTTACAAAGGTGCAAAGTCCTCCTGAAAGTTCTTAAAGTGCTGAGTCATTGCTGTGACCCTATAGGACCCATCAACCAAAAACCAAACATGCACACAGAGTAAAAAAAAATCATACTTGTAAACCCCAAGACACAACCAAAACTTAAAACTCAGGCATGCACACATATTAGATGAAAGGAAAACAACTCATCTGGTCAGCACAACTTTGGCCCTCAGGTATGATGCTATCTCAATGTTTGTGTGTGTTCACATGACACCTTAAACTAGGCTAGCTAATACCTGGGGCTTTAACACTGACACACACACACACACACACCCAAATGCATACATATACTTGCAGGGTGATGATTTGTTCCTTTTCCAGAGCTTTAAATTGTAATGTTGACTTTGGAATTCAATATTCTCCTGCACTCCACATGTCATATGTACGTATAGCAAATAGCTTTTGCATGTTTTTCTGTGCTTATTTGGATTTCTTCACAAGCTTAAAGCAAATGTGGGCATTTTGATCTGTGCCAGTCACTCATGTATATCTTATAAAGTCCTAGGCTAAATGAACGATCAGTACATCATACAAGAAACCGTCCAACGCATCTCACTCAGCATCACAGATGGAGGTTTTGAGCAGTGTCTTTTATAAACAAGCAAAGCACCATATGAGTTTGCTGCTGTCGCTAAATAAAGCAAACATGTGTTGTTACTTGGATTCCAAACTTCATACATTTGATATTAGTACTGAGCAGGGAGTTAGAACATACGTAACATTAAATCTATTTAGAATCTGGCATAATCAGCTACTCATCAGTTCACTCATTGAAATGGCAACAATGAATTTATGTTAAAGACACCCACATAAAACCATACACAGCAGCCCCCTGCAGCAAGTTAATACTTTTAGCAAACTTGATATTACCCCTGCCCTTAATGCTGGTTTTGCCAGTAACTTCATAATAATGCTAGACATTGTAGAGCATGGCTGTCATGCACAGTTTGATCGTCATCATAGCCACTGTCAAACTGAAGTAGCTGTCTGCAGTTTGTCGCACTGTTAGTCATGCACTTACATAAAGTCAGGACTTTCTAGGTGCTGTTTACTTTTTATGGCTGCTTCATACATAAAAACATTGTTTTGCATAATGGGCTAGTTTGGAGAGCTTTATATTGGAAAGAAAAGTCACACAGTGCCATTTTAGAAAGCTCTGACATCCTTTAGAAGGCAGTTTGGACTAAATATGCAGTCACGATACACAGAATGTTCAAACTATGTCATCTGCTCTAAGGTTTTCCATATCAGAACATAAAGCCAAAAAGTTTGGCTTAGTTCTATTGTAGATTTGCTGTTGTGCTTGAGATCATTTTTCTGTTGCATGACCCAGTTTCAGCGAAGCTTTAGCTGTCAGACAAATGACCTCATATTTGATTTTAGAATACTTAGGTATATAGAGGAGGACACGGTGAACTCAATGACTGCAACATGCTAAGGTTTTGTGGCTGCAAAATAAGCCCAAATCATATTTGGCTTTCACCAAATGTGATTCCAACATCTCCACTTTGGAATTGTCTATCCAAAGGACATTGTTCCAGAACTCTTGTGGTTTGTTCAGATGCAACTTTGCAAACCTCAGCCATGCTGCCATGTTCTTTTTAGAGAGAAGAGGCTTCCTCCTGGCAAATGTCCAAACAAGCCATACTTGCTCAGTCTCTTTCTAATTGTGCTGTCATGAACTCTAACATTTAACAACTGAGGTCTGTAGGGTCTGAGATGCAGCGCTTTTTTTATGAGCATCGAATTTGCTTTGACATCAATTCCTGGGAAGATCGGTCTTGAATGTCCCACTTGTGAATTAGATTGAAAGACAGCAACAATTGCTTCTTTGAAGATCATTGCTGGTATCTTTCATTCTTGGCATTGTGTCAACACCCACCTGAATGCTACAGATCAGTAAACTGGTAAAACCTCTGCTTTCATAGAGGTGTTCACACTTACTATCAGCACCTGGCTGCTACTTACCTTCCTAATTCCTGTGGAAACAGTAAACATGTACTCAGTTTTCCACATATTGCATTTGGATTTTGGCTGAATTTTTGTTAAATTAACTAATTTTACAACATGTTAACAACCATGATTTTTTTCATCATGTCCTAATTGGTAAAATCTTAGAATTATAAATGGTGTAAATTCTTTTTACCATGATTTTACCCAGAGTTGTGTGTTATTTTGTTTGCAATCATCTATGCTCATCCTTTACTCTTCACTTTGCCCTCACCTGCCAACAGATTGAGGCAGATGGCTGCCCTCCCTGAACCTGATTTTAAAAAAGTATTATTACTGGTGTAAGTGTGCTTTTTTTTTCTCCCCACTGTTGTCAAGTACAGGCTCATGGCGGATGTTTGGATCATCGGGGTTCTCTCTTTAATAAAACAGACACAAACAAACCCATGCAAATACACAGCCAGGAAGCCACAAGCAGAGGCAAACACATCTGCACTAATATGTACTGTCACGTGTGCACACATAAATAGACACTCATACGCTGTCATCATAAAACGCAAAAAAATTTTACTTCGTGATTTTTATGAGAGAAGCAAAGTGGAGCAGGGCGGTTTAAAGAGGGGAAGGAGAGCCATGGGAGCGTCAGTTGAGTGTGGCAGATTGGATAGAAGAGCCAACATAATGAGAAGGTTCAGTTCCCAGTATTACCAAAGTGCCCTTGAGCAGTGACACGTAACACCAGTTTCCATATAGTGTGTGCCAATTTGATATAAGCACATGGACACTCAATATAAACTCAATATGTTCATGTTGTCTTTCGTCTGTTAGATTATGGTCACACTACGTAGGGGCATAAAGAAAAAATTAGACAAAAAAATAAAATTAAGCAAACAAGCGCCAATTGCAGAGACTGTAAATAAATTGGTTTTTAAAATGTTTTAAAATTGCTACGTTTGGACATAGCTGAAAAAAATGTTCTTTTCGCAGGTGACTGCTTACTTCAGAACATGGGTAGAGAACTAGGACAAATTAGTGCTCTTTAACATTCAAAGTAGTCAAACGACGTGGACCAGATATGGTAATAACCTCCTTCCTGAATTTCCCTCAGGTGGACTTAAAACACAGTGGAGGGCTTATTCCAAATACTGTGTCTAATTTGGCTTGGGGATGCTTTAGGTTGCCTTGGAAAGAGCTAGGGGACACATCTGGGGATAGAGACATTCGGGCGTTGTGTAGTGGTTTAGGAGGAAGGTTGATTCAACCACAGGGTTTGTGGTTTTCATCCCCAAGGGAGGCTTGAGTGCCATCAATGTGCTACTATCATAATTACTGTCAAATTTCTCTTTCTACAGATGGAGCCATTTGCCTTTTACTTAGACTACTAACATCGCAGCTTGTCATCCAAAACATAAATTTTAAGGTAAGAACCCAACGTGTGTAATGCTACACTACTTTATTAGATAGTTTTGTGCACAAATCCATTATTTAAGTCAAACTAGCAGTCTGCTAAATGTACTTAAGAGTCCTTAGCTCCTTTGCACCCATAAAGAAAAGCCTGTAGCTCTGGAGCTGAACAGCATAATCCAACAATAATGAAGACTCCTAATTAGCTTTGTGTGTGTGCGTGCATGCGTGTGTGTGTATGTGTGTGTGTGTGTATTGATGTGAGCTCGTCAAGAAGCGGGTGGTATGATTCCAGTTGTCGGGGGGTAAGTGAGTGTGAATCAACCCTGCTGACATCAAATACGCTCAGACACAAAGACACGCGCACACACCAAAGCCCAAGTTAAGCTGTACATGCCACTCATTGCACTATTCATTGTTCTGTGTGCCATGAGCCATATTGTGTGCGGAAAAAGGAAGAAATGTGTATGTGTGCGTGTGTATGTGTATGCGTGTGCGTGCACTCGAGTGTGTTTGTGTGGGAGAGAGAGACAAAGAGAAGGAGCAAGAGGGGGAGGATGTCTGAAAGTTTGTAGAGTAACACGCTGAAAATATTTATGCGTCTGTGTCTTGTTTTTGTGCATCGTTTGTGTGGGTGTGAAGACACATGAGCATGTGAGCGTAGGTGTGCGTCAGGTTGCTGAGGATCGCTGAGTCATCTGGCCCATTTTAATTTACTCCGTCTCTTCAGGAAACACCTGCTATGACATGGTAACCTTGAGTAAACTCTATTGGCTGGCGCTACCGTTTAAAAGAGCACAAATAGCCAATGAGAACTGACAGTAGAATAAACTTCATGTGTTAAAACCAAATGGGCTCTCGAGAATGAACAGAGGCAGGCGATAATATGGAGACAAACATATGTAACCTGGGATGTTCACATAACAATGATCGGTGTAATCAATGTGGTCTATGGGAAACAAGAGTGCGATAGCAGTTTATCATTACTGCTCAACCCATCGGCAGTTATTTTTCACCTTACATAATTATTTGCAAAGGGAGGCATTTAAAAAAATCACATCACTGTTAAAACAAAACCCCATCATCTAATATTTCATGACTCATCTTAAAATGGATTGATTCATCATATAATGAATTTTGGGATGTGTGGGATAAAAAGAAAAAACAAGCACTCATATCTATAATCACAAATCAGTCCCACAGAAATCTTGTTCAGCATTCACACCATGCCTGGCTGCCAAGCCACGTTTATTGTTTACAGTATCTGAGTATTTTGATATGAATTATAACACGAAACAGAGGTAGCTAAATGTGACTGATATATTATTTAAGGCACTGTTAAAAGAAGAACAATTACTGCAGCATTGAACAGTTCATGAATGGGATGCTGGGCATGTGTGATGTATGGAGAACTGGGTAGGTTGCTGGCTGTGCAGAGCAAACCAACCCAATGGGTAATCGTGGTTGAACTGAGCAGAGTCCATAGTGTGGAGAATTCATCTGAGCAAATAAAGAATGAAATCCAGACCAGAGCACCCAAATCAGATCGGCTTCAGGCCTGAGGAGCAGAGCTGAGGAGCGCTGCAGGGTGGGTGAAGTGAAGGCAGACATGGATGAGATGATGTACTTTAAATGTTCTAGTTTTTTTCTCTGCCATTTGTGTGATGAATTTTCAAATTTAGTCAATGACAATTTCAATTTGTTTCACAGCCATTTAGATAGGTAACTTTTGGTGTGTTCTTTGCTTGCAGGATTTTTTTTTGTTTGTTTCACAAAGATTTATGTCAATAGTCTGAAAATACCACAAAAATACCACAAAAAAGAAAATCTATTTCTCATTTTTAACAATTAAATTATAGTGGATGGCATTTGCAAATAGTAAGTAGAAAATTAGATCCACTCCTTTTCCCCACATGTTGTTACATGTCTCGTTATATTTACTATAAGATCCTGATGTGATACCAATCTGTGTATCAATGCAACCCTGTATCCTTATGCTAAAAAAAGCCAAGTGGAATAAATGATACTCTACTAGAATGTGTACACTATCTTCATCCTTGAAACTCCATCTATCTGAGATTTTTCTTTGCTTCTTTGTTTCACAACTGATGTAAGTATATCTACAGTTTAAGGGTAGCATTACATTTTCAGAGCACCATTAGCAGTTGCTTGTATAAGCTGTTTTGCTCTCAATCTAATGAGTTTTTATCTCATATTACAAAATTGAATAGGATTTCAAAGAGTGCTGTGCTGTCCAAGAATTCTAAGACACACACTATGTAAACATAATTTTTTTTCTGTTCTACAGCAGGTGGCTTTACACCAATGCAGTAATTTAAACCGACTGATTAGACTTACCAACTCTGTCATTCAAGTATAACAGAAACAAAGCACAAAAATTCAGCCATCAGTAGAGTGTTCTTCAGGAGTTTGGAGAGGTACACATTTGGCTGAGACACAGTCAAGATTAACTAGAACAGTTACAATCTTCACATAGTAAGGAAGATGCATCATTTGAATTGTGGTAGTGATCACACTGACAAGCTGCTGATTGTCCCGCTGCAGGCTTGATTTGATCCAGCAATTTTCTACCCACAGACGAAATTATCACAGTCAACATAAATTGAGTCATTTTTGAGGCAAGTTATTCAGTAAATGATGCTTTTTGTACTCGAATGCTGAGAAAGAAATGCATGAAATTTTTCAAATTTGTCTTCTTTAAACAAAGTTGTCTGAAATCTAGCTGAATATATGTTCTTATAGTCGCATTTACTGCGACAAGGGTTGCCTATGGGACTGGGAAACATCTCACTTTAAAGTTGATGGTCTTACAGTTTGGACTATACTAACATGTATACATGCCCTCCCTGTTTCCCATTGCACCCTCACCTTACCAACCCCCTACACAAACCTTTAAAAATATGGTACATCAGTATATTACTAAACTAAATTTACTTCAAACGATAACTCAACCCTTCCTTCAAGCTGATTTTGACATCGCTGACACTACTAAAGTCTGGAAATAATGGTACCTCTGCCAAAAAAAACAATGCACAGTGTAAATATTCATCCACACTTTGATATGTGAACTTGATTTTGATGCATTTATCGTGGTTTCTCTAAAGTACAGGAAAAGTGTTTTCTTTACATCTTCAGAAGGCTCTTCTTCTCTTTTTTAAATTCTCTGGATACTGTATGACCATCAGCTACATTGCTGTTATTCTCCAGTTTCGGTGTAACAATACATTAAAATGCTTTGTTCTAATAAAGCAAAGAATTCAACTAGAAACACAACTTAGATAATTTCCAAAATATGTTGTTATGGAGCTTAAAGCTGCCACAAGTCAAAATCAATTTCAAAGCATGGATTCTAGACATCCACTGTACTGAGTTCAGGGAAAACATCAAATACAGTATTTTGCAAAGGTTTTGAATTACAACTCATTTTGTTTTTTTAGAGGAATGATTCTTTTTTCTTTAAGTCATTTAATACCGATGAATGAATCATTTAAGCATAAAAATGAACTTAACTCAAAGATTGAGCTGATGTTGTTTCCACGCAAACAATTTTAAAGTGTATCTTTTGGCACTTTGTTATTTTTGTATATTCATCTTCTGTTTACCAAAGCCTCATCAGCAATTGTCTCAGTACAATGGAAAAAAAACAGGAAGAAAAGGCTTAGGTATCTCAAATTTCACAAGACCTGGACTGAAAATCAGAAGTAACAGGTTTTATGAAGTGATTAAACCAAATCTGAAAGCTTGATTCACATCATTGTTAATATGTACAGAGTAGGTGAAGAGTGAGCTACATTGAGTGTCTCAGCCAACTGTAAAGTCTGGTGGGGCTCTGTGGTGATTTTTCAGCCAGTGGTGTTAAGATGTTGCCAAAATCGATTGAATTATGAATGCAGAAAAGTGCTGTCAGAATTTGATTCAAACTTCAATCTGGAAACTTCATTTTTCAATATGACGATGACCTCAAAGCCTACCTGATAGAAAAGCACACAGTGGAATGAATTCATGGATTGGCCTCCCCAGAGCCCAGATCAAGCATTATTGATTTAGTTTGAGGTCATCTTGACAGGGAACAGAATAAAAGGCAGCCAACATTTAAAGAAGAACTTTGAATGTCATTCAAAAGAGTTCAGGATATGTTGACAAATAAAGATGGTCAGCCAATCCATTCATTCACTTCCGCTTATCCTTATCAGAGTCACAGGGGGGCTATAGCCAATCCCAGCTACCATAAGGTGAGAGGCAGGGCACACTCTGGACAGGTCGCAGAGCTAAGACATAGAGACAGACAACCATTTACACTCTCATTCACACAATTTACAATCACCAATTAACCAAACCCCACGAATTTCATGTTTTTGGACAGTGGTAGGAAGCCAGAGTACCCGGAGAGAACCTGCAAGAGTTTTGCACAGTACTTTATGTATGACTGTAATAGTTATAAGTTATAATGTGTTTTCTTGTGAGCAAAGAATGACCAGGATACCAAGTGAACTGGCAAATAACCAGCATGATTTGAAATAGAAGGTAAAAATAGTGGGGAGCAAGGCATATAAATATGGAAAGACAAGACAAAGAATAGTAGAACCAGATGGACCAAAACAGCACAGAATGGAAAAAGACAGAGAAAAGCAAGAGAGACAAAGAAAATCAGAGAGACATGGAGAGTGAGACAGAGACGGCCTTATCAGTGTATTGCAGGAGGCATAAGATGTAACTGGGGAGTCTGTGTGTGAGTATGTGTGTGCGTGTTTGTGTTATTGAAGTGACTTTGGTCAAGTTACAAACTGGAAAGTCCAGTCGACAGATGGACAGTGAGAAAAACAGGAACATGAACTGTGTATTTATGGCTCTGCTAAATTAGAAAATTCAAGATTATGCAGCGTAAATCTTAGATATATTTATAATCCTTCTTGAAATATTTAATAATACCATTCAGTGGGCTCGCAGTGATTCAACATTCAAAATAGATGTCTGTTTTACTCCAGAGGTAAGAAACTTGACAAAGTCAGAGGTTACACTGCCTCAAAATCAATGAGAACCACTCTCAAAAGACTTTCCTGTTGTTCCCTGCGTCAAATGAGACAATCGATTTAAAGACAATCCAATCAGTCAAAAGGTAAACAAAGCTGGGAGAGGAGTGGCAGTATTTTAAAGGTTGTTTTTGTGGCATTTAAATATGAGGCTTTATTTCTATTTCAAACTGCTGTCGCTCTCTCTCTCTCTCCCTCCATCAGCTTTAAATTATTAAACAACAGATCAAATCATATTATTCATGGTGGCTCAGAGGATAGCTCACCATTGCCTCACAGCAAGACCGTCTGGAATCTGAACCTGACCCAGATGGTGCCTTTTTGTCTGTAGTCTGCTTGATGGTCCTGGGGCTGTTGCTTTGGCATTAGCCTTTCTACGTTTAAAGGTTTAATATGGGTTCAAAGTTGCGTCGTCTAGAAAGCCACTGTCACGGTTAGGTGGTCCTCACCGATTACCTTGCCACTCTTTGGGGGTGTTTGTGTGTACTGTGTCGTGTCTCCTCTCCATCTTGTGCATGTGTTTTGCTGCGGAGACATGTACCTCTGGAAGCCGTGGCACGGCACGGCAGCTGACCCGAGGGGTGGGTCCGGAGCTGGAAGCGTCGCACCTGGACGTAATTACTTCGCCGGCTACAACTGATCTGAAGCAGCCCTATTTAACGGTGCAGTCGAGTCACAACCAACGCTGGAACGTTGAACTAAACCGGGTAGCGTAATCGTGGCTAGTATACTCAGCTTGTGAAAGAGAGACGGTTGTATTACAGTGCGTGTGCTTTTCTCATCTGCCCTCAGGATTCAGAGATCGGAGGAGGAGCCGGCACAAGGAGCGGTTTTGGATTATTACAGCACTGTCACTGCGGGGAGAAGTCATAGGAGCGGTTTTTGGATTATTACAGCACTGTCACTGCGGGGAGAAGTCATCGTATAACTGCACTGCTCTTTCTGGATTACAGACTCGAACTATTGACTCACCTTTTCACTGTGAATAAATTCACTGTCACTCTGCAAGGAGTCTCGCACCTGAGTCCTTTAATTCCATTTCACCATGACAGAACGTTCCAGCCTCAGATTTCTTACACTGAGTTTTTGAGCAAATTTCGTAGTGTTTTTGATAAAGGAACTAACCCTGACAGCGCTGCGCATAGGCTGTTTACCTTGAAGCAGGGCCGGAGGAGTGTCGCTGACTTCTCGGTGGACTTCTGGATCCTCGCTGAGGAGACTGGTTGGGAGGAAACGGCGCTCCGGGGCGCCTTCTTGAACAGTCTGAATGATGGACTGAAGCGTGAGTTGGCTACAAAAGACTTGCCTAAAACTTTGAGTGCGTTGATTGATTTATGTATTAGGTTGGACGACCACCTGCGGGAGTTCGGCAGGCGGACACCAGGAGGCGCTGGGTGGCGGGCGGAATTGCCGGCTCTGGAATGGAGAGGGACGGACCCGCGACCTACGGAGGCGGAGGAGCCTATGCAGCTAGGCAGTGCACGTTTGAGCTCCACAGATTGGAGGAGGAGACGCCTGACGGGTGAGTGCTTTGCATGTGGGAAGAAGGGACATTTTGCTGACGCATGCCCCTCTCGGGGAAACGACCAAGCCCGTCAGTAGCTGTGGGAATACTGACGGGTGCGACCATGAACACTGCCTCCCATCTGAGTTGTCCTGCTAAGTTGGTTTTTCAATCTCACACCCATCTGTGTAGTGCATTAGTGGATTCTGGGGCCGAACAGAGTTTTCTGGACGAATCGCTCGCTAGGAGGTTGGGTTTTCCTGCGGTTCCCCTCCAGGAGCCTCTTCAAGTGTCGGCTCTTAACGGCAGCCCGTTAGCAGAAATAACTCATCGCACAGCTGATCTGACCTTAGTTCTTTCTGGTAACCATGTCGAGAAAGTTTCCCTGTTTCTGTTTAGAGCCCCCGGCACACCATTGGTCTTGGGGTTCCCATGGCTCACACAACACAACCCGCAGATCGACTGGGCGCAGGGACGCGTGACAGGATGGAGCGAGTGGTGCCATGAACATTGTTTACGTGCAGCGGTGCCCAGTTTATTGCCCCTAACTCCAGCGGCTCAAGTGAAGGCACCTGATCTTTCAGCCGTCCCTCCGGAGTACCACGATTTGGCTCAGGTATTCAGCAAAGACCTGGCAGTGTCACTCCCGCCTCATCGCCCTTACGATTGCGGGATAGATCTGCACCCCGGCGCCCCATTACCCACCAGCCGGCTTTACAGCATCTCAAAACCCGAACGTGAGACGATGGAGCGTTACATCACAGACTCCCTTGCTGCCGGTCTAATTTGCCCGTCCACGTCCCCGCTGGGGGCTGGATTCTTCTTTGTACAGAAAAAGGACAAGTCTCTCCGCCCCTGTATAGATTTTCGGGGCCTGAATAAGATTACAGTCAAGAACAGATATCCCCTCCCTCTTCTGGCCTCAGCGTTCGAACTACTCCAGGGGGCGACCATCTTTTCCAAACTCGACCTCCGTAATGCATACCATCTGGTTCGTGTTCGCGAGGGGGATGAATGGAAGACGGCGTTTAACACCCATCTGGGGCACTTTGAATATTTGGTTATGCCTTTCGGACTCACCAACGCCCCCGCTGTTTTCCAAGCTATGGTTAATGATGTGCTGCGTGACTTTATTAACCACTTTGTGTTTGTCTATTTAGACGACATCCTCGTTTTCTCTAGGACCCGAGCCGAACACGTGAAACAGGTGAGACTGGTGCTGCAGCGTCTGCTGGAGAATCGGCTTTTCGTCAAGGGTGAGAAGTGCCAGTTTCATGTTCAGTCTGTGCCGTTTTTGGGGTTTATTGTGGAGAAGGGGCAGTTGCGAGCCGACCCTGCCAAAGTGAGGGCAGTGGTGGAGTGGCCCGAGCCCAAGACACGTCGGGAACTACAAAGGTTTCTCGGGTTCGCCAACTTTTATAGGAAGTTCATCAGAAACTTTAGTGCGGTGGTCACTCCTCTCACGCGGCTCACCTCTCCCAAGCAGCCTTTTCTCTGGTCTAGTTCAGCGCAGCGGGCGTTTGCTCATTTGAAACATCTGTTTTCCTCTGCTCCCATTTTGATCCAGGCTGACCTCACCCGACCATTCGTGGTGGAGGTGGACGCATCGGACTCAGGGGTGGGGGCCGTTCTCTCCCAGCGGGTGGAGGGCAAGCTGCACCCATGTGCCTTTTTCTCTCGACGGCTGACTCCAGCGGAACAAAATTATGATGTGGGCGATCGGGAGCTCCTCGCCATCAAACTGGCCCTGGAGGAATGGCGGCACTGGTTGGAGGGTGGAGAACACCCCGTTGTGATTTGGACAGACCATAAGAACTTGGCGTATATCCAGGCAGCTAAGCGTCTCAACGCTCGTCAAGCCAGGTGGGCCCTGTTCTTTACACGTTTCAATATCTCTATAACCTACAGACCGGGATCACGCAACACGAAGCCCGATGCTCTGTCACGCCAATTTTCGCCCCACATGGACGACGAAGAGAGGCAGAGACCCGTTCTGCCCGCCTCATGCGTCGTGGGGGCCATCACATGGGAGATTGAGAGGATGGTCAGAGAGGCCCAGCAGCAGGAGCCAGACCCAGGGACGGGCCCGGATGGACGGTTGTTCGTCCCCACAACGGTCCGGGGCAGAGTTATACACTGGGCCCACACCGCAAAGTTCTCCTGCCACCCTGGTAAGAACCGCACCATTAGTTTTTTGCGACGTTTGTTTTGGTGGCCCTCTCTCCTCAGGGATGTTCGGGACTATGTGGCGGCCTGTCCTACCTGTGCTCGGAATAAGACCCCCTGTGCTCCCCAGGCCGGTCTCTTGCACCCTCTGCCCGTCCCCAAGCGCCCCTGGTCGCACATCGCTTTGGATTTTGTCACCGGTCTACCGCCGTCGTCAGGTAACACGACCATACTCACTGTTATAGACCGTTTTTCCAAGGCTGCGCACTTTGTGGCATTGCCTAAGCTCCCGACGGCCTTGGAGACTGCTCGGCTCCTCACTGATCATGTTTTTCGATTACATGGACTGCCATGGGACATTGTTTCTGATCGGGATCCCCAGTTTACTTCTCGGGTGTGGAGGGCGTTTTGTTCGGAACTGGGGGCCGGAGTGAGTTTGTCTTCAGGTTTTCATCCTCAGACGAACGGTCAGGCGGAGCGGGCGAACCAGAAGTTGGAGTCTATGTTGCGCTGTGTGGTGTCCTCGAATCAATCCACCTGGAGTGGCCAATTAGCTTGGGTCGAGTACGCTCACAATTCCAGCACGTCGGCGGCCACTGGTGTGTCTCCGTTTGAGGCGTCGCTGGGGTACCAGCCGCCTCTACTCACCATCACTGAAGGCGAGCTGGCCGTCCCCTCCGTTCAGCATCACATGAGACGCTGCAGGCGAGCGTGGCGCGCCACTCGGGCGGCTCTGTTGAGGACGGCGGAACAGAATAAGAGGCTGGCTGATCGTCGCCGCACCCCTGCCCCTGCCTATCGTGTTGGGCAGCAGGTGTGGCTCTCCTCCAGGTATGTTCCTTTGCGGACTGAATCCAGGAAGTTGGCCCCGCGTTTCATTGGGCCCTTTTCGATCCAGGCTGTTCTGAACCCAGTGACTGTTCGCTTGGCCCTTCCTCGTGCCATGAGGATTCATAATGTGTTTCATGTTTCCCAGGTGAAACCGGTCCGGACCAGCCCTTTGTGCCCGCCCTCCGGGCCCCCGCCACCCGCCCGGATTATCGACGGCGCCCCGGCGTATTCCATCTCCCGCATTATGGATGCCCGGCGCCGCGGTAGGGGCTTTCAGTTCTTGGTGGATTGGGATGGGTATGGTCCGGAAGAGCGTTCCTGGGTGCCGCGGTCTGCGGTTCTCGATGACGCCATGGTGAGGGAATTCCGCCGCCGGCACCCTGACAAGTTTGGTCGGTCGCCGGGAGGCTCCCGTTGATGGGGGGGTACTGTCACGGTTAGGTGGTCCTCACCGATTACCTTGCCACTCTTTGGGGGTGTTTGTGTGTACTGTGTCGTGTCTCCTCTCCATCTTGTGCATGTGTTTTGCTGCGGAGACATGTACCTCTGGAAGCCGTGGCACGGCACGGCAGCTGACCCGAGGGGTGGGTCCGGAGCTGGAAGCGTCGCACCTGGACGTAATTACTTCGCCGGCTACAACTGATCTGAAGCAGCCCTATTTAACGGTGCAGTCGAGTCACAACCAACGCTGGAACGTTGAACTAAACCGGGTAGCGTAATCGTGGCTAGTATACTCAGCTTGTGAAAGAGAGACGGTTGTATTACAGTGCGTGTGCTTTTCTCATCTGCCCTCAGGATTCAGAGATCGGAGGAGGAGCCGGCACAAGGAGCGGTTTTGGATTATTACAGCACTGTCACTGCGGGGAGAAGTCATAGGAGCGGTTTTTGGATTATTACAGCACTGTCACTGCGGGGAGAAGTCATCGTATAACTGCACTGCTCTTTCTGGATTACAGACTCGAACTATTGACTCACCTTTTCACTGTGAATAAATTCACTGTCACTCTGCAAGGAGTCTCGCACCTGAGTCCTTTAATTCCATTTCACCATGACAGCCATTGTACAGTTTAGATCAGTATGTGCTACAGAATAATTCTGCGAGTGCCAGTGGTGTCAGGGATCCTTGCTAGCTTTTTGTTTGTCTGTTTGTTTTTCCTAATTTGAAGTCCGCTAGAGGTGACATTGAAAATCCCATGCATGTTGCATAATAGAAAAGCCATGCATTGACAAGCATCAAACTTGCATATACTTACATATCTGATGTGCTTTAACTGGTGTTGGATCACACCTGAATTCCTTAGCTCTAGCATAAACATTAACACATTAACATTTGCGTAACAAGACCCTCAACTGCAAAGATGAGATTAGAATTCATAATTCAAAGCACTTTTCATGAACACCTGAAACTCCAACACCTGCTTCTGCATAAGGGTGAGCGACATAGCCTTAAAATTATACCACAATATTTCAATACAATTTGAAATTATAATTATAATTATATATAATTATATTTATGACAATATACAAAATGTTATACTGATGCTTGCAGCTTTCGGGCAGCAACATTCGTAAGTGTGTGTGAATGAGGGGTATTTATATGACATACTACCTCATTTGCAGTGTAGTATATTGCATCAGGCTGCCAACAGCAGCATTGTAGTGCAAAAGTAGTGACCCAGCATTATACACAGTGACCCAGCATAAGTTAAATGTGAGCACAAAAGTAGCCTCGGCAGTGCTTGCCATGGAAAATTTAAGTTTAAGTGTAACAAAACTCAACACTTTATTTTAAAAGTTTCCTGCGCAACATTGTCATAGAACATAAATAAAATATTTTCTAAATGGGAACTTGTATCTGGAGTCGAGCTTTTTAACCAGCTGGTAAAGCATTGGTTTTCTACCATGTAACCTTAATAGTAGTTTCCATCCACAATTTCATTTAAGTGGTGAGGTTTATTGCTTCCATATTTAATGATAACAGGGTTTTTTTTGTTTTGTTGCATATTTTGCCAAATGTTGTGTTTTGACAGGGGTTGTTAAAATAGTTGCCTTTTAAAGTATCATCAGAAGTTGATCGCTCTTAATGTAAATGCATTGTCATAATTTTATTGCATTGTGACAGTTTTGCGTGACGTAAACATTTTTAAAATATCGGTATTATCACAGAAGATATGATATGGCACAGCCATACTTTGGAAGGAAAAAGGCTTTTTTGAGAGGAAAGACTAGAAACGACTTTCAAACTGCTGCTGTTAACAAAGTTTCTCTGAGATAAGACTAAAAGAGCTCTCATTACTGAAAGCCTTTTCTATGCCTCTAATGAAACATGAAATGCAGTAATATGTGCAACCCACACATGGACTTTCCATCACACAAATTCACACTCTCTCCTATCAGACTCTTGGAAGTAGTTACAGTTTTTTCTGATTGCTTAAGCACATTTTTTGTAACCATTGGCTAATTTTGCAAAACTCTTCACACAAATAAGAAAACCTGTCACCCAATCATCAAAACATTGTAGTTGTCTTGCAAAAGCAAACACAGCTAGATTAACTCTTCACACCTTCGTAAAAATGGTGTTTCCGTATCAAACAGTACCCACAAGCCATCATCTCCTAAGCACACAATGCGCCAACTGCACACTGATGGTATGAATACAAAACACATCTGGCTTTTGCTTTCTCTGTGCACAAGGTAGGCTATGTCAGTTTGAGCTCATACTTCTGTCATAGATCCATAAGCATAGAGGGATCCAAACTTCAAGTACTGGTGTACTTGAAACACATCAAAACAAACACAAGTGTTTATTTCCAAGTATAGGATTATTTGCAATCGCCATAATGACTATATGGGTTACTTGGTCTGCAGTGAACATGCTTCCTCTGCCCCAGCATCTGGTCATCTAGCAATTCTGTAAAGTAACAATTTCAGTATTTTTACATCAGTGGTATTGGTGTGTTTCTCATTGGCATATGGCAGTGCTACAAATCTTTGTGCGAAGTGACTGTACTACAGTTTTTTCTGATTGCTTAAGCACATTTTTTGTAACTATTTGCTAATTTTGCAAAACTCTTCACACAAATAAGAAAACCTGTCACCCAATCATCAAAACATTGTAGTTCTCTTGCAAAAGCAAACACAGCTAGATTAACTCTTCACACCTTCGTAAAAATGGTGTTTCCATATCAAACAGTACACACAAGCCATCATCTACTAAGCACACAATGCGCCAACTGCACACTGATGGTATGAATACAAAACACATCTGGCTTTTGCTTTCTCTGTGCACAAGGTAGGCTATGTCAGTTTGAGCTCATACTTCTGTCATAGATCCATAAGCATAGAGGGATCCAAACTTCAAGTACTGGTGTTTATTCAAACACATCAAAACAAACACAAGTGTTTATTTCCAAGTATAAGATTATTTGCAACCGCCATAATGACTATATGGGTTACTTGGTCTGCAGTGAACATGCTTCCTCTGCCCCGAGCATCTGGTCATCTAGCAATTCTGTAAAGTAACAATTTCAGTATTTTTACATCAGTGGTATTGGTGTGTTTCTCATTGGCATACGGCAGTGCTACAAATCTTTGTGCGAAGTGACTGTACTAACCGATTCTCATTTCAAGATGTCCTTATGGTACTTGCTACAGTGTAGCGGCTCGAGTTAGGCTGAACCCGTTGGCCAGCTACCCTCAGGGTCATTCCACGGTTGATTACATGGTCCACTATTGTAGCTCTGATGTCATCAGCAATTCTATTTCTTACTCTTCCTACCCTTCCTATCCCCCCTCCTCATCTTCCTCTCCCCCCTCCTCGTCTTCCTCTTGCTCCTCCTTGTCCTTGTCGTCCTCTTCATCCTACTTCTTCACCTCCACGTCCTCTTCCTCGGCCTCCTCTACTTCTCACTCTTTCTGCTCCCTCCATTGTACTCCGCACACACAGCTTACCTGTATTATAGTGCTTAGGCTGATTGCAAAGTGAACTAATTATCTAAGAACGTTTTCACATGTGAAAGTGTGCCAGACAATTGGCAAATTAGTGTTAATGATAGCCATACATGTGTATACTTTTGCTAGGAGTGTGTTGGAAATTTGATAATTGAGTGTTGTGCAGTGAATTGTGCCTACAGTTTTGCAAAGTGTGTGTTACAAAATTGCAAACTGAGTGCAAAGCAGTTTTTGTGCTTTTAGTTTTGCAAACTCAGTGAGTGGTTTTGCTATAAGTCTGAATAGTTTTAGAGATTGTGCTACAGGAATCACAGTTAGGGTTTAAGCATTCAGAAAAAACTGTAACCGATTCTCATTTCAAGATGTCCTTATGGTACTTGCTACAGTGTAGCGGCTCGAGTTAGGCTGGACCCGTTGGCCAGCTACCCTCAGGGTCATTCTACGGTTGATTACATGGTCCACTATTGTAGCTCTGATGTCATCAGCAATTCTATTTCTTACTCTTCCTACCCTTCCTCTCCCCCCTCCTCATCTTCCTCTCCCCCCTCCTCGTCTTCCTCTTGCTCCTCCTTGTCCTTGTCGTCCTCTTCATCCTACTTCTTCACCTCCACGTCCTCTTCCTCGGCCTCCTCTACTTCTCACTCTTTCTGCTCCCTCCATTGTACTCCGCACACAGAGCTTACCTGTATTATAGTGCTTAGGCTGATTGCAAAGTGAACTAATTATCTAAGAACGTTTTGACATGTGAAAGTGTGCCAGACAGTTGGCAAATTAGTGTTAATGATAACCATACATGTGTATACTTTTGCTAGGAGTGTGTTGGAAATTTGGTAATTGAGTGTTGTGCAGTGAATTGTGCCTACAGTTTTGCAAAGTGTGTGTTACAAAATTGCAAACTGAGTGCAAAGCAGTTTTTGTGCTTTTAGTTTTGCAAACTCAGTGAGTGGTTTTGCTATAAGTCTGAATAGTTTTAGAGATTGTGCTACAGGAATCACAGTTAGGGTTTAAGCATTCAGAAAAAACTGTAACCGATTCTCATTTCAAGATGTCCTTATGGTACTTGCTACAGTGTAGCGGCTCGAGTTAGGCTGGACCCGTTGGCCAGCTACCCTCAGGGTCATTCTACGGTTGATTACATGGTCCACTATTGTAGCTCTGATGTCATCAGCAATTCTATTTCTTACTCTTCCTACCCTTCCTCTCCCCCCTCCTCATCTTCCTCTCCCCCCTCCTCGTCTTCCTCTTGCTCCTCCTTGTCCTTGTCGTCCTCTTCATCCTACTTCTTCACCTCCACGTCCTCTTCCTCGGCCTCCTCTACTTCTCACTCTTTCTGCTCCCTCCATTGTACTCCGCACACAGAGCTTACCTGTATTATAGTGCTTAGGCTGATTGCAAAGTGAACTAATTATCTAAGAACGTTTTGACATGTGAAAGTGTGCCAGACAGTTGGCAAATTAGTGTTAATGATAACCATACATGTGTATACTTTTGCTAGGAGTGTGTTGGAAATTTGGTAATTGAGTGTTGTGCAGTGAATTGTGCCTACAGTTTTGCAAAGTGTGTGTTACAAAATTGCAAACTGAGTGCAAAGCAGTTTTTGTGCTTTTAGTTTTGCAAACTCAGTGAGTGGTTTTGCTATAAGTCTGAATAGTTTTAGAGATTGTGCTACAGGAATCACAGTTAGGGTTTAAGCATTCAGAAAAAACTGTAAAATAATTTTCTTTGACAGTTAGTATTTTTCCAGAATGTGTTCTTGATCTGATCATCCATGACAGCCATGATTCTTGGCTGGGTAAGGTTTCTTACATATTCATCTTGGTACAGACATCAGAACAGGAAAAAAAATGTAGTTTATAGTTTTTTGTGGTTAATTTTCTCCATGGCGCTGTGCAGAGTAACCTGGCCTAAATGAACACCACTGTGGGTTTTCCTGTACTTTTGCATTCCAGGTAAAGCGGCACGTCCAGATTTGAAATTACAGAATAATTCTCTGATAATCTGATAAAGTAAAAATAATACATAAATTTAAAAAACAACTAAAAGCACAATTATATATAGTTTTTTGCTTAATGTTCAGCCATAAGCTAAAATGATAGAAAGTTTGAATGATTTCCCTGCTACTACTGACTGGCATTGCAAAAATAAAAAATAAAAATAAAAATATTAAGGGAATTAAAAAGGAGTCTAAGATATGGGAATACCTAAAGGAAATCTCTGTGGATTAGGTTTAAAACAAACCATTTTCCATCCAAATCAAACTATTTAATTGATCCTGTTTTCCACATGAATCATTGGAAGTGATTACAGTTTTTTACAGTCGCTAACAAGCGCCTACCCATACTTCAGATACTTTTTCTAAACTCTTAACACAGACCCACACCTACAAAACACAATTGGCCAAATGGATAATATCCTTCCCAAAAATACACTTTGTTAAATATATACTAACTCCTCATTTCAAAATTAGAACACATCGTTCTCTGCACACACTAACTGTACAAAAACACTATAAATCTGACTCAAAATGAAATCAGTCTGTCAAAGAATAACACTTGTTTTCACTTCACAAGGTACATGCAGTCAATCAAAGTACACCAGGTTTCAAAATACTGGCTATTATTGACATTACAAAAACTGCATAGACTTTTATGTTTCAGTTTCACAGGTATTTGCATGCGAAACATGCAATCCACCATATTGACACCAGAAATGTCTTGGTTGGTAACTGTATGTCCACATGTACAGTAATGTTCACATTCAAAAGCATTCCAGTAAAAAGCAAACAAGTTTTTGTTTCTTTACTGTTTACCACAGGAGGTACAGTAGAAACACGGTATGATAGGACAGAGAAAGTTTTACAGTATTGCTTACAGTGAACAAAATATCCATGAAACACACAAGAGCATTCTGAACAAAAAAACAACAGCAAAAAGCCAAGATAAAAAGGGGGGGAGGGGGAGGGGGGCTAAAAAAAGGCAAAAGATTTGCATCTAATCTCTGCGATCTTCAGGGTTAGGCCACATGTTTTCATCAACATCACATCTGATGTTATCCAAGTCGATGCACCTGGGATAAAACCGCCTGGTATGTCGGATCCACCGACATATCATTGCAGAAGCAGAGGTTTTTATACTGTATCTAAGGTTTGGAATATTGTTTTTGCTATTGTGGGATGTTGTGTGTTAACATTCGTAGATACTACAAGAACAGTCCATAGTTTTGTTGGGAGGTATAACTTGTCTGTTAAGAAAATGTAAGCATTGTGGAAATGTGTTCACTGACTGCATATTGGGTGAACACGACATGAAATGTGTGAATGGTATGGCCACAACAGACCGATGCTGTGCTAATTGTGTTTAGAGTTTTGCAAATGTGACAACTGTTTGGACAAACGCTTGTTAGCGACTGTAAAAAACTGTAAATAGAGGGCCAGCATAAAACCATATATTTTTTTATATAATACTAAATATGAACTTGAAGGAAAATTCAGATGTCAGACAGAGTGACTACACACTCGCTTTCTTTGGCTCAGATAGTTTTCTCCTCGCTGATAACCAGTCAACCTGCATTCTTATCTGCTATGTTTGGTGTTTGTATCTCCTGAGCAGCTTCACAGCCATCACACAAATATAACCTTCTGTCTCGCTGCTTTAATGACGCACGTACACACCTCTGTGTCTGTCTCGCGTTCTTCAACTTTGTGTCTCTCTTTTAAGTTAAAGTTATCTATTTTCTCCGTGTCCGTTTGTCTTACTCGCCGAGTGCTTTTGTGTCTCTGTGTGTGCGCGTGTGTCGGTTAAAGTGCCAGTGTTTCATTCAGGGTGGTTGTTTGTGTGTCTGCCTGTGTTCAAGAAGCAGAGTGAAAACAAATCACTTCAAAATCCCCAAGCTGGGTTTTTTGTGTGCATGTGCGTTTATAAGTATGTGTCTCCCAGGACAATTTACATTGATGCTGTTGTCAGATTGGAAAAAGAGCATTAGAGCTCTTTAAACATCAGGTGTCTGCAACAATGAAAACACTCCAAAAAACACACAGACACACAGAAACAGCGATGTGTTGTCACATTTCGAAACACACATTTAGAAAACACTGTTTGTCTCTTGATTAAATATAGTCCCCTGTCATACCAAATGACTTTTTGGATTTACGTGCATATGTTTCCCTCAGCACTTATGGATACTTTCACTCGGAAAACAGCTTCCCTTGTAGCTGTTTTGATATCAGACACGCACCTCATCAAACACACCAACACTGAGATAAAATTCGCCACAAAGAAACACAAAGAAGGAGGAAGCTATCTTTTATGCATCACAGACATCCTCTATGAAACACATTCAGCTAGACAATCAGCAAGCTGCTTTGTTTCACTTCCAGCCAGTCCTCTACTGCAACACTCAGCCAGTTGGTCAGCCAGAAGGTAAAAAGCTTGTATGTCGCTCATTCACTCAGTAATCCACTGACTCATTCAGTCAGTAAATGAATAATTTAAGGAATCCTCTCTGCACTCACGCTGCTCCCTCACACCTGTACTGCCCCCTCTAAAGCCCTTTTCTACTCTGGCCGTTAAAAGACATCCGGCTAATTGCTGCGATAAAGGGCTTAGTGTAGGGATCACTATATATTAGCAGTGCTTTTTGTATAGATACCAGGATAGGTCCTTCGGATCCCTTTACTGCTGTCAGAAAGCCAATGAATGAAGACAGCAATAGATGTTTAGTCTATGACCATATTTTAGCTGCAGCTTTTAAGCGGATTACAAGGAGTAGTGAAGCAATCGTCATCAATTTTAAGCAAGTTTACGTTTTTCTTGACTTAAATTTAATCAATAATCAACATGACCCTTTACAATTAAATGTGCTATATCCTTACTTCCTTTGACTAAAGGCTGACCACCTCAGTTTTTGTAGTATGCTAGATTCTAACTAGCTAAGGGTGTCAACAGTACAAGCTAACTAAATCCCAAAGCTCTTCTTTGGATGTTGGATGCCTTTTGTTCCCATCTGTCAAAATGATCCCACATCAATAATGCTGAGGTACAGGTTCTGAGGCCAGTCCATGACTGAAAGTGCTCCAGTGTGTGTTCTTTTATCCAGGTATCCAGGTGCATTTGCAGTTTGTCTGGTATCAAAAAATGTAAGTAAGGAAAGAAAGCCGAGTGAAAAGCAGTCCAATGTCCACAGAGTCTAGGTTATTGGAAGCCAGACATTTTGAGATTAATATGGCTTGTGATGAAGAACTTTCTGAACCATGAACAGAACCATGACAGTAAAAAGACCCTTACTTTAGTTAAATTTGCCCAATCTCACATGGTTGGCCATCTTTTTGGGCATGTCTAGATAGCTTCCACAGCTCTTATTTTTAAACCACCCCTTGGAAGTGCCAACAACTTCTTGTGTGTGCCCCAGAATGTTTACCATGGACCTTAAACTTCACCTTTTCTTTCAAATGAAAAGCATGTGACGGATCTTTGCTGAGCATTAGAGCTGAGTGTCTGTGATATAGTTCTATATCAGCTGAAGAGGCGACAGTTTGAGGAGACAAATTTGAAGCATTCGTGTTAGATTTTTTCCAAGATTTACCAGATTATAGACTCTGAACTGTTTTCTAGGGCGGGGCGTCAATTTGGACTTCTATGTAATATCCATCTGATGGAAAACATTCAGAGGAAAAAATCAAAGTTGCAGGTGTGCCAGCTCACTGCATTTACCAAAAATAAAAGTTAAGTTGAAGGAGCACTGTTTTGAGACACTGGAGGAGAATCGGTGCACATCACATAGGCTCATATTTAAGGGGACAAAGCTGGACTTCCACGAAGAGATCTAAAAATAGCAGCAACACTGAAAACAGTCTAGAGGTGAATGAAACAATGACCTTGAATGTGAAATCACCCAAATTACATAAGGCTGTAATATAATAATAATAATAACTTTATTTATAAAGCGCTTTCAAACAAAGTGCTGTACAACTATTTGAAACTAAAAAGATAAAAAAATAAAATAAAAGCGATACATAGCAATACAGGTAAAAGACACAATACAAGTTAAAAACAGTAAAAATTTCAAAACTAAAAGCCATAGAATTAAGACATGTAAGATAGGGTGAACAAATGTGTCTTCAGCTTAGTTTTAAAAACCTCCACAGAGCATGCCTGCCTGATATCTTGAGGGAGGTTGTTCCACAGAAACGGGGCATGAAAAGAAAAAGCACACTCTCCAATTGTCTTTTTTCTGGCTCTAGGAACCTTTAGAAGGCCAGAGTCCTGAGATCAGAGAGCACGGTGCCAGTCCGTTTAAAGCCTTGTAGGTGAGCAGCAGGACCTTAAAATCTGCTCGAACCTGACAAGGTAGCCAATGAAGAGAGTTCAGTACAGGGCTAATGTGCTCAAATTTCCCAGTTCTTGTTAAAATGCGAGCAGCTGCATTTTGCACCATCTGTAGACCTCTAAAACTTTTCTTTGGTAGCCCTGAAAGAAGAGCGTTACAATAATCAATGCGTGAGGACACAAATGCATGGACAAGAACCTCTGCAGTGTCGCTTGACAAAACTTGTCTGATTCTGGCTATGTTCCTCAAATGATAAAAGGCGGTCTTTGTTATCTCTTTTACATGAGACTCGAAAGAGAGCACCATGTCAAACCACACGCCCAAGTTTTTTACCTTGTCCCTACAATTTATGACACTGTCATCAATTCTCAAGATGAAATTTTGGGACAAGTGCTGAAATTTGTGTGGCCCAATGACCATCAACTCTGTTTTATCAGTATTTAGGAGCAAGGAATTATCCGATAACCAGCCCTTAATTGCAGATAGACAAGATTCTAGTTTAGAGACTTCAGCACAATTTCCAATGGTTAAAAGAACATAAAGCTGCAGGTCATCAGCGTAACAATTAAAGGTTACATTAAAGAATGTAACAGAACACCAAGAGGCAGCAGGTACATAGAAAACGGCAATGGTCCAAGTACAGAGCCCTGAGGGACCCCATGCCTAACTGCCAGTGTTGGTCAAGTTACTTGAAAAAAGTAATCAGTAACTAATTACTGATTACTTCCCCAAAAAAGTAATCCCGTTACTTTACTGATTACTTATTTTCAAAAGTAATTAATTACTTAGTTACTTTATAAAAACACGATTTACAACCTGAAGAGGTGATAAAGCGATAGATCTTTCAGCCCAATTCTACTTTTTCTACATAATCCATCATACAAAATGTAATCTAATGGAAAAGTCTCTTTTTTTTTAACTTGTTTTATCAGTTTTAATCTTTTAACTTTATGCATCAAGCAAAAATTTAATTATATGCAACATTCTCTGACTTGAATAAATTAGTTTAACATTTAAAGCTATTTTCTGCACATTCCAGCACATAAAATAAAATATTTTTTGTGTTTACACTCACTCTTTCAAATAGATGCAAGTAAAACACAGCAGAAAATAAATAAAGTCAAAGACTCAGCAGTCCTGTTGCTCTATTTTCACCTGTAAAGCAGGACTACGGTAGGCGGAGGTTTACCCTGGTGCAGGTGTGCCGCGGTCAGTTGAAGAATCCACGACTTTCTCTGTGAGTTTCCCATTACGTCATTGCGCACTCGGTGCTTGCTTGGAAGTTTAGGGGGTTTTTTTGCTGTAAAAAGAAGTTTTCTTCCCACGCACAACGGACACTAATGTTTTTGTCACTTTTTATGGAATCAAACTCAAAGTAAGGTCAGTACTTCCACGCTTTAAACGCTGCACGCTCATACTCTCTCCCACAATCGATATGTGATCCATTGTTGATCTGCACACAGCTGTTGTCACTAACGGCGCACTTGCTTACGTCACTGTCGTGAGACATTCTCGCAGAAAATCACGGTTTTAGTAACGCAGTAACGCAGCGTTCCTACTGGAAAGTAACGGTAATCTAATTACCGTTTTTGCAATAGTAATCCCTTACTTTACTCGTTACTTGAAAAAAGTAATCAGATTACAGTAACGCGTTACTTCTGCTCACTGCGCAGGTCTCAGAGAGATCATTTTTAAAACTAACAGTCTGAGACCTCCCAGACAGGTAAGATCTCAGCCACGATAAAACATTTCCTGTAATTCCAATAAAATGTTCAAGCCTATCTAATAAAATGCAGTGATCCACAGTGTCAAACGTAGCACTTAGTTCCAGCATTAATAAAACTGTATGCACCTGTTCTCAAAAGCTTTTGGCCACACCTTATATATTACAGACTGACATTTCCAATTAAGTATAAAGAGAGGTGAGAGTAATGTGTATGAGCTACTGAAGACATGCGGTTAGCATAAGATTTTGTTGTCAGTCCTTTCAGAATTTAAGTTTTCGTTGATGCTCACCAATCACACAAATGAAAGCACTTGAACTATTAATCTGTTGATATTAAAATTCTCAGATGTGAAGGTAATTCTGCTGAGACAGTAAGTTGTAAGCTGTGGGACTTTTTGTCTTGACCAGAGACAAAAAAAAAGTCTTTCAGTCTGTTGCTACAGCTCTCTCCACCTACAGGTATAATGCTCAGCTGAGCAGAAGAAGTTCCCTCCTATTGTCTAGGGACTGCTGAAAGGCATTCTGTGTAGTCAGTCACTAAGTGAGAGAAAGTAGTTGAGGCTGTCAAAAGGAAAGAAGGTTCCCGTGAAAGTAAATTACAACATTTCATCACAAAAGAACTCCTGAAATGCACTGGAAGTACAAAAGTAGGAGACTGGTGGCGCCGGGGATGTCATCCTTAGAGACAATGAGCAGAGGATCAACTCATTGGACTCTGTGACAGCAGATCAAGTCCTACTACTTTGCAGTGACGGAGTAGCTCCTACAACCACCTTTCACTGGAAACAGAACAACATAAGCCGGAGAGTGATATACTTTACAACGTGATCGCTATATACAGTGGTATGGCACAACTTTGATAGGTGAACACTATTTGTTCATTTGAGGGGTTTTTTTTTGGTGATCTTGGCCTGCATAATGATTAGGACTCATAATGAGCATATGCAGTGTAATGATTATGCAAAAGCTGTCACTGGCTCCATTTCCAGACTGCATATTTACAATATTTCAGTCCATATGCGCAGGTGTAGGAAATAGCTGACCGGTAAAGAGTGTGAGTGGCAGCCACCACAGAGTCTACAGCGTGCTCAGCATGCATAATAGCACAGTCATGCTCACCGCAGAGATTTCACACACAAAAAATAAATAAAAACTAACACTGTACTTGGAAACTTACGCACATTATCAGAAGACTGGAAACTATTCTGCATGTTTAATGCTGTTTGTTGCTATGTTGGATTTTCCATAACTAACGGTGATCATTTCATTGGTCCTGGCTGATTTCGGCTTAAATTATATCACTTGTGATTTAGCCGGAAACTCCTTTTATTGCATTGATCCCACGTTTATTTACTTTCCTTGAGACATGCACATACGTGGAAAGCTATGTCGAAGGATTAAAAGAGGTTTTCAGTCATCTCATGAGTTACAATGTATTTCCTGGACAAGTCTGAATCAGGCATTTGACCTCACAGGGTTAAAGCAGACCTTGATATTTTTTTATGTAACATTTTTAAGGTCTGAATGAATCTGTTTATCTTTTCCCTGAATTTACCTAGATGGCTTCTCTTGTATTAACAAATAAAGTTTAAGTTGTTTAAGAACGAAAAGGCCACATTACGTGCTTAAATGGCTACAACAGAGTGTGACAGATTCCATCTGTCATTACTTACATGACTGCAAAGTTTTGAACACGGTTGCTCATTTTTGTTTTGGAACCGTCTTAATTCGGTAGTTTCTGCAACTCTCTTGTGACAGTACAGAGTCCGCTTGCAAAATGGTGTGGAGGAGGATTTTTGGCGTTTCATGTACCTCACTGTTTATGCATGTTGATATCTGCAAGCTCGGGTAAAGGAACAATTAAACAGCTGTAAGCCTGGAAGAACAAAAACAACCAAAAAGAAGAGTACAAGAACTGTTCTGGGCGAGAAATCGCAGCCACAGACAGACACACACACAAGCATACATACACAAACAGCAACAGAATGGGAAGTAATGGAGTGAGAAGCGAACGCTGCTGTCTGACATGAAAATCAACATTGCGTGACATGACCATTATGCACACACACACACTCACATACACACAGATCAATAGCCAACTGCTTAGACCTCAAGCAAATCATTTGGAAAAAAAATCTACACACAGACATATCCAGCATACATGACATCACTGATCACCGATTTACAGATACCACACATGTGCAGGCAGATCGTAACTGTTAGGTTAACCTAGGCACTGGCATCTTTATGTAAGTTTCAGCCTTTTGACACATGTATTTTCTATATATAAGTATATAAATTTTATATCAGTGAAAACCCAAGAGTTATTTGAAATTCATGAAAAACTCAGACAAGAAAAGGATGTCACTCTTTTAAGAAAAAGCTTGCTTTTGTGAACAAGAGATTGCATTACTGTGCAATATGCTGTCACTGAAATGTGACATGTGTGTCGATCAGACCGAGATGAACCAATCTGAGGATACATTAGTGAGACTTAGTCATGTAATACTGTAATATAACTACATGAGTGCATGCATACGAGTTTCCACATGTGAGATTTGCTTACTGCAAGATGGTCTCTCGTTTTCCAGGTCAGTAATCTGTGTGTGTGTGTGTGTGTGTGTGTGTGTGTGTGTGTGTGTGTGTGTGTGTGTGTGTGTGTGTAGGTGTGTGTGTGTAGGTGTGTGTAGGTGTGTGTGTGTAGGCGTGTGTGTGTGTGACTTAACTGATCTACTTGCCCTTTCAAGGTAGCGTTTAAAACTCTTTCTCCAGCACGGAAATAGAGCCAGTGAGACATAAAACATGACATTATATGTTCATCACAACCTTATATAAAAACACACATACATACACAATGAAAGCTAGCAATACTTTCTGAGTGATGAAAACAATGTGGCAGCACTGACATTTAACTGAGTGAGTAACAACAATAATCTATGTTCATACAGGTTTTTCTCTGTATTTGAAGCGCCTCTGTTTTCTTCTTCTATCTATCCTACCATTGCTCTTGTCTACTTGCCTTTTTTTTTTATATCAGTGTATTTTGATTCTAGGCACATTTGTATAACTGCACTTAACTGGATAGTTTGCCATCATAAAAATACTCATTGGATGTAATCATGATTGAATCTCTTAAATTTGCCATTTTCTCAGTCAATCATTTCACTGTTCTTAAAACTGCAGACTGCGTAAAAAAGGAAACTGTGGGTAGCTACATGAACAAAGAACCAAGCTCATTTTCATTAGGATAGAAACTGTATCTGTGCAGATTTATATGGGATATATCTGTATACTCTATCCATGTTAGTCTACTTAAAACAAAAATGATGGCTTATATTTTACTAATGTTGATGTTGAAAAAACATGACTGCTCTCCTATAGTGCTTGAGGGGAAATCACTGTACAACATCTTTCTTATGCAAATGCTGCAAGACTTCTAGGCAGAAGAACATTTAAACAAGAGGGGGCTTAAGGTCATGATAACCATCCCAGGGATGGCAGCAGTATTCAGCTAATACCTTGTGCACCACACTAGTTTAAAGTTTCATATCCAGAGAATTAATGAAAGTAATTTTTGTGGCTGGTATTTTTTCACCGTGTTCCTACTCGAGCACACTGTGACAGCTCTTTAAGTGAGCTGACACTGAAGAAATATTTGCCTATGTAAACGATCCTCCTCAAGGTTTCTATCTTTCTGTCTCTCTCCCTCTCTCTCTTTCTCACACACACTCCCTGTCAGCTATAGTAGGCCAGTTAACAGTAATTATGAGGTTCCTCGTTAATTAGCGAAGAGCACCCAGCTGTTTCAGCCCCACAAGACAAAAGGCCTTCAGCACATACTCGAACACACATGCACACACAGACATAGACACTAGCTCATGCGCACACCTGGGGGAGTCTTGGTAAAATGTCAGGGCTGTTCAGATTGTAATTACAGGGAGATTTGCTGCCTCTCTCACAAAGCTGAGATAAACCACCTGACTGACACACAAACAGATATCCACACGTTCACACAAACGCACAAGTAGCCACACACTCAACTTTTACAGAAAATCAATACTAAACTCTGTCTTTGACATCCACCACATTAGGGGTGACAGAGTAACAACTAGTACTACTGAGTTCATTTTTCAGTCTTTAATCATTTAAGCTACATGATTTTTTCCAAATATAAAAAAAAATAATGATTAAAATGTACAAAACCTAAAGAAAGCCTAAACCTTTTTATAGCTTGGTTTTTCTTTTGCTTTTAGGCATCTTCAACTATAGAGTAGAATCAATATGTAGGTCTTCTGCAATTAACACAACAGATTTGAATGGTTAATGTACATGTCTTTTCATAAACAAATGTATTTAGTAATCCAGTACATTGATGACTGACTGTATGTGAGCCACTGTGATGATGATCAAGTTTTATAGCCTGGTTTAACCTATCATCAACAGACCAGACAAGCTGATGTCCTAAATGTCCAAGGTGACCTGAAGGCCAAAGTGTGAAGAGACTGACAGAGTAAGAAGATGTCAGGAAAAGGTAGATTTAACACTATGCAGAGTTCTACAGCTTCGACATTACTGGAGATCCAAAAGTACTGCGTAGGCAAGAATTCACAAAAGAAGATGACTTCCCAATATTACAAGAAGTTGAGACAGCAATGAGAAAGCTGTAAAAGGGGACAACTGCAGGTTTTGGCAATGTTCCCGCAGAACCTTTAAGAAATGGAGGAGAAGTAGTGATTAACATTCTCACTGTTGTGTGCAATAAAATCTGGCAGATAGGAGAATAGAGGACATCCTGGGTTCAGTCCATCATCATTACTCTGCGTAAGAAAGGGAACCTCCTACAGTGTGGACATTACAGCACCATAAGTCTTATCAGCCACACAAAGAAAGTGATGCTGAAGATCCTTCTCAACAGGCTGAAACTGTGGGCCAAAGAAATCCTTGAGATAAAAAGCAGGGATTGTTCAAAAAAGGAAAAAACACCATATACCAAAGTTTCAGCATTAATGGTCTACATGAGAAAAATCTATAGCACCAACAAGAACTTTTCCACATCGCAAACTTCCAGCCATTTGAAAGGGTTTGGTATGGGGCCCTGTGAGACACAATGAAGAAGTACAACATGAGCGATAGTCTGATTACCATCATTCAACAGTTCTACAGCAAGCCCACCAACAAAGTCCTTGTGGAAGTCACCGCAGGGGACTTGTTCCTTACCTCAGCTGGTGTCCTACAGAGCACCTACACTATTCAACATCTTCCTAGAACAGCAATATGAGAAAACCTGGAAAATCTAATGGCGACCATCAGCACTGCAGGTCAAACAATCACCAATGGATAACATGCTGATGACACTGTTAGAATGGTTGGAAAAGAGCTGGAAGAACTGTTTCTGTTTCTGGTGAAAATAAGTGCAGAAAACAAAAGATAAACAAATACTAAATACTTCGAGGTAGGGCTGTAACTGTAAATGGCAGTGATTTTAAACCATATGTCTGTTGTTGATTGGAGAGCCAAAGCTCTAGCCATTGTCTTCTACATTTTTCTGATGAATGGACAAGGCTTTACATCCTTGAAAATATGATTTGGTTACAAATGGTGGTTCAGACACTGAGAAGACAGAAATTAGTATTAGACTTAATGCATGCATGCATGTGCTTACAGAAGTCTAGGAAATTTTGGCAACAGCTGTATTACAGTTTTTTACAGACGCTAGGACACATTTCTCAATACTTAGGTCACTTTTGCAAAACTCTTCACACAATCCTCCTAACTGACCGTCAGCTTGGCAAAGCAGTTCATTTCACATTCAAAATGCACTACAACTACCAAAACACTTCATTCAGGTCTCAAATAACCTCATTCTTCCAGAACACTAGCAAAGGTTGACAGCCGACAAACACACTTTGTCACCCACAAAACAATGACCTAAAAAACACTAACAACATGTAGCATTACACAGTGTTTTCTTGTGTAAAACAAGGACACATCTCTGTTTATAATTTCAATATATGTTACTGGAATGAATCAGACATCATGCAGAATTCGTTAATATTTGTTTATGTATTTTTTATTTTTTTGCACTAAGTAATCCCAAAATACAAGAATTTGTATACACACCATCCACTGATACACATACAATAGTAATGCTAATCTACTCGGTCTTCTCCATTTGGCCACAGGTTCTCATCCACATCACATCTTATGTCATCTAGGGCAATACACCTAGGACAGAATCTTCTGGCATGCCAGAATTGAAGGAGTTGAAAAATTGAAGGAGTAACACCTGTGTAGATGTTCATCTACAATGAGAATCAGCTGTGGCTGGTTAAACTGCATTTTTAGATTTAAAATATGTTTCAATAAAATATTGTTGTTGAATTTTGCTGTCTTTTCAAGTTTTGCATTGTGTTATTGTTTTGGCCATAAGTTTAACAGTTTTGAAAACAGTATGTAAGCACATGCAAAATGTCCTGTCCGTACAAAGATTTTTGGCAGTTGTTGTGTCTGAGTGAGAAGATAATTCATGAAATTTGAGAGATGTAGTCATTGAATGCATTTTGTGCCAAAGCAATGATAACTGGTCCTCAGTTTAGCCCACATAGACTTCTGTTGTGCTCACTGTGTGAGGAGTTTTGCAAACGTGACCTAAGTATTGAGAAATGTGTCCTAGCGTCTGTAAAAAACTGTATTGCATAAATAAAATGAATTTCCTTCTGCAATGCTAAATAACATTAAAAAGTATAACATGTTGACTTCCATTTGCAATATGGAATCAAACTGCAAAAGACACTTGACTAATGTCTACAAACTGAACAGTCATATCGCTTTATTAGGACCTCTGTGCTTGTGTTTGTGTGTGTGTGTGTGTGTGTGTGTGTGTGTGTGTGTGTGTGTGTGTGTGTGTGTGTGTGTGTGTGTGTGTGTGTGTGTGTGTGTATTTATACAGACTGACTATCAGCTGCTTTCTACATGGGTGTTTGAGTTTCTGTCTATGTGTATGTAGTAAATGTTATCTTTGCAGGTTCCTGAAAGCCCACTGAGCTGTGAAGAGGAGGTGCGATTATAATTTCAGCTTCACGCTGTTTCCACCGTAGTTACATCAGTACTAAGTACTTCCTACACCTATTTCCCCTGGTGTTCCTTTTCATAACTCTTGCCTCCAAGGGCACAGACAACAACAAACAGGAAGTACTATCCATTCACTTCTTTTCTTTTCACTGAAATCTTAAAATGACATTTGCAAAATTATTATAAGCTTTTGTAAAATGATATTAAAGTTTCATCTACCCCTACCTCTGCAATCAACATGTTTACATTTCCGCTTTTGCATGATTTAGACTTTTCGTGTACATATGTACTCATGTGATATCTGGTTTTAATAGTTGTGCTAAGCAATAAGCAAATACCATAGGAATGTGCTGTATATAGAACAATCTCAGAGCGGATTTCAAAAATTTTTAGTTATTTCTGTGGGGCTTCACACAATTTTCAATCAAAACAAAAACAAAAGTGTACTATCACTCAATCAAATAAACCATCAGTGGAAGACATTCATTAAAAAGGCTATGTGTGAGCTTCTCTCACTTTAATGGACTAAAAATATTGGACTAAAAATGTAGTTGGTTTTATGAAAAACTACCTGTGATTTACTGTTTCATTCTCAGTATTCCAGGAGAATAAGCATGCATAGCATGTTCTGAAATAGTGAAGAAGATGCACCTGCGGCTCATCTACTGTGGATATGGTTGTCAATCAGAATTCTAAACGAGATTACACTTTTTATGAGGCACTAAATTAAGGCCAATCAATTTTCTGTGTGTTGTAACCTGTCCAGCACGATGATAAAAATGCTGCGTTTGCCAACAGATTCTCAGAAGTTTGCAGTTCAAGCAGAGATAGTCCAGAGCTCAAGCTCACTTGACACTCCATCATTGTGCATTAAGCAGAGTGACCGCACATCCACAGCAACATAACATTTCCAAAAGCAATAAAAAACACATTCTCTGTAAAACCAAATGTGACAGCTGGTTCCCACTATTGCTCAAGGCCCACAAGACAGCAAGACAACCTTTCAAAATGCCATCTCTAACACCAAGTTCACCCAGTGTTTAAATTCCTCATAAAAAAAGATCATCCCATTATCAATATTGTTGCTGACATCACTGTATTTTCACATGAAGTTTTAATGAATTAATTATTTCACAGTTCCTGTGCTGCAGTGCATTATGAATTTATTCTGTCTGTTAGCCTCACCCATCGAACACGGAAAGGCTAACGCTAGCATAATCAAAACCACTGCTTTGTTCTGGAGTTGATTCTTTCAGTAGCTGTTCCTCAACACCAAGTACACAATCTTTGTTCCAATTCAGGGCTTTCACCCTTCAAAGGCCATATTTAAAGGTTGATTATATCACAAGTAGGTTCCTCCAAACATGACCCACAAATGCATTCTAGGATTTGGTTTACCTGGGATATGAACAAGGCACTGGGTGGATTCTTCCCAGCCCACCCTGTGCCAAGATTCATCGAACACCAGTGTTGGTAGAACCCAAGTAAAGCAACTGAGGAATAAGCTTTAACAAGATGTACTGGGTTTTTTCTCACTCTAGTAATTTAACTGTTATAATAATCTTAAAAATCACTAAACTTGAGCAAAGTTACATGACAATAGTGATGCAAGTGTCTGTGAGGCCCCGCATCCTTTAAAAGCCAGTACTTCAAAAGTTGAAGTGCTTTTATAATACCTGAGCCTGTCACCTTTGCTGTGAATACCAACATCTCTGCAGGATTTTGCATCTGTCCTGTTTCCCCTTTGTCTAATTTCCATAGGTAGAATACATGGCCTGTACTCTCTATTCAAGGGACTGCTAGTAACTGCTAATAATATTTGTCTGAGATTTTGCAGAGCAGAAGAAGGCGATACAAGGTGTATTTAATATGTTGATATGTTTATTGTGGGCTCTATTATGTTATTTATATCATATTGTCCAGGTAATAATAAACTGTACCCCAGATCACTCTTAAAAACATTGCACATGCAATCCTCATCAAAGAAAACAACAGACTAGATGTTATATTTTTTTTATTATTTTAGGAGACTTTCAAAATCATCATAATTGTTAATGTTGATTTTATTGAATAAAAGCTGCTATAACTAACATGTATGAAACATCTGAACATCAAAAAATAAAAATGAGAGACTAATTCAGCTCAAATTTAATTGAGAGCACTAATTAATTAATTATTTAATGGTGGATTTATTTATTTATTTTATTATGGCAGCCCTCCCCCTCCATAAAAAAGTTCATTAGATTTGGTACTCACTGCCTGTGCAAAAGTTTTGGGGCCACTCCTCATTTATATTTCTCTAGGAAAATGGGAAATAGGTCCAGCATATTATTGAAACATGCAAACATAGACGGAAGTACATAAAGCAAAAACAGAATCTCTATAATTCCAACACACTTGAAAGTCAGTATTTGGTACAACCATGTTTTCTTCAACAACTCTCTTGGTTTAACACAATTTAACCCATGGCACACATTTCCACGTAATTAAATTCTTAAGTAAAATAACTCATTCTTTATCATGTCAAACGAACACATTTACATAAAACAAACAAGAAATAATGATTTAAAAGCATAAACACAATGCGTACATGTTAAATAAACACATTTTTTATGTGCGCCATGATTAAATTGCGTTCATTCGAGTATCATTAATTTTATACTCCTTTAAATGCAGAACCAACTGTAATGGCAAATGGAGGGGTTCTTACATAGCGCTTCTCTACTCTGAGCACTTAAAACACTTTACGCAATTTGACTAATTCCCCCATCCAAAGCCATTCATACACGCACTTTTTGCTATGCTTTGTCCATGTAACTGCTTTCTGTCTAACATTCACAGACATTCATCCTCCAATGGATGCATCGGAGAGCAGCTTGGGGTTAGTATCTCGCCCAAGGATATTTGGCATGCAGACTGGAGCAGCAATTTGGTGTCTATATTGTTTCTTTCACTGTATTACAAAACACATTTTACACAATAAAAAATATAATGAAAATATAAAAAAGCTATAGTTTTAAACATATATTAACATGTTTAAATATCTACATATCTGCTCTCCATCGGAAGAGATGATAGGAGATGCAGGTATGATAACATCTGAAACTGAATTGCTCTATACAAATCCTTACAACTCTCTCAAGGTAATATTTACATCATTAATTTGAGTTACTGCCCCTCATGACCATAGTGGGCAGATTAGTGCGAACTACATGGCCAACACATAAATCCACATACTTCGCCTTTTTATGGCAATACCAGACCTCTTATTCAGTGTATGAACAAAAATAATTTCTTTTTGTATCTAAAACACATTATCAGTCCAAATGACAGAGCACCAGTAACAAATGTGACGTTGGTTTGATCTGTAGCTTTTCTATTAGATCGGCTTGTCTAAACGGTGAGGCCTATCGTGCTTCCAAAATTCATCAAACTCCAATTAAGAATGTCTTACACACATCTGTAGGACAAATGAACAAATTAATGGATGTTATCCATATAATCCATAATCCTATTCAATTTCATTATGTGGGGAAACAACTGGCTTGTATATTCAACCATAACTGAAAACATAAAATGAACTGCAGAGTAAGGTTAATGGCTTAACCAGACTAGCATGAAGGCTTAAGGGAACAGTCATTTAAGTGAAACACTACATGCACATGCAAAGGGCATCAAATTAATTATATTAAATAAACTTTTCTGTGGTTTTCTTTACATTTTAAATATCTGAACACTTAATCAGAGCGACCTTTGTTTTATTTTGTGACACTGCAATATCTACTGCAAAACGCTTGAAAATTGCAAATAAAAGTAAATGGAACTTTTATTTAGTGTGTTTACTCCTTTAATTTAGAGTTAAAGTGGCTTTGAGATCAGAACAAATTGCTCAGCTGGCTTGTTTCCCATGCAGGCAGGATTTACTCACGTTTGACTTTTAGCAAACGTTGCCTCCAAACCTTGATGTCAGCCAGCATGCATAACAAGTAGTCCATACAGCCTAGTCTCATAAATAACAAATGAACAGATAAGGAACATAAAAGAAATTCCAACAACCTTTGAGCTGGTTTTGTATCCCGGTGTCATCACCTCTTTTCCCATTATCTCGGTTAACTCCAACAGAAAAATAAATCATGAAATAAGTGGCAAACTACACACATGGCAAACACTTTTACTTCAGATATACAACTGAGCAGAGATCCTTTGTGGAGGCAGGCTTTGATTACTTCTGTGGCGTGGCCGGGAAAAAAAAAGAAGAAGAAATTTTGGTGAAACTGAACCTGATCAGTTGTGTGAAGTAGAGCGAAACATCTTTTGAACACGCTGACCTCCATGACATATGTGGAGTCCAACGTTCCTTGTGGTCGAATGGATTTTAATTCTGTTGATTTCAGTTCTACAAAGGTGTGATCCTGATCCAGTGACTCAATTCCTTTTATCTTTCAAACCCTTTTATCCTTTTATCGTTCTATTTCTTTTGATCTCAGAAACTAATTTCAGCTCAACCTCTACCAGGCATTGGACATACTCCTTAGAATAGCCTTTTCCTTCCTTTGTTTGCTGGAAGATATACAGTAAATTACCTCTGACAGACTTTATGGAAAGGCTGGGAGTTGCTGTGAGACCAAATTACCAGTACTACTGAGTTTTTCTTTATCTTTTAAATATATTCTTATGTTAAGTAATTGCTGTTCAAGTCCACATTGAAAGGTCTTTAAAAGAAGATTAAATCATATCATATGTTGCCATATTATTCTATTATTTTCTTAAGTTAAAACATTTATTAGCACATAATGTAACATAATAGATAAAATGTAATTTTATAATATGTAGTTGCCAGCATTTAACTTTAGACTTTTTTGTGTATGTTTTTTCAAATGTAAGTGTGAATAAAAACATACTGCAATGTTTTGCAAATCTTGTAAATCCACATTTTGCTGAGGGTACAACATGTACCACTTTAACTAAAAAATGGCAATGTCTCAAAATAGTTGGTATGGGACCATGTTTACCACCATGTAGCATCCTGTCTTCTTTTAGAAACAGTCTGTAAACGTCTAGGAGGCGAGGAGACCAGCTGTTAGACTGTTTGGAGAAGAATGTTCCACTCTTGTCTGATACAGGATTGTAGTTGTTCAGCAGTCCTGGATCTTCCTTGTCATGATACATCAAATATTTTCAGTTGAGGAAAAGTCTGAATGCTGGCCAGTTTAGCACCCAGACCTTTCTATTATGAAGAGATGCTGTTATAATAGGTGCAGTATGCTAAATTATACAAGGCAAAGCATGTTGTCTGATGGGAGCATATATTGCTTTAAAATCTGTATATACTTTTTTGCATTCATAGTATCAGATGTGCAAGTAACTAATTCCATAGGCACTAATGCACACCCATACAATCAGAGAGGCAAGATTTTGTAATGAGCACTGACAACAAAACAGATGGGTCATGTACTCTTTAGTCCAGAGGATCCAGTTTCCATGTTTTCCAAAAAAAAAAAAAAAAAAACAATCCAGATTTTTATTTGTCTAGTCACAGAATGTTTTACATTTGCCTCAGTCCATTTTAAATGAGCTTTGGTCCAGGAAAGATGGCTGTGGATCATGTGGCTTCTTTTTTGAATGAAAGACCTTTAACCTGCATTTTTGATGGCACAGTGAATTCTGTGATTTCTGTAAGGGTTCCAGTGATTTCCAGAACAGACTTTTTAATGCAGTGCTGCAGGACCATCATGGGCATACAATACTGATTTTTGTCCTTATATCTAGCGCACAAATATTTCCGGATTCACAGAATCTTGTGATGATTTTATGCACTGTAAATAATGAAATGTTCAAAGTCCTCACAGTTTCATGTTGAGAAACCATTTTACGTTATCCTTAGTTCCACAATTTCTTGATTCAGAGTTGTGAACCTCCACCAACCATAACATCAAAAAACATTTATATCCATACTCAAATTATTGATATTTTTCACATAAACCTGATTAGTTTTCAGATGTTCCTGAAGCTGTTTCTAGCAAACTGTTGCTGTGTTTCCAACTTTCATTAAAATAATAAAATACCTCAGTTTAAACATTTTATAGATTTTCTGTCTTCAGTTATGAATAAAATATGAGTTTATGAGTGTTGCAAACGATTGCATTCTTTTTTATTTATATTTTACACAGTGAATTTTTTTCAGAATTGGTATAACCTCCTAAGACCCGAACTCTTCCACAGCATGCATTTTTAATTTCTCTTTGATATTTGGGCATATTGGGGCCCAATGAATGTAAAAACAAAGAATTAACAGATTTTTTTTTTTTACCTCATTTTTGTTTTTATGAAAAAAAAGAGCCACATATGAGGATATTCGTTTAAAATTTTGATAGAACAGTAGTAAGTGGATATCAGGCCCTTGTAGAGCAAAATTGAGTATTTTGGTCTAAATAACTCAAAATGTGATGTCGACATATGTGGACGCCAGGTCCTAGGAGGATAAAAACAATGTGCTCAAAAATGTCATAGTGCAAAGAAACCCGAATGTGTTATGAAGAACACACTTTTTGATAAAGGAGAGGTATGATGTTTCAACCAAAATTATGGTTATTGTTTTCTATTAGCAACAAAATTGTGATTAAATTGCTTTCTATGACTTTCAAGCCAAGGAGGCACTTAACTACATCCTCATTTTTTGTAAAACCACATAAAATCTAGGGGAACATTGGCAGCAAATACAACAGCAACAAAGTGTATCACAGGAAGCTTGCCAAAGAAAAAAAGACATTTTTAGCTTATTGAATATCTATAGCACTTGCTGTATGCTGTAGTGTTACACGAGCCTGTCTTTTCCAAAACCAATGCAAAGATTGAAATTATACAAAGAATTATCGATGTTTATGTGGAAAGTAATTGTAACAGGAGTTCCACATCTATAAAACCTACAAGACACGATATGTGTTTTATATTGTTTGCTAAGTTTAGAAATATAAAATCGTTTTGCAAAAGTGAATAAATGCACCGTGTCTCAAGTTTCCATGAGTTTTCCTTTCACTAAAGCAGATCATGAGCTTACCAACCACAACCAAGTCCTGTGATCACAATCAAAATGCATTATACTGTGCTTAATCCAACCAGTTTTCCTTCCTATTTGTTTGACTGCAAATTCAAAAAAGGGACAAAGACATGAAAAAAAAACTTTCAGGGAGTCACATACATTTAACACAGACAGGTGCCAGAATGGGAGTAAGCGTGGTGCGGTGTCAGGTTTGGTTGTGGTCATGCAGTTAAGCATCTGTTCTCTGTCTGACCCAGTAACCCTGAAAGAAAGCGGGAGGAAGACAGTGAGACAGAGAGAGGGGTAGGGTTAGGAAGAAAAAGAAACAGACGGCAAGGGTCAAAGTTCAAATCATTTACTGCTCTCCACTTCAACACCCTGCTAAGCTTTTGTCTGGACAAAAGCTCTCTGCGCATACACCTTAATTTAGCTGATTTTGCTCTTGATTAGACAGATGTCAGAAGTTTAGAAGTTAAGGTTTCATGCATGTACAGTATATATGGCTCATGTATGTCCCTGTGGAGTATTGACACACATGAGCAGCAAGTGAAGCTTTTTTTGGTTTCTGTCTCTACAGAAAGCTATTTTAGAATAGGCTTGCACTAAATACTGCTCCAAAAATACAACTCCTGGACTCACAGTGCAAACATTAGGGTTTGAAGTCTCTTTGGAGTAATTTTATTGCCTATTTTAAGGGACCAAATTACCTTCAATTTAGCTGCTTTGTAAAAAGTTGCACCACAGTGAATCTGAGTGTTGCATGGGGATGCATAGTTCACTGATATTATGACTGACATGAGGGTAAGCAATAAAAAACTGAGGAGAGGAGAGGAGAAGAGAGGAGAGATGTTAGGTAAGCAGGTGACAGCAGTTGCCTCCAGCTGTGAACCGAGTGCGCCCAGAAACAGCCTGACAGGGCCTGCTGGGGAAATGAGTCTTCTCTGGGAATAAATCCGACAAGCACACACTTGCATTTGCACACACACACACACATACATACACACACAAACATGCATGCACACGCACATACAAAGGACTCCTGTACACAGGGGAAAATACACATACATAGACAGAATGAACAAGAGTACAAAAAGGCTCCCAAGGCGCAAGACTCAGACAGGAAATACATCATCACTCAAGAAGAAATGCATCACCTGCAGAGGTCTGAGACTCCTAGCTTAAAAGACTGCAGGATAAGGTGATAGTGCTAACGCATGCAAATGCAGCTTAATGATGATAATAAAGATAATAATCCATGAGCTATATTTCTTGCTCATTTTGTGCAATGTTGCATCAGGATACAAAATCCTGTAGGATTATTTACGAACAGAGGAGTTAATAACCATAATTCTATAGTAAAAACACAATCTTCATGAGCATAACAGTATGAGGTGTTGAGGGAGGGAGATTGTGTGCTTGTTTAGATAAGGTTTGCGTGTATGATCTTTGCTGACAGCCTGCTTCTATGAGCACTGTCATCACATGCCAGGCCTAAATGGGAAAAAAGCCATTCATTTCCATTCTCTGTCTCCAATTTCCCGTGTGTATCCATTTATATATTTTTAATACAAGATAAAAGTATTCTTTTACATGATAATTGTCAAATGCTTCCCACAGAATCAATTAAGCTAAGTGCCACACTTTCTGTCTTTAAAAAAAAGAAATAAATGTAAAACTTGCATGAAATATTGAAGGGTTGGATTAGCTCCAATTTAGGGCAAAAATGTAGCTGGGTTCACAGACCACTTCTTTGTCTGCTGTACACTCATCAATTTGCAATTTCACTTTTTTAATATCAATAATTTAGATTAAAATAAGATTTATTGGGTTAAAAATTGATTTAAAAAATAATAAATTAAATTGATTGAGTGTTCTATAATCTGACTGTACATATTTTACAGTCGGAATAACAGAAGAAAGACAACCGCAGTAATTGTTTAGTACCAAGTTCTTTAAGGCACTAAGTTAAGGTGATAATTGGTAAACATCCACGTCAATTGTTAAGTTTTCTCACACCTAAACTGGAACAAGTTATGTTGAACATTTATGTATTTGCATTTATTAAAAATAGCTCCATTTACCTCCGGAGCAAAACGAGAAGCTTAGCAACTAGACACTGGGCTTGTCACGATACTAGAATTTCAAACTCAATGCCAATACTCGAGAAAATATTTAACACTCAATACCATACTCAATATCACAGAACAATTCTGCACATGTATTTGACACCGCCCTGTTTATTTCCTGTGCTTCTGGTGATCTGGTACCATCTCTTCTGATAAACAGAGTTGGTAAGTTGGCTGTCACTGTTTCTGCCAAGCTGACTTTTCTCTGCTTTAACCTGAGACTTTAAGAGAAACATTTTTAGACACAAATAATTGTGTTATCCTGTTATATTAACACTGTATATTAACAAGCAAGACTGATATCGTTTGCTGCCTAGATCCAAAATTACATTATTGTTTTATTATTTAGCAATAGCTGCTAGCTACTACCTTAATGATAATTTAACAGACAGCTAATGTGGCCACTGGGTAATTGCTAATAGTTATACAGCTAACATTAGTGTGTGCACCAGTCAGGTTACAATTTAAAACTTTAATGTTGTTGAAACACAGGCTTTGGTGACCTCATGAAACTGCTTGTACATACTGGAGTGTGAAGTTGTGTTAGCTGGAGGAGGTGAAGAAGGTTGCAATTGTGTATCTAATATGATGGTAATTTTTAGTTTCCATTAGTATCTTACTACAGATTTTTTAAGAATATTATTTACATCACGACTATCTAAAATGTGATATATATAACAGTGAATTGATGAGTTAGTTAAAAAAAAGATAGAAAATTAGTTAGAAAAAGCAAGGCACAGAACCATACAGAATTAAGTACTTTAGAATTAAGTAAGTTAGAAAATTTCTAACTACAGCAGAGAAATAAATATTTCTATTATATTTTGTGACTCTAAAAGAAAAGATCACTGTGAGCAAATTAAATTCTAAATAATTCTCACTAACTTATGTTAGTTTAAGCTTTGCGTTATATTTATCAGTAACATGTTTTACACCTACAACAGTGTTCCTTGAGTAGACATGACGTATATCCAATTATTAGGACCTAACAACTAGGACAGGCCTGCTTCAGCTGAAGATATACCATAAAATAGGATGAATGATAAATTCTTAATCAAAATTGCATTCAAGTTTAATATCCTCTTACAAGGATTTTCAAGTAGATTTTGAGGCTCTTTGACAGAAAAAAGAGCTTGATCGCCCCCACCATTTTTACCTGGAAGATCAGCAACCTACAAGCCTGTGAAGAAGACTGCAGAGCTTCTTTCTAAACAGTAATGAGCAACCATCCCACTTGTGTCTTTTCAGTTCTTCATTGTTGTGGTTGCCTGCGTCCAGACATTCAAATGTGTCCACTCCACCAAATTGACTCATTGACATAGTAGCATTTCATGGCATAAGTCTAATAAGTGCCCCAGGAAGCCTAACGATTAGCCAATCAGTGCCATCAGCGAGATTAATGCCTCTGACAACCACTGTAAGCGATGCGTTATGACAGGGGTGTTTTAAACAGCCAGTGCTTGCATGTTTTTGGTAGCTATGAGACATGACTACTGTACAACAAATGCAGGAGCATGCAAAAATATATTTTCTTTACCCTTAAAACCTTAAGACAACCAATATGTTGGCATGGCTACACATCAGTGTCAAATTAAAGTTTATTACATGTAGATTTTAGATTCTAGCAATATACACAACAACGTATAAAGTTAGTTTTTTAATAACTTAATTTAAAAAAGTAAATGTTCATTTATTGTATATCCACTACATGCACAGTGAAAACCTTTCAGGACTTTTTTGTTTTTTTTATTTTTGGTAACAGCTCATTGTAGCTCATGAAAATCAAAATCCAGTATCTTAAATTATTAGAATATTTCATTTTAAGTTTAAGCAAATTACTGTTTAAACAGTATAAAACTTGTTTCAATACATGCAACTTACATCAAGACCGCTGATTCAGCATTTGTCCAAATGATGAGGGTTAGCAACAGAAGGTCATTAATGAAAAGGGTGGCTATTCACAGAGTATTGTATTATCTAAGCATATCAATGGAAGGTTGACTAGAAAGAAAAATATTGGTGGGAAAAGGTAGACAAGCAACAAGGAAGACTGCAGCCTTGAGATGATTGCCAAAAAAGTTGATTCAAGAACTTGAAGAACTTCACAAGGAGTATACTGAGGCAGGTGTCAGTGCATCAAAAGCAGAAAAGGGGCTACAACTGTTGCATTCCTAATATCAGCCACTCCTGAGACAACATCAGAAGTTTCTCACCTGGGCTAAGGAGAAAAAGAACTGGACTGTTGCTCAGTGGCCCAAAGTCCTCTTTTCAGATGAAAGTAAATTGTGTATTTCATTTGGAAATCAAGGTCCTAGAGTCTGACAGAAAAGAGGAAAGGCATAGAATCCAAGTTGTTTGAAGTACAGTGTGAAGTTTCCACAGCCTGTGATGATTTGGTGTGCCATGTCATTGGCTGGTGTTGGTGATAGTTGGTTACTGTGTTGTATCAAGTCCAAAGTCAGAAACCTTCTACCGGGAGACTTTAGAGTTCTTCATGTTTCCATCTGCTGACAAGCTTTATGGAGATGCCGACTTTCTTTTTCAGCAGGACTTAGCAACTGCTCACAGTGCCAAAAGGACTACCAAATAGTTTGCTGACCATGTTATTACTGTGTTTGATTGGTCATCCAACTTGTCTGACCTAAATCCCACAACTATCATCAAGAGGAAGATCAGAGACACTCAATCCAAAAATACAAATGAGCTTAAAGCCATTATCAAAGCAACTTGGGCTTTAATATCACCTCAGCAGTGCTTTACTTATTGGAAAGTACTGTAGTCCAAATCAGTACTGATTATATCAACATATTAAAAAACGAATAATTTGAGATACTGAATTTCTATTCTCAATAAATATTTCACTTTACATGTCATTAATTTTTTTCACGGTATTCCATTTTTTTAAAGATACAATATTACTGATTAACAGAGAAAATTAAAATCTGCCCATCTATGGAAATTCGTTAGAGTAGATGCAATATCTGTGAAGACAGAAACAAAACGGACTATTTTTTCTTGTTGTAATTTCATGTCAGCTATTGTATGTACTTTCTACAGAGAGAACAGTCATTAAGGGAATCAGTTTCCTCCTCAAGGACTGTCTGAGAGGGGCACACTCTGGTTGTCACCAAGGACTGAACCTTTGACCGACTTTGCTGTTTATGCAACCACACGTCTATCCTTCTCCAATGCCATTTCCCATGTTCCTTCAAGCATCCATCTTTAATGAAATATGTCCTCCTACCATACCAATATTGCATGTTTCTTTACATAGATTAAAGCAGATCACACAGACACACACACACACACACACCAAGAAGGAGCACCAGCTGGATCTGAGACTGTCTGTCTTTGTTAATTTCTCATCTGCCTTTCTCGTAACAAATCAAATCAAATCAAATCAAATCACTTTTTATTGTCACATCACATGTGCAGGCACACTGGCACAGCACATGCGAGTGAAATTCTTGTGTGCGAGCCCCACAAGCAACAGAGATGTGCAAACACAACAACACAAACGAGCAAAATACAAGAATGGCCAACCTGAAACTAATAAATATATGTACAATATATAATAGTGTATGCATTTCTGGATGTGTATACTAAATATTTTCCTACGTGTGTGTGTGTGTGTGTGTGTGTGTGTGTGTGTGTGTGTATACACATTTTTACAAATTAAATAGTAAAAAAATAAAATAAAATAATAATAATAATAATAATAATAAAATATATAAAATATACAGAGTTGAATATGTGCAAAACAAGTGGCATTTATATACAGTGTGGAGTGCATAATGTTGAAGTTCCAGTAGTGAAGCTGAGGTGTCTATGATGTGTTCAGCAGTCTGATGGCCTGATGGAAAAAGCTGTCTCTCAGTCTGCTGGTACGGGACCGGATGCTGCAGAACCTCCTTCCTGATGGAAGCAGTCTGAACAGTTTATGGCTCGGGTGACTGGAGTCCTTGATGATCCTCCCCGCTTTCCTCAGGCACCGCTTCCTGTAGATGCATCAGAGTGTGTGTGTGTGTGCGCATGTGTCTACCTCCTATGCCTGCGTGTCCCTGCGTGTGTGCACTTGTGTGTTTGCAGTTACCCTTAGGGTAACACATGCTATCTCGGTGTGCCCAATATTTTTTTGTGTATTTATAAGTTCCTGTGTATGTGTGTATGCGTGCCTGCTCTAGCCTCCTCAACATGTTCATGTCATGTCTACTTCGAGTCATCTCTGAAATAATGAATAGGCTACAGTGTGTGTGTCTGTGCCAGGTTTGTGTGGAAATCTCATATCTTCTGAACCTCCTCCGTTAATTATTAGAGAAGCAGAGATTTCTCCAATTTGATTGCCCTTTAATCGTATTTTTTTTTCTAATTTGAAAAAAAGTAAAACTCTCAGGTAAATTAAAAACACACTTCCTAGACTATTTCTTTTGATGGTTTGTTAACATTATATTCACTGATCACTTCTATAGGAAGCTGCCATACCTTTCAGTTTAATTACAGTGAATTATGATTGAACTTGTCACACTTGTGTCAATGAGTATTCATAACAGACCTTGGAGGAAAACAGGAATTGTATATATAAAGCTGTTAAGGATCCATGAGACCTTAAACAGCTGGAACAGCTAACCAGAGTGCAGTCTCCCTTTTTATTCCAATTTGCATGGCAAAATTATCACTTCTTTCAATTTAACAAGCCTGTTGATAGCAGAGACAGCTCAATATGTGCAATCTGACATTTTTAAAAGCATACCAGGCAGAGATCTGTAAATACATGAACAGATTTGGCTCCAGCAATTAAAAGAAAACACAAAATTTGGGTGGCAATTTGTGTTGCAGGGAATAAAACGTGTTCCCAGCTAGAAGGAAAAAAATGCAAGAGATTAACACAGCTGTACCATGTGTGTGCCCAGATAATATAATCAACACTTATAACAAATTCAAAAAGAATAGAGGTTCGGGTAGGAGGGGAAAAGGAGAAGAGAAGGTAAGATGAATGGACAAGAGAAAAGAGAAGGAAGGGGGATGAAGGAGGTAAGAGGAGAGATGCCAGATGTGGGAGATGAAAGAAAGGTGGCCATTACAAATTCAGCATGGGTGGAGGTCAGTAGGAGGATGCAGGAGGAAGGAATAATGGGTTAGCAGGAAAGGCAGGGTTTGGATGGAGAGAAAAATGCAATTGAATATGGATCAGTCAATATAGAGAAAAAATGTTCTTGGTGACCACTCAAAAAGTAGGTTTCACTAAACTGGTTTATTCAGAAGTATGCATAAGCCAGGGAAGTATAGTTTTCAGTAAATGCTACAAAATTAACTAAAAGGGACAACTAAATAATACTGCCTACAGATCTAGTTTGTTTGGTTTGTTTTTTGGCTTCAATTGGGTCACGATTTTTGGGTTCAATTCAAAATTACATCCACACGGGTGCCAAACTGTTTTCAGACAGCTATGGTGATAACATAAAAGTATGCAGGTTGTAAAGGAATCGGAGGGGAAAGAGAACAGGCGAGAGCACAATTTACATCACAAGTAGCGAAAGTGATACCTCTAACTGAAAGTTCAGTTCCCTCTAATGTTATCAAAGGTAAAATATCAAAGGTACACAAATCTCACATATGTTCATGGGTTTAGGGGTGACAGTTATCACAAGATTACATTCATGAGAAAGTAACTTACATTATAAAAATAAACTTTCTGGGGAAATCAATGCTTCTTGTTTGACCATCAGGTATAACATAAATGAAAAAAAATCTCAAGAGAATGTTCACAACACATTTAGCACCTTAAAGCTGGGTGATATAACAGCAAAACATTGTGATACTTTGGTGTTAAAAATGGTGAAGGCCAGTGTTCCACACCCTGAAGGCACAGTGTGCATGTCAGCATTTTGTCATTTTCTCTCCCATGTTTTCTTTACCTTTGAATTGACAAGACGTGGCTGAAAGTACAAGTACCTATGTCAACTGTCAACAGCAAAAACGACGGACGTATGGAGTAATTTTCTTTCACAGTCGACAGTGACAGACAGCCAGGAGACACTACAAGTCCGTTCTTTAACACAAAAAACTTGGCAAAGCATCGGAAAAGCAGTCTAAGAGCAATGACACTCATTTGGATTCATCTTTCGGTTTGACTGGCAAACATCTCAATATGCAAACCCAACATTTACACTAGTAATGTTAACTTACTACTACAAATGGAAAGCTGCTGCAAATCACGTGTTCGAAAAATGCAGATCTTGAAAACTACCTGCACATTTATACTACCTATACATCTTTGCACCCAGTAGAGCACAAACCTCTGCCAAGGAGATGTACGGAGTCCTACCGCCGTTTAATAAGTGAGAACTACTTCAAATTTAGAGTTAACTATGAAAGAAATCACATAAATTCAGGTGTAGATGGCAGCAGCAAAAAACACTTAATAGAACATAAATAAGAGGGTTACTGGGCATGAAATAAAGCAAACATAAATGGCAATGACAGCACGTCTGGCACTTCAGGGTAATAAAAAAACCAAGTGAGGATTATTAGCCTGCACACAAGTGCATTAAAGTAGACTGGGTACAAATGACTCTCTACCTGCTTGGTGGAGGTCTACACTCTACTGAGCACATTTTCTTTTTTCATTTTGTCAAACTAGATTCCCACAGGATCGTTAACAAAAACTGGATCTTGGATGTTTTAATTATTAAAACTGAAACATTTCAAGCTCCGCGTCACTTACTTTTCTTGGTGCTTTAGGTTTAGTCATGTTTCAAAATAGGCACTGAAATATTTCTATAGGTAAGGCTCAAACAGATGAAGAAACAATAAGCACAACAGTTTAAAAAAGGTGGTTAGAAGTAGTAAAGGACACAAAAGACACCAGCACAAAGGTTGAGAATGATCAAGATTAAACAGTAGGAAAGGGTGAGATAAGAAGTGGGACAATCTGAGCCCAGGTTTTTGTTAAAGAAACCAAAATTGGTAATTGCCTTACATGCTTACCGTTGAACCTCGCCTCATCTTCTCCTTTCTCTGTCTCTGCAAGCCAAAACTATTTATACGATCAAGAGGCTGACTCTACGACAGACACATCTTCCTCCCTGAGAAACCAGCCATGAGCCACAGGATTAAATGTGTGTTAGAAAGTCTTTGCTGTGTGAGTATGCTGCTCTGGCTCATTATGAACACAGTGTTCTAATAGTCCAAATGTACAATGTGTCTAGCAGAGACAAAAAGTTCCCTCTGTGAGTTTCAGCAATAAGACATAGTATCAATTGTAGATAGAATATCAAGTGATTTTTGCCCCCTAACTAACACAGATAAATGATCAGTTGGGGCATATTAATAGACAACATCAATCAATGACTTATAATCAGCATCAGGGTTGTGGACTGCTCCAATCATTCTTTGATATGCAGAGATGAGCTGTAAAGCCTGGGTGGTGGACCGTTTCCCCGTGCCTTAGAGCCTTTGCAATTTAACACTGATGACCAGCATTAAATTACTAGATGCTACCAGAGGATGTCTGATAAATTTCAATTTCTTCATGTTGCAAGAACAAAGTACTACATGGCTAATCAATATAAATTAAATTAGCTATTTTTAGCCTTATGGGTTAATTGCATGGTCACATGCCTGATTCTAGCTATCAGCAGAAACAGTATGTAATTCTACACCCTACTGATGACTGGAAGACAATGACCCGACTATCTAATTGATAATTGGTCGTATTCAACTAGTCAGCGTTGGTCCTTTAAATTGGGTGCTGATGAGATCTATAGTGTCATTAAAAAAATCTCTAAGGTTATATCTCTGGTGGCACTGCTGAAAAACAGCTCAAATCCATATTTGCTGCGCACATGCAGGTTGAGAGGTTGGACACAGCTCTCGTTTTGATTCTGACAAGTTGAATGTAGCCCAGATTACATTTAGGTCTGGGAGACGGTGAAAAATGTGTGTGGGTTTTTCCTTGCGTGCATGTGCACATGTGCAATTTAGTATGTTTGGTGAGTAAATTAAGCCTCTGGAGCCACAGGACAAATCTGACAGATGAAATGAAGAGAGGGAGCCTAGAGGAGAGCTGAGAGCACAGAAGAAATGCTGAGCGGAGGAGAGAAAAATAGAGGAGCAGGCGACAGGAGAAGGGGTGAGAGGAGAGGTAGAGATGAGCTGAGGAGAGCAGAGCAGCAGGGAGGAGGAGGAGAGCTGAACAGATGAAACGGAGAAAGGACAAGTGGCGAGAAGAAGAGCAGAGTACGACTACAGCAATTTTTTCAAGATATACTGTTAAGAAAAACTTAATTTTAAACATAACGAAAGAGTAGCACTTTTATAATCACCTCTCAGATACATAGAGTCCAAAGAAATTAGGAGTATTGAAACCTTTCATCAGCTCTCTCCATGAATGACCTCTTTAAAGTCCTTTCATTGCACAAAGACTTTGAGGAACACCGACTCCTCAATTAAAGTCCCGCATCATGACAAAAGATGCTACTTCTCCAGAAATGGTACTGTATCTTTGTGTCAAATGTGTTAAGCAAGTTGAGAAATTAATGTTTTTGTCCACTGGCTACAGCAGCGTGTGAATCCATTACCATTACTTTACCTTCCAGATTGCTTTTTAGAATAGAATTGCAGGTCCATACAATGATTGGTTACCTGCCAATGGCCGGTGGAGTAGACTAATTTGCCAGCCACAGCCAAAATGTAACAGCGTTTGGCTGGTGGCTGCTTTTAATTTTCCAGCTTCTTTTTAAAGCCTTGGTCCTGAAAATGTCAGCATGGATCAAGGGGACATTTAATTACACATTTATTTACTTTTTATTCCAGCCTCTGTACGTTTAAAGAAGGCTTTATTTGCCCGCTTACTTTGCCAGCTTCTATACCTTTGACATTCGATTGATCCTAATAAGAATTAGCATTTCTCTAAAGATACTCTTTAGACTGCTTTAAATAAAACAGCTATCCCAAGAAGTATTTTTAAAAATATCTGCTGCTATGAGGTCTATCACAGGCTTGACAGCTGCGAGGAGATCAGTGCCAGGATCTGTGCCCCCGAGGGTTTAAAATTAGATCTTCTGCGCCTGAGGAAATCCTACCTTTCTTGCCTTTGTTCAGTTGGCACCCTACAAATCACAATCTCTCATCTGTCCATCAAAGTGAACCATAACAAAAAAAAAGTATTTTTGAAATCGGCAACAAAAAAAGTCTGGAGTTTCCTGGGTGTTATTTTTTTTAGCGTTAAACTACAACACTGCATGCTGTGATGGTGCAAAACCGCACGTCTAGACTGTCCCTGTGTCGATTCGCTTAATCGCTGTAGAAATCCATAGTATTTCTGTTCAGTCAGCCTACACACAATCTCCCCGCACTGGAGGATGATACAGACTTTGCAATGACAATGACAAACGGTTCTCAGTAGCTTCCACTGGAGCTGGATTTTTGAGGTTTCCTTTTCCTTCTTGTGCAATTTTCAGGCTTAGTCTATCCCCTTATGAAGCCATATTTTCTTATGAAACTACCTTGGCTGGGTGTTATCAGAAGCCCATAGAAGGGGCAGGCTCAGTTAGAAACCTGGTCCTGCTCGAGTCTCTAAACTTGTTCTGTCTTCTTCCTATCGTGTTATTTCTCCCTCTCTCTGTCACTCAGCTCACCTCCCTCTTCCCACATCCCTACTTCCTCTACTTCTTCTCTATCCATCTTTTCCCTCTTCTACACCATCCTTTCCTCTAGATGCGATGATTAAGACTCGGTTACTCTAAACACCACAAAAGCCTCACCTGACGCAGCAGTGACTGCGTTTGCCTGGGTGTGTGAGCTCACTCAAATGTGCGCGTTCATACGACATTTTTGAAAAGGATCAGAAAGACAGGACTAAAAATGGAAAGCAAGGAAAGACAGACAAAGAAGGCAGGAGAGGGGGTGCCACGCTGTGAATATTTTAACATTTTATTTCACTCAAGAAAGGAAAGAGTGGGAGCAAGTGAAACAAGGAGGAGAGAGGGAGGGGGAAGAGAAAGAGCAAGGACAAGGACAGAAAGTGTCTAAGATAGAAAAGAAAAAGAGGTGGTGGGGGGGACACCAGAATTATATAACATCTTTTGACTGAAATGCAGTTTCAGAAAAAAAAAGAAGAAGAAGAAATGGTCATGGTGGAGGAGGTTTGGGAATAAAATGCTGTGTAAGGCTTGGGCCTCATCACTAGAAGCAACTCACGTTCACACTCATGCACACACACACACAGACAAACACACTCCCGCACACACTTTGGTATAAGCAACTCACGTTCGCTGCCACAGCCCAAGAGCTACCGCAAGAATATTTATTGGCTACCAGCTCAATGGCTGTATTGAAGAGAAGGATGAGAGAGAGAGAGAGAGAGAGAGAGAGAGAGAGAGAGAGAGAGAGAGCGCAAACTGAAGCAACCAGAAAACGAGGAAAGAGGGAGAGAAGCTGTTGCCTGTTCCACTCATCTCTCCCTCTTTCCCTTCATCCTACCTGTATGCCAATTCCCTTTTCTCTGCTTTGCCCCGCAACACACCATACATCCACGCATACATCCCCAACCCCTTCTCACTCACACTCTTGCACTGACACCTCGCAGACATCCTCGCGCGCACGCAGACACCTCTCGCACACTAGCAGAAGCACACCCACACTTTCCTCTTTACAAACGCGCGCGCGCTTGACTGCATCAGTAAAGAAAAAGAAGAAAAAATTAAAAGAAGAAGAAGAAAAAATGTACTGCCGGCCATTCTCACTCAAACCGTGTGACTGCGTGTGGGTTCGCTTATTAACTGTCTGTGTATGCGCGTGTGTGTCTGTGTGTTTGCGGGTGTCGCATCCCCTTACCTTGGGCGCGCGATGAGAGCGAGCAGAGAACGAGACTCCACAGAAAACAGCGCATCGCCGTCATTCCTCCGTCCCTCATCCTCTCGTTCGTCCCCCTCATCCTCCTCTTCGTCGTCACCCTCTTCATCCTCCTCGTAGCCGACGAGAGGTGCGTGAGACAGCGTTCCGTGCCGCTATTAGTAATATTATTAGCATCAATACATCTTCCGTGAGCCGAGCTCGAGCCCTCTAAGCTCTCACCGGGCCGCATGCTGCTTCACATCCAGAAAACGGAGGGAGAGAGAAAGAGAGAGAGTTGGAGAGATAGAGAGAGAAAGAGAGAGGGGGAGAGAAACCGGAGACGCGTGCGTTTTCTTTGCCGCCTCCTTCTAACATAGACTAGATAAATCCTTCATATCCGAAAAAAAAATCTAATAAATTCAGTCAACATCCACCGAGGGAGAGAAAAAAAAAGCCCAGAGAAGCAGAGGGGTGGAAGGGACGGGCGCACAGGTTGCCTCTCTGTCTTTAAATCCACTCTCCGCTAGGTTTTAGCGGTGCTTGTCGTCAGTACCTCTCTATTCCGTCCCGTTCCATTGCAGAAAAGTGATAGAGAGGGAGGGAGAGCTTCAAATCCACACTTCCCCTCAGCTGCATCTCCTCTTCAGTCGGAAAATATTAGGCTCTGTGGCGTTTTCCCTTCTTATATGCCTCTCCTCCTGTGCTCTTATGTATACTGCGCGTTCCCTCTTTTTCTGTCTTTTAAAAAATATGTATATCCCCTTGACTTTTTTTTCTTACCGCTGAATATCTCAAAAATGAACAGGGATATCTGTTTTTAATAGGGTATCTGTTCGGAAAATCTTCCTCTCTTCCGTGCGTGTGTCAAAGCTTCTTTTTCTTTCCCTTCTCTGCACCTCCTTTCGCTTTCTTTCTATCTTTCTTAATTTCGTTCTTTCTTCACAAACAATTGCGCTGAAAAAAATGTACCTTTACCTCCCCAAATAAGAGAAATTGATCTCACCGTTTCTCATTCATTCGACTTCTTTTCAAAAAAGCGTCACAGTCACTGCGTCTCATTATCCTCACCAAACAAGTCAAACCAGAGCTCGCTCGTGATGTTGAGCCAGTCCTTAAGTTCTCTTGGGAAAACCAAACGAGGAAAGGATAGTGAAAATCCCTCTTGTCAGAACCCCTAGGAGACGTGCATCGTTCCCTCTGCTCGGTGTGCTGTGGTCTTCTCTCCTGGTGTACTGGTTGGTGCGTCTCTTCCCTCTGCGCTGATACAGGGATGCTGCTTTCAAGAGCTCATCGTAAGCTCCCGCTTCTATTCACGTGCGTTTGGTCGGAAATAATAGCCTAAAATTGACTCGGTGTCACTCTTTGCCACTGCAGCTCTGTAAAAAGGACAGTGTTCATTGGTTTACACCGGTGTCAGGGAATGGTTTCTTACCAAAACTGAACGTCTAGTCAAAATTTATTATAAACGGGGGAAAAAATAACAAATACTCAAAAGGTACATCTTAAAGCAAATGGTAATTAAACTCATAATTAGTAACATGGGCCAACTAATGATCAACTAACAGTCATCACTCAATTACTCCATTTGTCTTTTGAAATAAAATCAATACAAGGAGGAAAACGTGGGAATTTGGCGGTAAATGGTAGACAGAAATGTTTGAGTGTATCTAATGCCGACTGAAGTGCACTGCTGATCCCTTGAAGGCATCTAAAATACTTTAAGCTAATGCTTTGAATATGTTTAGAGGCAATGCCCTATTTTGGTATATTTGCAGAGCTCCTTGCCTCCACTTTATATTAACAAAGTCCACAGGGGAAATGTGTAAATGCACCAAGTCATTACCAAAGAATGATAACCTCATAATAGTTTGCAAGTGGGTATAAATAGCATGCCACTTCAGGCACATTTAGCTTACCACATCTATGCAGTAAATGTATCTTTTTTTTGTTTTTCCTCCCCCCAAAAGGGTAGGAAAGAAGGGTAAGAAATAATGGACTAAATACAAAGTAACATGGAGGCAAGGCCAAGAGGTTACAATGACTAAACACCCAACAGGTCAGGTCCCTCCAGTGTGCAGTTTTGGAGTTTATGTATTGATTTATTTAGATTCATTTCTTGCTTTTTTATATGCTGAAGGGAAACAATTGGCATAGGAAAAAACACATCACTGTGTCATGACTTTTATCTGTTAAAGCCTGGATTAAAATCAGAAATGTCCAAAAAAGAAAAAAAGTCTATATATGGTTCTATGATTTTTGTTACAGCCTTATGTTCATACTTAGCAGGCTTAAAGAGGCTATGTGGGTGGATGAAGACCTTGATGAGCCAATGCTGCTTGCTCCATTGACGCCGAATCCAAATAATCTTTAAGCCTGGTGTCTATATTAAAAGAATCCAATTTCTCCACCTTCCAATTAACAAGCATTGTCCATTTCACTGAAAGGAAGGTTAATCCCATTGAGTGTCGTTAACCCACTGTTGGACATAATGGGGAATTTAGAATGAATATTTCTGCAAAAAGTTCATTTTCATTAGTCTTTGTTAGGTTAAATTCCCATCTGTGCATTTCTGGGTTTTTCAGTTTCATGTAATGGTTTGATTTAAGACAAGATACCAACCTGATTATTTCCGTAAGGAATTATAATATTTCCAACTTACTCACAGCAAGAAGGTCCTGGGTTAAAATCCAGGTATCCAGGCATGTCTGTGTGGAATTTGTATATTCTTGCAAGGGTCCACAGTGGGTACTTCAGGTTGCCCCAGTAGTCAAATCCATAGTGTTTGGTTAAGTGGTGACAGCTGTGACAGGCATCTGCAACCCTGAATTGCACAGAGAGAAGAAAATGGATAATTATGCATTGTTTTTCTTTAAACAGTTTGTGTTGTCACTTTTGATATCACAACTTTCCAGCAATCCTCAAAATTTCTTGGATTAAACTTTTGTGTCTTTATTCAGTTGAAATTTGCAGGCAGCACAAAAAGAGAAGAAGAGTATATGTTGGCTTGTTGTCCACTCTTGTTAGTCAACATTCATTGTGTAACAAATCCCAATGGTCAAATTGTTGTTGATGCCAAACTAACAAAAAGTCTACATTTAAAATGTGCTACAAATATTCAAATGTACAAAACATTTGTGCAAACAAGTTGGGAAATTGATACTGGCTTCATTAAATGAATTCTGTCAGCCAATTATCCAGCTTAAAAGTTTGTGCAAGTTGATTTGTATTCAAAACACAAACAAAGAGACAGAAAATTGTATACTGGCATCAGTGATTCTACACTAAATCATGACATCTGATGTAAAAGTTGTTCTAAAATTGATTTTAACGACCAAGTGTACTCTGTGGCTATCCATTTTTCACGTACATCCATTTTTTTATTCACCCTTTAGAGGAAGGAATCTCCAATCACCCGTTACCTCATGGTTTCCCTTCAAGGTTAAGTTGTATTCAGACTTGAGATTTCTGTGAGATCTAGTTCTTGAAGCCATACCAGCTGACATAATTTGAGCTTGTAGCTGAAGTTTTTTGAATGGTTGAGTGTAGCTGTATGTACTGTAGATGGGGTTACTTACTTAGATAACTACCAAAAATGAAATGTTAATCACACCATTCTTTACAATATAAAGTATCAATGAAAAACAACACTAGAAGTTGCTGAATATGAGCAGTAAAAGCTACCAAACCCAATCTCCAATCCACAGTTCTGTTTTCTGTTAACTTTTGTGTCAGTTAGTCTTCTGACATACTCCTTATCTTAAAATTTCTTTTCCTTATCTTCATTTTTTATGTTGTTTATCTTTATCTGATAATCAAATGTTATTAGATCCAGTAAAACTTAGTTGCAACAACTCCAAGCTGAGATGTGCACACACACATCCAATCCAGGGCTCAAAAAGTCTTTCAAAGCATCTAACTGTAAAAACAATTATCCTTTGCCAGACAATATTTAACACTTACACTTCCTAGATGGCACTACTCTTAAAATATATAAAATATAAATAAATTTAGTTCATTAAGTGTTATTATATAGAGGCTCAAGTGCTAATATGCTACCCCCATTTGGGAAGCCATAATTTTTGGTCTGTTTTACTCCCATGTCATTAGTAGAGACCATCTTGCAATGGGTTTATGTTAGTCACGACTACTACATCTGTCTGTCAATAGGGAGTTAAAACAAGCATGTGGGACGTGCACTTCTGTCACCACTTACTCAGTACAACAGTGTTAGACCACACCCATCTTCAAACTCAGCCTTCATTGTAATCTAAACTACTTTTCTGTAAGTTAATCCTGCCATGATCATATCTGTGCATTGCAATCCTGCAGTATATCCACCCATCTACGTGGGATTCATTCCTGCTACGGTTGGTGTTTGGCACAAACACATACACACACAAATAGAAAAAAAAACAATACAAGCCATTCTCTCTCAGTAGGTAATTAATAGTATTAAATTAGTAACAGTGCTTTTGATTTCCTGATCATTGATTCTCAGTTTGAGTGCAGCTCTGGTGAAATTTACAGCATCTGAGTGTGCGGAGAAGAGGCGAGTAAACGGGGCATGTGTGCTTTTCTGTTCTGAAATGATTTTAAGAAACGTTTATGTGGTGGAGGAATATCCAACACTGGTGAAATTGTGTACATGCATCTATGTGAGAGTTAGCAGGAATATGTGACACCGAACTGGCTTGCATGCCTGAATGTATGTGTGTGTTTGTGAAACCTGCTCCCAAATGCTCCCTTGAAGCACTCTTCTGCCATCTACAGGCACCTTCTCTCCCCCTTCTTCTCTCTCACTTTCTCCCAAACAAAAACTTGTGTTAATCATTTTGGCATCATTTCAATATTCAGTGCAAAACTGCTGTTTCTTGGAGTCTGCGTGCGTATCTAGTCCATATGCATGTACATGGATGTCTTGAATCCTCCGTGTGCACAATTTCTGGGCCCTACATTAGCTGTCTGTTGCTTTCAGAAATCAATAAGGCAAGCGTGAGGTTCATGTCTGGAGAGAGAAAGAGAGAAAGGAGAGTAGAATGGAAGTAAGAGTGGGATGTAAAAAGGGAGAGAATGGAGGGAAAGGTGTTAGGTGGGAGATATGTAGGGGTGTGAAAAGGAGAGGAGCAGAAGGCAAGAATGCACTAAAAGATGCAAAGAGGAAAAAGAAGGCTGTACAACAAAAGAAGAGCCAAAAGGAGCAGAGGAGAAGAAATGAGAAAAGGAAAGTGGGTGAAAAGGCAAAAAGGAAGAAGACAGGAAGGAAAGACAAAAAAATTATGGTAAAAAACACTCAGGTTAGAGAAATGCAGATAAAGTCCAGGGAAGGAGGGAGACAAGAGGGGGATGGAAGGAGGTCCTGTGGCTAACGAATAAAATGGGTTGGTGGGGGGGGGATCATGGAGGGGGAGAATGCTAGAGAGACTTTCATGAGTAATTCACTATTCACAGTGGTTCTTTGCAATTGCCCCAAAAACTAGACATACACAGCAGACAGATGTAATGTATTCCAGCATGTCCTAGAAACCCAAGAAACTAAGATTCACTTTACATACTTTCCTTATTCTGCTGCATACTAAGCTTCATCCAGAAGAGCTTATATATTGCGAGCAGGTAGAGGCATCACTGTCTTGTTCAAAGCAACGTTGTTGACAGACCTGAACCTGATTTATCTCTGTAGGCTTTCCTACAGAGTGGTACCAATGGTTCAAATGATATGGCATATATCACTGCTGCATTTCAAAATCCTATTTGTTTGTATCCATTACTTTGCTATTGTTGTGAACAGTCAAAGTTTGTTTTTGATGATTAGAGGCGACACATCCAGTCTATTTGGATCCAGAAGCCAACAGCTGGCATCAGATTATATCAATTGTCAATTTTCTTCTCTGTTTACAGGCCTTATTATGGGAATTGTGAATAGGACAATGGAACATCCTAGGTTGTTTTTTTTTAAACGGCCCTTTTTATACAAATTATGTTGTATTGTGTTTGTCATGTCTGAATTATCCTGAAGCAATAGCGCATAGAAGCAAGTAAAGCTGAAAAAAAAAGGCAATTCATTAGTAACCTGGGAGAGACCACACCACTGTCCTTCTGTTCTCATGCAATAATCATTTTCAAACTCACATACATGGCCCAAACTCTGCATTTTGACTATATTCTAACTGTTTGTGTCTCTCATTTTTACAGTAAAGCAAAGTGTCAGCGTGGTATACGGCTGTTCCATGCTGTAAAAGTGTACTCAATATGGTCATTCAGAAAATCACTAAACTTCAAGTGTCAGGTTATACAAATTCTTTTAGCCTGAGCACAGATTCAGCAATAATTTGCTATTTCAAAGATCAATTGTCCTTTTAACAGTAAAGTATTAAAGCCAACAGATGAGCGGTAAACAACACCGAGTTCCCTATTACCAGATCCTTTCATCTGTACATTCACACAGGTGTTGAAAAATCATCTTTGTTTATTTGTCTTTTCTATTCATTGACCCTACCCAAGAGACGGATAAACTGTATAATGACTACACTGAGCCTGACAGTCATGTAGCAGTGACAGGTTTGATTTAAATCTCTTTAATATGGAGAGGAATCTCACTGAATGTAATTGATATGCTCAAGAACAGCAGGACGCCCCGGTGCTAGGAGCATTACGCTGCCAGATGTGCATTCTGACTATTTGACTTGAGCCCTTGCGGGACTAGCAAAAACCGGTCATGTCAGTAAATGAGCAGACGGCTTAACTGCAAATGTGGGACATAGGAATCCCATATGTAAGGAATCTTGTGAAGAAAAGCATCCAAGCAAAACAAAAGGATGGATTTATTTATTTATTTTTGTCACTGGAGCATGATCCCTCAATGGGACATGCGCTAATGAGGTAATTGACTAACGAGATATCCAATCAGGAGCCACAGTGCCGGAGGGCGGGAAGGCGGCTGCTGTCGACACGATCAAGTTATTCCCGTTTTGCAAACACACACACACACACACACATGCACAGTTATGCAGGCAATAATGCCCACACACCCCACAACAGAGAGAATATTTGTTCATCACCAGCTGCCTGTATACAAGCAATGTTGCTCGTGGGGTGTGTATGGAGGGAGACAGATTGTATGAGAGTGTGTGAATGTGTGTGTGTGTGTGTGTGTCTGTCTGTGTGCAACGGGGTAGTGTACAACAAGAAGCAGCATCATTGACTTTACAACAAGGTGCCAGTGGCTATTGCAAGCACACACACACACACACACACACACACACACACACACACCAGGTTTTGGCTCTGATTAGTTTCACACATGGCAGACAATATCAAGAGTGTTACCCCTGGTTATTGGGAGGACAGATACAGAGGCCATCTGATTGAAAAAAGTAAGCGGGGAGGAATAGTGTTACTGTCAGTGTTTAGCAGAAACCTCGTACAGTGGGGCAAAAAAGTATTTAGTCAGCCATCGATTGTGCAAGTTCCCCCACTTAAAACGATGACAGAGGTCAGTAATTTGCACCAGAGGTACACTTCAACTGTGAGAGACAGAATGTGAAAAAAAAATCCATGAATCCACATGGTAGGATTTGTAAAGAATTTATTCGTAAATCAGGGTGGAAAATAAGTATTTGGTCAATAACAAAAATACAACTCAATACTTTGTAACATAACCTTTGTTGGCAATAACAGAGGTCAAACGTTTACTATAGGTCTTTACCAGGTTTGCACACACAGTAGCTGGTATTTTGGCCCATTCCTCCATGCAGATCTTCTCGAGAGCAGTGATGTTTTGGGGCTGTCGCCGAGCAACACGGACTTTCAACTCCCGCCACAGATTTTCTATGGGGTTGAGGTCTGGAGACTGGCTAGGCCACTCCAGGACTTTCAAATGCTTCTTACGGAGCCACTCCTTTGTTGCCCAGGCGGTGTGTTTTGGATCATTGTCATGTTGGAAGACCCAGCCTCGTTTCATCTTCAAAGTTCTCACTGATGGAAGGAGGTTTTGGCTCAAAATCTCACGATACATGGCCCCATTCATTCTGTCCTTAACACGGATCAGTCGTCCTGTCCCCTTGGCAGAAAAACAGCCCCATAGCATGATGTTTCCACCCCCATGCTTCACAGTAGGTATGGTGTTCTTGGGATGCAACTCAGTATTCTTCTTCCTCCAAACACGACGAGTTGAGTTTATACCAAAAAGTTCTACTTTGGTTTCATCTGACCACATGACATTCTCCCAATCCTCTGCTGTATCATCCATGTGCTCTCTGGCAAACTTCAGACGGGCCTGGACATGCACTGGCTTCAGCAGCGGAACACGTCTGGCACTGCGGGATTTGATTCCCTGCCGTTGTAGTGTGTTACTGATGGTGACCTTTGTTACTTTGGTCCCAGCTCTCTGCAGGTCATTCACCAGGTCCCCCCGTGTGGTTCTGGGATCTTTGCTCACCGTTCTCATGATCATTTTGACCCCACGGGATGAGATCTTGCGTGGAGCCCCAGATCGAGGGAGATTATCGATGGTCTTGTATGTCTTCCATTTTCTGATGATTGCTCCCACAGTTGATTTCTTCACACCAAGCTGCTTTCCTATTGTAGATTCACTCTTCCCAGTCTGGTGCAGGTCTACAATACTTTTCCTGGTGTCCTTCGAAAGCTCTTTGGTCTTGGCCATGGCGGAGTTTGGAGTCTGACTGTTTGAGGCTGTGGACAGGTGTCTTTTATACAGATGATGAGTTCAAACAGGTGCCATTCATACAGGTAACGAGTGGGGGACAGAAAAGCTTCTTACAGAAGACGTTACAGGTCTGTGAGAGCCAGAGATTTTCCTTGTTTGAGGTGACCAAATACTTATTTTCCACCCTAATTTACGAATAAATTCTTTACAAATCCTACCATGTGAATTCATGGATTTTTTTTTCACATTCTGTCTCTCACAGTTGAAGTGTACCTCTGGTGCAAATTACTGACCTCTGTCATCATTTTAAGTGGGGGAACTTGCACAATCGGTGGCTGACTAAATACTTTTTTGCCCCACTGTATGTGCAACATTCAGTCACTGTTCGTATGAGGTTTCACAGACACCCTGACATTTTGTTTATTGTGTTCACGCAGAGTTGAAGGCTATCACAATGCTTTGTTTGCTGAGTAAGTCCAGTGACTAGAGTATAGATATAAATACCACCCAGTTTCTTTTTATTCTTAAAAACTTGACTTTGGTCATTTCACAACAGTTCACCCACCCACATGTAAAGTGGCATCCTTGGATGTGAAAACAGAAATTGAGTAAAACATATGGCTGCTGCACAAAAGCATTGTTTTGTTTAGGCATTCAAGCATTTTCAATACATTAGAGACAGTGTACATTCTTACATAAAAAGGAAGCTACCTATAGAATTTAAACATAGCCTGGATATAAAAGATGGACAGAGCCACTTCCTGTTCAATAGCTTCTTTCTGATCATAATTTTTGACCCAATTTTGAGTTTTTGAAAGCAGACGTGACTCACACTTTGTTTTTTTATTCAAATGGTGGCTTTCTTCATTTCTATTGTAATCTCTCTCTACGCCTCATATTTAGACTTCCAGTGAATGGGTAACAATTTAAAGATAAACACTTGGAATCAACTCCAGATCATTTATCTGCTTAATTTGTCATGAAATACTGAGGGAGCAGGTGTTGTGTGACTATTACGCTGTCCAATTACTTCTGAGCCTGTGAAAATGAGGGACTGTGTTTAAAAAATGGTTATAATTGTAAAATAGTGTACAAAGCCAACGTGTGAAAAATTGTGTTATTATCCAAGTACTTTTTTCTGCGGTTGTAAGACTTGAAAATAGTGACTGAGATCATAAATTCATCATTAAACTTTTTGTTAATATAATTTTTTATATATAATAAGTATATTATGTTCATATAGCCTGGTATGCAATCAGACTTATTTTTGCAACCAGGGTAGATGCCCTCTGCTGGCCATTAGAAAGAATGCAGGTTTAAGGCACATGAGCGTCACGTTTCACTTTGCCCATCTTTTCTATACAGTCTATGATTTTACCCCATGGTAAAAATGTTCTTTTGCTCTGAGAGATAACACCCACTTTACTGCTGTTTATGCACACTGGCATCTCCGTCAAGCAGCATTTATCTTTAAGTCTTTCAGCTGATAAAACAAAACTTTAAACGAGTCTGAGAGCAATCCTCTTAGTATTATTGCGCCCTGAAATAAGATATTGAAATGCCGTCTGGTTTTTAAGGGGTGTACTGGACATGGCCCTCAGCCACCGGCTCCCATTACTTTCAGATGGCAGTGATTTGGATGAAATCTACTGCACTCAACTGAGCCGTGTGTGTCTATGTGTTTGTGTGTATTCTCTAATAAAGCAGTGATAGATTGTGGTCTGGAGCCATTTTGAGTGAGATGGACTGAATCTAAGTATTGTAGTGCCTGCTTTTATACTCCCTCTTTCAATCTGTATCTACCTCTCTGTGTCTCTCTCACACACACACACACACACACTACTTTACCCTTTCTTCAGTCTCACACACTGCCTGCAGGAAAGGAGAAATCTTCTGAAGTGGTTATTTATCTACATCTCATTCCCTCTTTTCACAACGTCTTTCCTCTCTACACTATCAGAGCAGGACACAACCACATCCTCAATCACAGAAACTTGCACACACAGGCAGGGCATTTTAGAGTTGTAAATCCAGCACCAACCGAGAAGCTGTCACTAGCCACACCAGATAAATAAGGAGCAATTGGGAGTGTGCGCGCGTGTGTCACTATGCAAACTGTGTGTGTGTGTTTGGGATGAGAAAAATTGAATTTACAGCTTTCAGTCTAATGAAGTAAACAATGAGGTCACATTTAGAAACATCATCAAAAGAGAGAAAGTGGAGTACAGTGGTTTTCAGACCTGTCAAAAAAAAATGCATTCATCCAATCTTTCTGTTTATCTCCATTAAAATTGCCTCAATTGAATTAAAAACTGTTAGAAGAAGAAAAAAAAAGAAAATTTTCCTTAATGATATTATTTTTTAAACAAATTAAACTTTGATTTTATGTATTTCAGCTGCGTTTAATCATATTTATTGAGGGTTTGCAGCAAAGTTTGGTGTAAAGCACATATAGAAGAGTCTACATGTTCAGATGTATTGATGAGTTTCCATTAAATGATTCTTCATTTTTCACATTGCAGTGATTTTGAAAGTAGGCACTGTACACATTAAAAGTTTAGGGAGCCTGTTCTGGAGTTAGACAAGAGGTGTAAGTGACTCAGCTTCAGACTTGCAGTTGTATCAGAAATTGGAGGAGCTTTTAAACGTGTAGGAGTGGATAGAAAGGCTCAGTGTGCAATGATATGTCCAAATTACATGAATTAATTAGTCATTTTGTTAATTGAAAATGTTAAGTTTGGTAAATTTATTGACACATCCATTCACCTCAATCTCCTCCCTGTGTGGTGCTCTTATGGTACTTTCCTTCCCAAGGTGCAAGGAGTCCTTTGTGTGACACAGATATGAGTAAATGATGCTGCTGTTTTCCCTGTGAGGTCAAACCTAAGAGGAATTACTCAAACTATTTAGAAACAAATTATTTTTAATGAAAAACTAGACCAGTCACGGTATTATGATAATAAACCAGCACAGCCTGTTCCATGTTGCATTTATGTCTGTTACCTCTTCCTCTTCTCCCCTATGTGTCTCCATAAATGTCTTACTAAGCTGCATTCACTGACTTTTGTTTATGCATTGCTTGTACTTTACATTTCACTCTGTGTCATGCTTCTGCAGAATATATTATCACAGATCTAATGGAAGAAAATAAATCTGAAATGTACTTGAAGCACAACAAGAGGATGGACATCAGTGTTTTCTTGATTGGAATGAAGTGGATAATCTATGTCGCCAATGTGCGAATGTGTAGGTTTTCTGGAACACCTCTGCAGTGGAAGCAATCAAAACGTGCCACACGCATGCCAATTAAAGAAATAGCTCAACATATTGGGAAATGAGTCTATTTCTTGCCAAGAATTAGTTGAGAAAATCCCTTCTGCTCACATGTTTTTTTGTAGTGGTTTTTTTTTATTACTTTAAATATTAAGCCAGCTTGGTGTAAGGATTTGTCATGCTCAAATGAAGGATTCTGATTTACTTGAGTCAGATCAAATTTGTTAAAAAAAATTAAAAAAAAATCATAGAATTCACGTACAATAAAGAATTAGCTGTCATGAAAAAGTATTCACATCACAGTAATAACGCAAATAAACCTTCATTCTGGCCAAAAAAGAGAGGTCAGAGACTTAGTGTTGTTCAAAAAAGATTATAATTTCATACAATGTCAATATTTTCCACTAATCCTATTTGCTGTTTGAGACATCATCCATATTCAGGTTAAGTAACTGAGATGTGAGTAAAAGAAAGCACAATCGGGTTCAAAGGCTTATGAGATAAATATGGATTGTTTTGAACTGCAAGAGATGCAAAGCTCCTCTGCTAGAGTCCAAATTAGTTCTCCTTTCAAGACAAAATGATGACAAAAAAACGAAGAAAAACATTATTTCTCCTTGCTCTTCATGCAAATGGAAGTATGAGTGCATGCTGTGCCGCAAGTGTTGGTTGTTTTTGCTGTTACTGCCTGGTGCTTTGTGTTGGTTTGGTGATGACCTATCTCAGTTCTTTGGTTTTTTATAGTATTTAAGTAAAAGTTGGAGCCTCAGGGGAGGATGCATCTGTCCGTGTCCCAGATAGATGGCTATGCTGGAAATATGAGGGGTTTTTTTGTAACCCTTGGTGACAGGTCACTGAGAGAGACATGTATTAGACTCATGCAGATGTGTTGTTGGCCAGGATTTCTGGCGGTGGGGGAAAACTTTTGTTCCTTGAATTATTTGCTTATGCACTGTTTTACCCTTCTATGTCACTGTTATGCTCCAAATTATTTGGAACATACTTGGCAATAAATGTTGATTCTGATTCTGGGTCAACTTTGTGCTTGTTGACTCACAGCAGTCTCAAAAGCCAAATGTATGTGCATGTTACAGGCTTATGATCACAATACTTTGCCCCAACAGAAGAACTCAGCATGGTTTAAACTGATCCAGTTCCATTCCATACATATCAAACTATCTGTAGACTGAGGAAGCTTATGTAGCCTGGTCTCAAATATCTATTTTAGACACTACAGGTTAAGAGGATATAAATATTGTCATGTAAAAACTTTATTGTAAATATTTCATATGTGTTTAAAAAACAAAACAAGAGATCAAATGCATTAAAAACGTGTTTAAAATCACAATAAATAGAAGTCAATTATAATTTAAGTGTTCATGGAGTTAAAGTTACAAGAAACCCAAAGGTTTGTTATCTAATGTAAAACAAGGAAAACTTTGTATTTGCTTCAAGTTGTTTGACAACCCAAAATGAGCTTGTAAATCTTGTATTTGTTCTTATCCCATTGGTTGATGTAAACCTATTGTCCAATCAGACGTAAGGGAGGCGGGATCTAAGTGAGGCGAAGAAAAGAAAAACTAAGCTAGTGAGAGTCGGCAGCAGCACGTTATCGGAGGAGGTTGTGTACCAGAGCTAACGGGAGAATAGTCAAAACAATAGCCGTGGATGCAGAGTCTACGTTCCTGTTATGGACTGTTTTGCCCTGTGATGAGTGAGTACTGAATGTGGAGTTAGCATTGAGCTTAAACGGGATGTATAAGTACTTAAAATGTATGATGTTAATCGCGAGTTAGCATGTTAGCATTTTAGAGTCTGTATTAGCTATGTATGCTGAGTATGTAAGCTACAGATTACTCTATGGAACTAAATAGTAATCTCTAATGCACAGTGGACCGAGAGGAATTCTCTGGACCCTTCTGCTGTGGATAGGATTTCCGTGGGTTTGTCCCAGTGTGCTCAGCAGCCCATGTATGCCGCTAATTCCGACCACGTTGCCGAGTGGAGGCCGCATGGTCACAAACCGAGCCTGCCCCTCAGCTTGTCCTCGCACTTAGCCCAAAGGATTTGTGAGTAGCCACGAGCACGTGCGTTTTGTTTTCTGCTTGTTTATCAAGCGAAGCGGCCATTTGTGTGTTTTTTCTGGCCCAACGAGCCCGAGCAACGATCAGGCCTGCAACGGTTTCAGTAAAGGAGCTCTAAAAGGTTACAAATTTGAACTGAACTTGAAAGGGGAATATCTTGGATAAATGTGTTGTTTCTAAACATTGACTGTGAATTGTGAAGAGGGAAAAACCATCCAATTGAATTGTAAGGAAACACTTCAGAACTTGGAATATTGTTTTTTTTTATTTAAATCATACTTTGGTTTGACTAAATCTTACATTTTGAATTTAAAGTTTTGTGTTGTGTCATATTTATGATTTGCAGAGTTTATAAGTGATAAGGGTTATTAAAAAGGTAAAAGAGAGGTTTAGCATGTTAGATAAATTCATTATTCTTAGTGAAGATTAAACAGAACTCCTTATTTTCACTAAGTGGAGGCACCGCCAACATTAAGATTTATAAGTACAAAGGTTAAAACTGGTTAGCTATCGTTTCTCCTGTTTACCAATAAAATAAGTAACGTACCCAGGGCCCCACTCAGAGTACTATCACCATCTTAACCGAGGGTTAATCCAGAGCTACTTGAGTTGGGTGCTACACATTGGAGGCACCGCTGGGATTGTTTTGTTGTATTATATAACTTTTAACTTACCACTAAATCTGCTGTAACCTTAAAGTGACTAAGAGTCACACTGGTCCTAAAAAGTAATTTTAATTTATTTCTTGTCTTCCCTCTACAAAGTAAGTTGTTAAAACTATGGCCACTAAAAGTAATGTTTCACAACCAAATCTTGCAAATTGGTGCAGAGGTGAAGGGCTTGATCAGGCACATGCCATCCTAGTTCTTGGAGTGTCTGAAGAGGAAGAAATATCCACAGTAGAAGAAACACTCGAACAAGTAAAAACCTTGGGCAAGGTAAGAGTAAGAGGAAAAATGTTTGATGCCAATAATCAAACCCTGACCATGTTATGTGAATGCCGTCAAGAAGTCGATCCTACCAAAGTTCCACCAGAGGTGATTTCCTTTAGAGAAGGAGGTAAATGGAAAATAGTTGTTGCGGAACAAGAAACAAACTCTGACCTATTCACAGAGAAGTTGGACAGATTTCTACATGATGAAGGGAAAACATTGGAGGATGTTAAAAGACTATGTGATCCTAGCACCTCATGGAACAGCAACCCTGAGTCAATCATTCGGGCGGTAGGAGATGTTTTGCAGTCAAAGCCAAATGAAAGCCAGTCATACCGTCGGTTTAGAATCTTCTCTGGAGTCCACCCTACTCCACCTGGTGAAGACAATTTAGACAGCTGGTTAGAACAAGTAAAGTTCATGACTGATGAGTATGAGTGCTCAGATAAGGAGAAACGCAGAAGGATTATTGAGAGTCTCAAAGGGCCAGCGCTGGAGATCATTCAAGCAGTGCGCATGTCTAATCCCATGGCAAACCATATGGATTACTTACAGGCATTGGAAAGTACCTTTGGAACCTCAGAATCCGGTGAGGAATTGTATCTCACATTCAGAGCTATGCATCAAAGACAAGGTGAGTGCTTGTCTAACTTCTTGCTGAGACTGGAAAGATTACTGAACAAAGTAGTGCAAAAAGGAGGCCTACAGGTAGATGAAGCCAACAGAGCAAGACTTGAGCAACTCATTAAAGGTGCCACTGAATCAGACTTCATGCTGCTTCAGCTAGGTCTAAGAGATAAGCGAAATGATCCCCCGACATTTTTAAGCCTACTCAAAGAAATTCGAGAAGAAGAGGAGCGTGAAGCTGCAAGACAAAAACTCAAAAAACCAGCACAGAGACCGCATGTGCATGCAGTGCAAGTAGCAAGTGAAACAGACTCTAAAGGCTGTCAGCAACATGATTTTCAGTCCGAAATTCAGGAGCTAAAAGAAAAGCTGAAAGAGCTCAACAAGCAGTCTCATTTTACCGAGTCAAGCCACAAAAAGATGTCCAGAGAAAAGAAAAAAGAGAAATCAGACACAAGCAGCGAAGTGCAACAGTTAAGAAAAGAAGTCAAAGAGCTGAAAACACAGTTAAGTGTAATGTCAGTAAAGCCACACTATTATGCAAAAGAGAGAGGCCATTATTCTAAGTCCAAAGGAGACTTTAATCCAAAGTCATCTACCTTTAAGCCAAAGAGTAGTAAAGAGTCAGATAATTTCTGCTACAGATGTGGAGAAAATGGCCATTTTGCAAACAAATGTACAGCTCCGGAGAATGCTCAAAAGGTAATCAAAAAGCTTATTCATCAAGTGCATGGGAGCCCACATGGACAAAGTCAAAGTACAGACGCTCAAGATCAGTGTGTTGCCCGAGTTAATACTACCAATGTTCCAACTCAAAGTGTCAACATACCGGAAGGTCTTATTGGTCCATCATCCATAGCTCCTATTAAGGTCAATAACATCTCATGCCATGGTCTCATGGATTCAGGGTCAACAGTGACCATTATCTTTGAGGATTGGTATAGAGCCAACATACCAACAGTCCCTATACAGCCCATTTCCAATCTAGCCATCTGGGGCCTATCAGCTGAGTCCTATCCCTACCATGGGTATGTAGTAGTAGAGATAGAGTTCCCTGAGGATGTAGCAGGTGTCAAGGGTCCCCTTAACGTCCTCGCTCTCGTCTGTCCTGAGCCCCCACAAGGTCATGAAACCCCTGTAGTGGTTGGTACCAACGCTTTTCTGTTCAGCCGCCTATTTCAGCTGTGCAGAGATAGCGGTAGTGAGAACAAAGTCAGCTCCATGAGGATACAGGCAGTTTATGACAAAATCCAAACTCAGTCCCTAGGACCCCATGCAGCCGACGATCCCATAGGGCAAGTGACATGGCAAGGTCCAGGGCCACTTACCATTGCTCCGGGAAAAAAATGTTATGCCACGTGTAAAGTAGAGCAGAAAAGAACTAAACCCCAAGATGTTGTTTTGGTCGAAGCACCTGCCATGCCCCAACTCCCATCCGGCGTGTTGGTCCAGCCAGGTGTTCTCCGTGAAAGTGACATGGATGAGAACAGTTTCATCGTTCTATTACAGAATGAGTCAGAAAAACCCACCTCTATCCAAGTCGGCACAGTTATTGCCGAGATGCATGCAGTGGACGTAGTCACCGACCCTAAAGTTTTAGAACCTGAAGCTAGTACCGTAGCTCCCGAACTCTTTGATTTTGGTGACTCTCCTGCCCCTGCAGAATGGAAGGAAAGACTACGGCAAAAGCTAGCGCAGAGACGTAATGTTTTCTCTCTTGATGAATGGGATGTGGGGTTAGCTAAAGACGTAGAACATAATATCCGCCTTAGCAATTCTACCCCCTTCAGAGAGCGTTCACGTCGTTTAGCTCCGGCTGATATTCATGATGTACGACAACACCTACAGCAGCTGTTAGCTGCAGGCATTATCAAAGAGTCTCGAAGCCCATTCGCATCACCTATTGTTGTAGTGCGAAAAAAGAATGGCTCCATCAGAATCTGCATCGACTACAGAACTTTGAACAGTCGTACTATCCCCGACCAGTATACCATCCCTCGTATTGATGACGCCTTAGATTGTCTTACAGGCAGCAAATGGTTCTCAGTCCTCTATCTTAGGAGTGGGTACTACCAAATTGCCATGTCCGAGCAAGATAAGGAAAAGACTGCATTTATCTGCCCCCTGGGGTTCTATCAATTTGAACGAATGCCACAAGGCATCACAGGAGCCCCAGCCACTTTTCAGCGGCTCATGGAGAAGGCAGTGGGTGATATGCACCTTCTTCAAGTCCTAGTGTACCTTGACGACATAATCGTCTTTGGTAGAACACTCGAAGAGCATGAGCAACGTCTCCTCAAAGTCTTAGATCGCCTTGAGGAGTTTGGTCTGAAATTGTCACTTGACAAATGTCAGTTCTGTCAGTCCCAAGTCAAATATGTTGGTCATATTGTCTCAAAAGATGGTATAGCCACGGATCCAGAAAAAGTAGAGGTTGTCAGGAACTGGCCAGAGCCAACAGATCTGAAAACCCTTCGCTCATTCCTTGGTTTCTGTGGGTATTATCGCAGATTTATTGCAAATTATTCAAGCATAGTCCGCCCATTAACTGAGCTTACCAAAGGTTATCCACCTACTCAGAAAAACAAGCGATCTCAAACCAAATACCCAACCAAAACGTACCTCAAACCTTCTGAGCCATTCAAAGAGCGATGGGACCACTCCTGTCAAGCCGCATTCAGAAAAATCATTGAATGTCTGACCAATGCCCCTGTTTTGGCATTTGCAGACGCCACTAAACCTTATGTCCTACATGTGGATGCTAGCCTGAACGGGTTAGGTGCCGTGCTAAATCAAGAGTACCCCGAGGGCCTTAAGCCTGTTGCTTTTGCTAGCCGAAAGATCAGTGAGTCAGAACGAAACTATCCGGTCCATCAACTGGAGTTCTTAGCACTTAAGTGGGCGGTCGTGGATAAATTTCATGACTATCTTTATGGAGCTAAGTTCACGGTTAGAACCGACAACAATCCCCTAACCTACGTGTTGACCACCGCAAAGCTAAATGCTGTTGGACATCGTTGGCTTGCAGCTTTAGCCACGTACGATTTCAACATCCAATATCGTCCTGGTCGTCACAACATAGACGCAGATCTATTGTCCCGACAACACACCAATGACACTGAATGGACAGATGTTCCACAGTCTGCAATAAAAGCTATCTGTAAAAAGGAATCTATCTATGAAGCTACTAAGTCCCCTGTCAGGCTAGTAGACCAGCTGGGAGTTCCTACATCCGTGATTCCAGAAGCTTATGTCCTTCCAGTAAGCCTAAAAGCAACTTTGGAAAATCAATTGACTCCTACAGACTTACAAGTTGCTCAAGATCTGGACCCAGCCATTGGACCAGTCAAACAAGCCATCCAGACTGGAAAGCAACTTATCACATCCAAAAATTCACCACCTGACATGTCTTTGTTAAGTCGTGAGAGCAGAAAACTTGAACTGAGAGACAAAATACTATATCGACAGAGAAAACTGGACAATGGCACAGTTCACAAACAACTGGTTTTACCAGATCGATACAGAACAAGTGTAATGAGATCACTACATGATGAATGTGGACATCTAGGAGTCGAGAAGACAACAGAACTCCTCAAAGACCGTTTCTATTGGCCACGCATGAATGCTGATGTGGACCAGTACATCAAAACATGTGGACGTTGTGTCTCTCGCAAAACTCTCCCACAACGGTCATCGCCACTCAGTCAAATCACTAGCAAAGGTCCTTTAGATCTAGTCTGTATTGACTTTCTTCAGATTGAACCAGATAACAAAGGAGTTGCTAATGTATTAGTGGTGACTGATCATTACACAAGGTAGGCACAGGCATTCCCTACAAAAGACCAAAAGTCAGTCACAGTTGCAAAAGTATTATGGGAGAAGTACTTTGTGCATTACGGATTACCTGCCCGGATACACTCAGATAAAATGGAGCACTGTAACAAAAAATAATTTCCCCCAGGGATCAATAAAGTATTCTGATTCTGATGATTCTGATTCTGATCAAGGTCGAGACTTTGAAAGTCGCCTTATCAAAGAGCTCTTGTCTATGCTAGGTATCCGAAAATCACGTACCTCACCATATCATCCGTAAGGAGATGCTCAGCCAGAACGTTTCAACAGAACCTTGCTGTCAATGCTTGGAACTCTTGAACATGTACAGAAACAAAACTGGAGTCAGCACATCAGCCAGTTAGTACATGCCTATAACTGCTCAAAGAATGAGTCTACTGGATATTCTCCATACTATCTAATGTTTGGACGTAATGCCAGATTACCCATTGACATTTGCTTTGGCGCTGTTCTTGAAGATGACGCGGAGATGACTCACCTGCAGTACGTCGACAAAATTAGGAAAGAACTCAAACAAGCATACCATCTAGCTACCGAGAATGCAACAAAGAACCATTTGAGGAACAAGTCACGTTATGACCAAAGAGTAAGAGACCAACCTTTACAAGAGGGAGACAGAGTTCTGATAAGAAACGTTGGCCTTACTGGTAAACACAAACTGCAAGACCGATGGAAGTCAATACCTTACATTGTCATCACACAGCTGCCAAACCTACCTGTGTACAAGGTAAAACCGGAACAAGGATCTGGAGGTGTCAAAACTCTACACAGAGACCATCTGCTACCAATCGGTTATCTTGTCAGAATCGCAGATAACTCAGTTTCACCTGAAAGAGTAAGAACACCAGTTACTAGAAGACGTCATGCCAACAGACGTCAGATACGGGACCAAGAAGACCGATTATCTGATGTCTTGCCAGACACAGAATCTGAGAATGAGTATGTCTACCAGTACCCCACCATTTCCAGTGACCATATTCAGGGACATGAATTCAGGTCAGACAGACCTAACACAGAATCTCTTCACTCTGATAATTCCCCCTCATCTGAGAGTGAACCGGAATTGGAGGAAGGACCTTCTGAAAGTTCTCATGAAGAGGAATGTCAGCCATTTTTCGGTTTCAAACCATTTTTCGGTTTCAAACCATTTTTCGGTTTCAAACCATTTTTCGGTTTCAAACCATTTTTCGGTTTCAAACCATTTTTCGGTTTCAAACCATTTTTCGGTTTCAATCTGCTGGCACTGTTTTGGCGTCCGGGGGCGCGCTGGGGGGTTTTCCGGCCCGCATGTATTTGCATATATTATAGAGGCCACTAGTGCTGACCAAGCTGCCATCTTTCTCTCTTCCCGTCTTTCAATGGCTGCTTCAATTTCAGCTTGAACCTCCAAACCGCAAGTAAGTAATCATTTTTTGTCATCTTTTCTTGCTGTCCCACTGGGCTGGACATTAGTTTAGTTTTTTTAGCTACATCTGGTGAAGTTGTGGTAAAATGCTGGTATTAGCCTATTCGTCGTAGCAAGCTAGCCTGAAGCTAATATTTGCTAAATTTAGGGACACCCGTGTCTCTTCAGGAGTTGGAGGCTGGTGTTCTAGGAGCAGATCTCAGGATCTCAACAGGCAGTGTTGGGCAGTAACATAATACATGCACCGGCGTTACGTATTTAAAATACAAAATATGAGTAAATGTATCCGTTACAATTACTGTTCAATAGGTGATATTGAGAATACAGTTAGTTTGTTGAAATAAATGGATTACATGGCGGTATTTACCTGTTTCATGTTAGGCTATGGTCTCTCTATTTTTTGGTAATTCCACGCCGGTGGAAACTCAAACAAAACACGCAATAAGAGCCTCTAAAAATTATTATACAAAAATTATTTAATATGAAGGCAATAGCAGAGTGTTACAGGCATCGCCCTAAACAATGTAGCCTCATGGGCAGTGTAGTCCGTGCTGCAGGGAGAATGGACTGCCATACCCGTTATGTGTCTGTGAGCGAGGGAGGGAGAGAAAGGAGAAGTACAGCTGTCACGGAGCAGAAACGGGAGCTGGAAGCATGTAAATATAATAATAACCACTAAAGCCAAAAAGAGTGCCTGACGAGCCCAGCTGCAAGTAAGCTGTTAAGACTCGACTGTACACCGTGTTCTTGTTTTCCTCCGAAACAATAAGCAGCCTTTCAACGCCTCTCTCTGTCTCTCGCTAGCAAACTTGACCCAGACAACAAAGTAAAGCTAGTTTTCAGCTATGAGCCCGACACGAACCGGACGTATTAGCCAGAGGTCCCTTTACTACGGTTCGGAGCCGCTGACCTGTTTTATATACGCGCTGAATAGTTTTCTACACGAGATCGCTGCAGCCTTACCTAATGTCCACCTACTGTTACTCATTTATATTAAGATTTTAACATCTAGTTGGTGTTGGTATGGCGAGTAGCCTTCAGTAATAGTAATAAATCACACAGCAATAGCACATTCATGTAGTTGTAAAGTATTCAGAATACATTACTTCTATAATCTTTGGTGGAATACATTTTAAAATTAACCTTCCCAACACTGTCAACAGGTTAGCACCTCATACCACAGTGCATCAAAGCAGCCTCATGAGCGCTGGGAAGGAGGAGCCCAGAGCCCAAAACAGACAGTGCAGGAGATGACAAGGTTAGTAATTGTATGGTGAAAATTATACTTTATCTTGATTGGCAAAAGAAAAGTAAATACAAAATCTGCTTCTCACACATAGGGCATTTCCAAAACTTCAATTTCTTTCATTACAGCTGTCCTGTGCCAGAAGTTCTGTTGACCCACAGTGAGAGGCATCATTTCAGAAACACCAGGAAGACTGAAACTCATCGCCGGGATCAAGCAGGGCTCGTGATCTTCACCAGCAGCTCCCTCACAAGAAGGATAAACCCAGCATTTCATGAACACTGATGGAGACCTTTGCTTTGTGTAATGTTAGAAGTACTCAGATAATCCTCAGAGGGTCTGGACTTTTAATAGAATAGAATTCAACTTTGTTGTCATTGCACATGCACAGGTACAGGGCAACGAAATGCAGTTTGCATCCATCCAGAAGTGCTTTAGCCATGATATAGATATATTACAATATATATTAGCAATAATATAGATATGTAAGTATATTACAGAAATGGGTCTATTATGGTATGTTATAATGTACACGGTATGAAGTATGTTGTGAATATTCTATAACTATAAGTATGTACAGGCTGTAGTGAGTACAAACTATGTACAGGCTATGAACAGGATATAAATATGAAAAACTACAGAAATCTGAGATATACAGTTATACAGAAATGTGAACTATGCAAATTATAAACAGTTGTAGGATTAAAAATCATATGTACAGAATGATTATTTACACAGAACTATACAGTAGTGCAGTTAAGTAATAGCTATAGCTATAAGCTATAGTAATAGCTTTAAGTCCTGTAGAAAGTTAAATATATGTTGTGCTCACTGGTTACTCTGGTATGAATGACTCTGAATTACTTTATGATAAATAACACACTATTGTCAAAAAACAGTGAAAGAATTCCAGATCACAAGTTTTTAGTTCAAATACAAGTAACAACCTTTGACTTTTAATCAGGTTTTATTTAATTGTGTCAGAAAACATCACGTGCTCTTCATGTAGCTGAGTACATTCAGTGTTTAAAACAGAAGTTGTGCAGGTCTGAGATCAGCAGTTTTCTGAAACACCAAACTGAGGTACTGTTAATGCTGATGTATAGTGACACAGTTACAGGGGTGATTAATCCTTTTGACTTTTTGTCTTTAAATTTATCAATAAAACAGCTGCAGCTTTCACTGACAGCACATGTGGTACTTTAACCTTTGTACTGTTTTCTTCAGTTAATTTTGGAGTTACTACAAAGATTGAAGATATAGGATGATCTGTCTGCTGTCACTGGGTGGTGCTGAGGTCTGAATCTGAGGACGGCTCCTGTAATCACAAACAGAACAGAATCATCACAAACTGAAATATAAAGTTTATCTCTCAAATCTGAAATAGAGCAGATCCTTCTCCGTCCTCACACACTCGGGATCTGAAGTTGTTCAGTCCTACAGTTCTGCCGACAGCTGTTTATTTTTTTTATTTGTTTTAAAGGCCTTACTAACACTTTTTCTAATATCATGTTTACCTTTGAGTTGTTGATGCTTTATAAATGGACATCTGCAAAGATGAGATGATGGAGCAGGTTTCAGTCGAGGTTCAGTCTGCTGCTGCATCCTGGTCACAACATACAGAGGTGTTATCAGCTCAGTATTGAACAAGATATATTAATGTTTCAAATTATTTGTCCTAAAGGATGCAAGCTGTACAGAGTACTGAACATGTGACTTTGTGAACATAATTCATTAAAAATAATTTGGACAGTTTTTTAACCTGAATATTTGTAACAAACTCAGTAAAAAAAAAAAAAAGCTAAAAAAAATAATCAGGGGAAAAATGTAACATTTTAAGTTAAGCTGACAAGCGGAAGTAGTTGGTTTCAGTACATAAGTATCGGGCTTTGCTATTTAATCCGTAGCTATTGACTAATGAGGGGAATTTAAAAGTTGGCTTTAATGTCCTTCCACATGTGGAAAGCGACAGAAAACATGCTGCTGTTTGCACATATTTAATAATCAGCTCTGCACAGGAGCAGAAGCAGAGTCCAGCCCGTTGCTCTTACAGTATAATACTCATAATAAAAGTACAGTAACCGTGGTTAGTCACTGAGCAGCCTGGTGCGTTTCTCTTGATTTCTTTAGTCAGGGTAAATCCATTCACCTGCACGGGGTAGCTAAACGAACTTTACAAAACATGTTTCCCCGACAGCCGAGTGCTCATCTTAGCTAGCTAGGTCCTTAGGTAGCTAGCTAAGGACCTAAATTACGGATTAGCTTACAAACACATTTAACTTACCAAAAATAATGCGGTGGGGCCTCAGATCCTCCTGTCCGGTAGTCCAATTTACTGAAGAACACCTCAGGCTGTCACTTTGAAATAGTCGGTAATGTAAACGCTGGACCTCTCGGCATCTGCCATTCCCGAACAGACACGTGCGAGTTTGTCCGTGACCGCAGCCGCGTCGTCAGTGTTTTCTCCAGTCATTGGTCAGCATTATAATATATGCAAATACATGCGGGTCGGAATCCCCGCCCCCCAGCGCACCCCCGTACGCCAAAACAGTGCCAGCAGAGTGAAACTGAAAAATGGTTTGAAACCGAAAAGTGGATTGAAACCGAAAAATGGATTGAAACCGAAAAAAAAAAAAATTGTAAGCGAAAACAAAAAAATTAGTTTCAATTAATTGTTTTTCACTATCAAATTTTTTTTCGGTTTCAATACAAGATTTTTCAGTACATTTATTTCAGTTACAATATTTTTTTTCGGTTTCAATCCATTTTTCGGTTTCGTTTCAAGGTGGCATCGTTCTGATTCCATAGCCCCTCAGCTTGTCCTCGCACTTAGCCCAAAGGATTTGTGAGTAGCCACGAGCACGTGCGTTTTGTTTTCTGCTTGTTTATCAAGCGAAGCGGCCATTTGTGTGTTTTTTCTGGCCCAACGAGCCCGAGCAACGATCAGGCCTGCAACGGTTTCAGTAAAGGAGCTCTAAAAGGTTACAAATTTGAACTGAACTTGAAAGGGGAATATCTTGGATAAATGTGTTGTTTCTAAACATTGACTGTGAATTGTGAAGAGGGAAAAACCATCCAATTGAATTGTAAGGAAACACTTCAGAACTTGGAATATTGTTTTTTTTATTTAAATCATACTTTGGTTTGACTAAATCTTACATTTTGAATTTAAAGTTTTGTGTTGTGTCATATTTATGATTTGCAGAGTTTATAAGTGATAAGGGTTATTAAAAAGGTAAAAGAGAGGTTTAGCATGTTAGATAAATTCATTATTCTTAGTGAAGATGAAACAGAACTCCTTATTTTCACTAAGTGGAGGCACCGCCAACATTAAGATTTATAAGTACAAAGGTTAAAACTGGTTAGCTATCGTTTCTCCTGTTTACCAATAAAATAAGTAACGTACCCAGGGCCCCACTCAGAGTACTATCACCATCTTAACCGAGGGTTAATCCAGAGCTACTTGAGTTGGGTGCTACACTTATTATAGGTGCTCGGAAACTAATCAGCAGTAGGTTTCTTTGCTTTGGCGTCCTTGAATCTGTCCTGCAGCAGATCTGTAAATTAGGCTCATTGTGGTACTGGAAACAAATATCCATTCTGTTCTCCCAAGAAGCTATCTTTTTGAGCATGTAGCAACAATCTCAAGGACATCACCATATAGAGATAACCTGCATTTGAAAGAGCAACAGGCAAAGGACAAGAAGTTACCTAGCAACAGCCATGGTGAAAGTTAGAATCAAAGTGCAGCTAATGACAACTGGAAAGCACTTTATCAACAGCTTGGGAGTGGATAGAGTCACAGAGTTTGCCAGATGGGTCCCCGTTTTTTTTTTTTTTTTTTTTTTTTTCCTTTTTCTTTTTTTTTAGACCCAATAATTCAGTAAAAAAAAAAAAAAAGGTTTTGTAGTTATCTTTTGCATAGTATAAGTTGTACAGTATAGGTATCAGGCCAGTGAACATATTACATGTATTTGGTAAGACACTACTGACGCACAAAGTTCCACTGATTCATATTCCATACCTGCATGGTTTTTCTCAATTTGACCTAGGTCTATGAACCAATAATAATAATTGTCCATAACAAATTTTGAACGATGAATTTGGAAAGCATAAATAGCCTGTTTGGCTTATTAATCCTTAATGAATGTTTCAGAAAGCAAGGAGGGAGTATGTTTAGATTTTACAACACACATTTTTTGGAGAAAAACATTTATAATCACACAAGATTGTGTTCTTTTTTATGTAACACATGAACACAAAACAGTCATAAATGATTTAAACATATTTCACTGAGGCACCAGCATTCTGTAGCTCTTTCTCATAAGAAATCCCCATAGCTACCATTGAAATTTAGCAACATTAACTCACTATTAATTAACAATTAGAACACTTGTTTATTCCAAACAAGTCTGGTCATTCAAAACAGTGGTAGGAAACCTTGTGTGTGTTCCAGACATGTTTGTTACAGTGCTTTGTTCTATATACTTCAAGGACTTTCCCTACCTCACATACATGGCCCATTTAGCATCACCAATTAACCTAACATGTATGTCTTGGGACTGTGGGAGGATGCCCACTCCAGATTTTATGGAAACCTCACACAGAAAGGTTCCAGTCAGGATTTGGCCTGGCCAGGTTTGGAGCCTTTTTTATTGTGAGGAAACAATGTTAACTACCCCACTACTGTGCCACTCTATTTCAGATCTTGTTTCGATGTCATGGCACCATCTCTCAAGACATTCTCTGACCTCTGCATAACCTCTGTTCTTTATGAGCACCATATTTGATCACTACTTTGCTGTTTTACTTTTTCACAGTTCAAAGATTCCCCCATGATCTTTCAAAGACCAGCAAATGTCTCTCTGCGGGAACCTGGGCAAATGTGACGGAAACCCAGACAGTGCTCATAACAATGTCAAAGTTCCCATTGACCTCTATCACACCACCATAATAAAAGCACATGGAGACAACATGTACAGTTTCACAGTTTTAGGATTCCCTAAAACCACGATGTTCTTTGATTTGATTCACACTGGTGGAAACCAAAATTTATCTAAAAAAAATACAGATCGAATTTGACCCAGAACAGCTTCAAGGTACAAACATTTGTAGCTCTTGTAGTTGAACTCCATAAATTGCTACAATATTTAAGTTTTTGTTTATTTCTGGTCACTTTAGGCAAAGTCAAAATTATTCTAAAAGAATTAAATTGAGGTATTTACGTTAATGAAGCGATGCTTTGAAATCTACCTCCATTCGCACAGATTGCATTTTATTCCATGTTTTGTATTCTTGGAAAACGCATCATCATTTGAAGGATGGCAGGCTTGAAATTGTTCTTCATTAAGAATGCTGTGTTTGAGTGTCTGAGTCAGGGACTTATGAGAATTATCTGGAGACAGAGAGAGAGAAGAGAAAAAGTGGTGAAGTAACATTGTGATAGACATAAAAGGAACAGCCAGGCAAAAGAAAAATAGAGTCAGTGAGAGACCATAAAAAAGTGTGATGTAGTGTTGGGTTGTCTGCTCATGTGCTGTCATGATGGAGACAAAGGTCCCTTTTCACAGCAGGTATTAATATGTATCTCAGATAATTTGAAGTAGACATGAGGACACCTTTAAGTATGTCAGTTCCCAATAGTTATTTCAGGTACGCCAGTCCAGCCGTAAGCACAAAAGCCTCACTCACATGCTTCTCGAACCTTATGTTTGTGCGGGGTAGCCGGTCAAGCAAGGGTGATGAGCTAAAACAGCTTTTTTCAGACACTACATAAACTACACTCGGCTGCACTGAATCCGAGTGTAAGATAGAGAATGTTTCATTTGAGCACTGCAACTTTCCTTTTCTGCTTTTATGTTTTTTACCTTGGTATTTTTCCTCATTATGATGTAACAAACAACTTGGCAAATGCTTGGCAGTAAAGGGCAACTATAATTCCGTTGTTTCAACATTGTTCGTCATTAGGCTGTGTCTCTCTGTGCATCTTAGGTGAGCACTTGGTGAATCTGATCTAATGTCCCTGCTTTTTCTGTATGTAAACAAATGCTTTCTTAAACAAATTTCTATTTGTGCTGTTTCTGAATGGAAATGAAATAAAAAACAAAACATCTGGGTAGCACTTTCTATTACAGCTCAGTAATAAAGGGGTAATGGGAGGGTAACAAGGGAAACAAGAGCGTAATAATGTGGTAATTTCTAAGTTATTACCATGCAATTACCAATTTTCAGCAGAATCAAAATTATGTATCTTTATTAATCTGTGCTTTTTTAATATACTATTATCTTTGCAACTATTCACTTGCTGTCAAAGGGACTTTTAATGAACTCAGAAAAAACTGTTAGGTAGGAATGACAGGTTCAACCAGAGAATAGAAGGAAAAGCACTACCTTGCTGTTTTGGTGTTGTAGATGTCTTGGCTGGACCCAGATGGTAGAACTATGTTGGTGCATGGTTGCCTGACACCTTATCACACAGGACTAAATCCTAATATGAATGACACACTGTTCGAATTTCTCTAGCCTTACATATCTCACAACATTTAAACCAGACATTGAGGTTTTATTTCTATTTTTCTTTTGGAAGACTAAATACAACAACAGAAAATAATTTCCCATTATGTAAAATTGGGAGAATTGTCCCATGGGCAGAAAATGTACATTGATTAATTAATATTTTTTTTAGTTTTTAGGGGTTTTTTGTTTGTTTGTTTGTTTGTTTTTTGTATGTTCTGCAAATGTTTTGAGCCTAACACTTAGGAAAATAGCCTGAAGTCTCCTAAACAACCTTTTTTGTAATTTCTTTAAGTAGTCTTCAAGAAAGTTGTCCAGGCTCCTTGAAGGACATTCAAAGCTCTTTATTAGATATCGGCTGTCTTTTGTTCCATTTTCTGTCAATTCACCACTGAATTGGCCTCCATTTTTTTTTTTTTTTTTTTTTTTTTTTTTTTTTTATCACATAATTTCATTAATTTTGACAAGCTCCCCAACATCACTGGCTGAAATGGAACCCTAAACATGATATATCCTCCACAGTGTTTTGGAGATGCTGTAGACACTCAGTTTTCAAACTCTCTTGAATTCCTCTGTATATATTGATGATTTGAAACAAAAATTCATATTTAAATTCATCACTGCTGAAGACCTGCCCTTGAGTTTCATTACAGTTCCTGTGGAAGTTAAACCTCAGGGTTTTCTCTCAGTTTCCCATTCTTAAGAATGTCTTCGTGCAATAACTTCCAAATTAACACATTAATGACATTGCATTTTTCATTAACACAGTAATGCAATGAGTTAGTGTATCAAATGTTCACATCACATTTAAATTTGTTACTTGCATGACAAACGTTCTTCATTTATTTGCACATTAGGTGGATGGAGCAAAAAAAAACAAAACTTCAGTTTTTGAGGATTGGGGATCTGGGCTTTTATTCTATTTCCACAAAAGATCCTAAGTCTGATGATAACATGCAAACTGGATCCAGGACAGAAATAACTGCATACTATTATTATAACAAGCATCTGCGCAGACAGCATGCTAATGCAAATCTAGCTAAAAACCCAGAGTCATGTTGAGAAATGAAAGCTGAGTACATGCAGACCCCAGCTCAGCAGCCAGAGCCTAATTTTCAAAAGGTAACAAAAAAAAAAAAAGATGGCCAATCGGGCTTGTAACATTTCTACCTGTTGACAATTATATGGCAGACTTGCTACAGTTGTCAATTTAAAGACACTTTGGACATATTTAAACAGTAAAAGCTGAGATTAGTGTGTGAGTGAGTGAGATTTTTCAGATTTGCTTCCCTGTTTCTTGTTTTAATCTTGTAAGACATCGTTTACAGTCCATTTTCTTGAAACTTTGAAGTCACCACCTGCCAGTGTTGTGCTACAGCCAAAGACTAAGAACAATAATCACATGCATAATAATTTAAGTTCAATTTTAGATATGTGCATTTTAAAACTGTCTGTTCGTGACGACACTCCTGGGAACCAGGTTGAGAGGCCCTAAGCCACTCTTCTATAGTGTTTGCAAATACCTTAAATAGCAAGGTCAAAGTCAAAAGAAGCTAAAGAGGAAACTGACCAGATAAAAATCTATCACTGATATGTTATCCTGTAGTTCAGTACATATTATTTAGCAAAGGAGATCTCAAGGCACGAGACAGAGGTCTAAAGTTTCAATGAGTACGACAATCGCATGGGCAAGGTGACCTAGTGGTTTGAGATACCATCCAATTACTTAAAGGTCACAGGTGTGATCACAGAAAAAGCCACTGTCTGTCTATCAGCAACCATGTATCATGTCAAATGGTCCTTGAGGTAGACACTGAATATCAGGCTCCTTACTCAGTTCAAGTTCATCAGTGGTAAACATGACAGTATACTCTGTCAAAATTAAAATCAGGGACAACTTTTATTATAGAAGTAAAAAGGTCAAGAACATACAAAATACAGGTTTAATCTAAAAGTGTGAACTAATCCATTTGGAATTATTGCCATTTCTGAAACAAGGATCAATGCGGAGAAAGGAATGGACTTTGGACTGGAGGGATATGAAGTGAATTTTGTAAATAGAAGGAACAAGAGTGGAGGGGGAGTAGCTGTGTATGTGGATAAAAACCTAAACTACAAGGTGGTAGAAAGTATGACAACTGTAATTGATAATTTACTAGAATGTATAACAATTGAAATTTATAAGGAAAAAGAAAAAAATGTAATAATTAGCTGTATATATAGAACACCTGGCTCTAGTATTCAAGTATTTAATGACTTCATAGAGGAAATATTCTCTAAAACAAATCAAAAAGTTATGTTTATCTGTGGTGATTTTAATATTGACCTGTTGAATCCAAAAAAGCATAAAATGAGCGACGAATTCCTAAACACTATGTACAGTTTGAGTTTACATCCTAAAATAACCAGGCCTAGCAGAATTACACCACATTGTGCCACCTTACTTGACAATATTTTCACTAACAATATGGAAAACAACATTGTGAGCGGAATATTAATTAATGACATCAGTGATCACCTACCAGTTTTTGCAGTTTATGACACTAATTATAAGAAAAATCAGCATGAAGAACAACTGAGATACAGACGTGTAAGGACGGAAGAAACTATGACTGCATTTAAGAACGATCTATTAAATCAGGACTGGGACAATGTGTACAAAGAAGCTGATATTGATATTGCATATGGCATATTTTTAAGAATATTCATGGAGTTGTACGATAAAAACTGTCCAACAATAAAATACAACAGAAAGCACAAATATTCAGATAGACCATGGCTCACTAAGGGTTTACAAAATGCATGTAAAAAGAAAAATACACTCTATAGGGAATACCTAAAACAAAGAACAAAAGATGCTGAAAATAAATATAAAAAATACAAAAATAAGTTGACCAATATTATACGTGTATGTAGAAAGGAGTATTATAGTAAAATATTGAACAACAATAAACATAATATGAAAGGAATATGGGATGTTTTAAACGGTATCATTAAAAATAATTCTGGACAACAAAGTTATCCACAATACTTTATCGATAATGGCAATATTATGGAAAACACTGCTGATAAGGTCAACAGCTTTAATCATTATTTTGTAAATATTGGACCAAAACTGGCAGAACAAATTCCTGAGTCACTGCCATCAGTAGACTGTAGTGAAAACCTGATTGATAGGAACCCTAACTCAATGTTCCTCACATCAGTGGAGGAAAAAGAAATAATTGACATTGTACACATGTGTAAATATAAAACATCTACTGATTGTAATGATATTGACATGAAAATCGTCAAGAAGGTCATTGAAGGAATTGTAGGACCTCTAACATATATTTGCAACTTATCATTTCAGACGGGAAAAGTGCCAAACAAAATGAAAATAGCTAAAGTTGTGCCGCTGTATAAAACCGGGGATAGACGCCACTTCACAAATTACAGGCCTGTTTCTTTACTACCACAATTCTCCAAAATCCTAGAAAACCTGTTTAATAAACGATTAGACAAATTCTTAGATAAATATAAATTACTCTCTGACAGTCAATATGGATTCAGATCAAAAAGATCAACATCTCTGGCATTAATCGAATCAATTGAGGAGATTACGAATGCTATTGATCAGAAACAGTATGCAGCTGGAGTATTTCTGGATCTCAAGAAAGCATTCGACACAATCAATCATGACATATTAATTAATAAACTGGAATGGTATGGGATTAGGGGGGTTGTACTGCAATGGGTGAAAAATTATTTAAGTGACCGGAAACAATTTGTGAAGCTGGGTGTCCATTCCTCATCATGCTTGGACATTGCTTGTGGTGTTCCACAAGGCTCTGTACTGGGTCCAAAATTATTTATTATTTATATAAATGATATTTGTAAGGCATCTGATATATTAAAATTAGTATTATTTGAAGATGACACAAATATTTTTTGTTCTGGGGGGAATCTAAAGGAGCTGCTGGATACAATTACTTCAGAAATGTGCAAAATTAAAAAATGGTTTAACAGGAACAAACTATCGCTAAATCTAAGTAAAACTAAAATTATCTTATTTGGGAATTCCCTTAGAAATGCACAAGTGCAGATTCATGTAGATGGTGTGGAAATTGAAAGAGTACTTGAACATAAGTTTCTTGGTGTGATTATAGATGATAAATTAAACTGGAAGTCTCATATAAATCATATACATAACAAAATTTCAAGAAGTGTCTCAATCTTGAGTAAAGTAAAACACATTCTGGACCACAAATCACTCCACATTCTCTATTGTTCCCTGATTGCACCGTATTTGAATTACTGTGCAGAGGTTTGGGGCAATACTTACAAATGTTCGCTATCATCAATCTTTATATTACAAAAAAGGGCCATAAGGATAATCCATAAAACTGGTTACAGAGATCATACAAATCCACTATTCTTAAAATCAAAAATTCTAAAATTCACAGATCTGGTTCATTTTCTCACAGCACAAATTATATATAAAGCAATAAATAACCTGCTTCCTGACAATATTCTAAAAATGTTTTCTAAAAGGGAACGGGGATACAATTTGAGGGGGGAATTAAATTTAAAACATCCTCGTATCCGTACAACATTAAAAAGTTTTTGCATCTCTGTGTGTGGAGTGAAGCTGTGGAACAGACTAAGTAAAGATATGAAGCAATGTCCAAGCATGGCGCAGTTTAAAAAGCGGTTTAAGGATATGGTTTTTACAGGGTACAGGGAAAAGGTAGAGATTTGATAGGGTGTTCTTGTCTAATATTTTCATGTGTGTGCGCACGCACGGGTTTGTTGGTATGGGTATATATATATATATATATATATATATATATATATATATATATATATATATATATATTTATTTATATTTGTAGGCTGTGTATCCTTGAGGTGTTAATGGGGTTATTGAAAATGTGTATATGTGCGTATGTGTGTATATACGTATGTATGGATAGATAGAAACATATATGTGTATATATTTAAAAAAAAAAAAAAAAAAAATTACACATAACATATAATGTAATTGCAAGGAGGTATTTCTGTAGTCTATTGATACTAGATAGTGGAAAAGGGGTGGGATTAAATAAGCTTATGCTTCTTCCTGCTCCTTTTTGAACATGGACGTTGTTTGGAGTTGTGGTTGCTTGTTTTCCTTTTGTTTGCTTTGTTCATTTGTCTCTTTTAATTCTATTTTTTTTTATACTTTTTCAACATGTTCAAAATAAAGATTCAATCAATCAATCAAAAAGTGTGAACATATTCAATCCTGAATATGTCAAAAAAGAGGTAACCCTTAGGTGAGGCTATAAGGATTTACTAGTTCACTTTCTTTTCCCTCTTTAAACTTTGTGCTTGCTCACATATCTATGCCGAGAGATGCTTCTTATTTAAAATGTGTCTGTGTTAAATGCAGCCTCCTATAGTAATCAAATATGGCTAAATGTGCAAGAAAGAGTGTTTGATGTCTCACTACAGAACTAGAGGGCATGCTAATGTTAAGGACACATATTAGATATCCTACCTGGCAAGCAGAGCAGTAATGTGTTGCACAGCAAGAACCACTTTTACGGCTTATTTAATAATGAAAACTTCTCAGTTATAGTTAGGATAATTTAGTCAAATCAGAGAAATCATATTTTAACCATCATAGTAGCAAGACAAAATTTATTGGGGTCTGAGAATATAGAAATAAGAGCAAATTATCTGTATCATTACATCGGGTGCTTTCTTTTCCTTAACGTGGCGCAATAAATATGATAAAGTGTAGACACTGATAAACAGCAGGCTTTCTACTAGTCATTTGAATGCAGAACTGGTACACATCTAAATTTGAACTGCTTTACATTTAGAGTGCCACTGTTAATTAAAGGAAATGATTGGCTTTACTATTATCTAATTTTTCTATCTACACAACAGTCTCCATCTTTTTTTCTCTAGGTCAGAAATCAAAGAACTTCATTTGAAAATGAAAGCTTGTAGAATATCTAAAAAGCAAATAATAGCTTAATGTCTGGATTGTTGAAATTCCCTTATACTAACTACAAGGCACCAAATTTGGATTTCTTTTTTACAAAGAGAAACTAATGCACATTTTATGCCAAACTGCCATCATTGCCCCAGTGATGCCAGCAACTCTTTTGTCCTAAAATATTTTAATCAATTACAACTAGTTCAGAATTCTGTATCTGCAATGCTTACTTGAACTGGCTGCCTCTCAGTCCCCATATATATCTTAGAATCATTGTACAAAATAATTGTTTTGGAATGTAAAGTGCGACTTTTACTTTGAAGCTGAACAATCTCCATTTCCACATCACACTGTCAGTTTGACCACCGCTTGGAAAGTAGTTTGCAAATGTTTGCAGTCAAGTCAGTGTCTTCATTGAAAACTAGTTTTGATGTCAGCAAGGCTTTTGGTGCAGCAGCAAATACCTCTTTATGACCATTTTCACACTAGAGACTGCCAGCAACCTCCAGCAACCACTTGCCAACTGGTTGCAGAATATGCACTTTTACGAGCTGACTGGGGGTTATCAGAGGGGGTCACTGTATGATTTCTAGGCCTGGGTGAATGAGGCTTTAGCAAGATATTTCACAGTGACTGACAGCTACTTTCAGGAACTACTTGGAGCTGGTTTGGCTAGTCACCAACAGGTCTCTGGGTGCTAGATGACTTACCAGAACTGTTTAGGTGTGGTACAACAAAAAGAATGAATGGCCAGGTAAAGGCACATGAAAATGAACAGAACACAGATATACCAGCTGAAAAAAATAGAAAAGGGTATGTGTCTTGCCTGGATTTAGAAAAAAAAATTCTCATTGTTGTTGAATTTCTAACACAATAGAAGTGACTGGTTCCCATGATGCTATAGAGGGGATAGGTGAATACTATTAATAATCTGGCAGCATAATAATTATGGTACCAGCTGGCTGTTTTAAACTAGTACTCTACTGCAAAGCCATCAGAGAAAACCTCTAAAAGAGGCAGCACTGATTTAACAAAGCAGCATTACACCTGCCAACACATGTGTCAGGCCAAAGGTTGGTGCACCAGAGACAATGCAACTGACTATTATATTCCAGACAGCCTTACTGCAATGTCAGAAAGTGTCTGACAATGATTGAAAAGGAACAGTGCTTTAAAGCAATTGTAGATATAGTAAAACATTCAATAATGTTCGTATTTGGCATATTATTGTCACGAATCGCTGTGTGGCAGGCAAGCAGGAGTGGTGGACCCAAAATGCAGAACTCAGACACGGAAGTGAAACTTAAGGCGCAGCTTTATTGCTGGGAAAAACCTCGTACAAACTAAACTCACCAAAAGAAAACCAAAAGTCAGAACAGAGGAACCAAGGACTGAAACACTGGAAAGAAACACTAAACTGGAGCAGGAGACCAAACACTAGGAACATAGAAGCAGAACACACAGCTAGTTGAGGGTACGACGCGACACTGACACAGAGAAACACAGGGCTTAAATACACAGACGGCAGTAATCAAGGGATGAGAGACAGAAGGGGAACACACCTGGGAGAAATCACAGCTGACGAGACAGGGGAAACGTAACTGAGCACACTCACATATGACACAAACCTTCACAATAAAACAGGAAACTCAGACACATGGAACCAGACAAGACATTGAACTAAACAGACAGATTCACAAACAGATGGGGTGACACCATAGACAGAGACAGACTCAAAGGCAGACCAAATATAACACACAGAACTCAAACAATAATAATCATCATCATCATAAACTAGAAAATGATAACTAAAAGCGCTGGGTCACCGACCCAGGACCATGACAATTATTGGTAGTCTACCTATTATTTTTAATTAGACTGCCAAAAACATTTGATTTTCAGACAGATTTACTAATTTTAATTTGTTGTCACACCACATCATTCAACGATAAACTGATCATCTATTTTCTTCTTTGTGTTTTCTTTTGTTTTGTTGTTTTTACTGAGGCATTTTTATGGTTTAGAGATATATGCACAATATACAAACCTTGTCACTCACATTAAACAAGTAAAAAATCTCTTAGATTATGAGGGGATGAAGAATTGACTAACAAATCCCAATAGCTTTTTCTTCTAATTCTTCTCCAAATGTAAGTTTTGTCCAAGAATCCCACATTTTCCGAAGATACAGTAAAACACCTACTCATTGTATGAAAAGAGTGTTGGACTAACACAATAAATGAATTTTTTATACTGTCTCTTTGTACGGACGAGTTGCCATATATAAAAATGGACAAAATAGAACTCAATTGTGACACATGCTGCTTTGCTAAAACCCTTACATGCTATAGAATCCTGAGCTGGAAGGTTGAGTTGCTAGCTTTCATAACCCCGATCTCTGTTCAAGGCTGGCTTTTGGCATTGGTTATAAATTGCCTCCTTGATCTTTCTCCAGCCATCTTCTGATTCATGACCTCTTTCCTCTCACTAGTAAAAGATGTGCTCACTTTTGGCCTGGAGTTTGCAACAAATATTATCTGCTTCCAGTGTTTGTGCCATATTTTGCTCAAGGTGGCAATTTTACAAATGTAGCTTTATATTGCTCATTGCATGCTTGAATACTTCAAAGATGCTTTGAAAGTTCAGTCACATAAGAAAATCACACCAAGCCCTTTATAGTGGAAATTCAAAAATACTACTGTACTGTTATTTTCCACATATAAAACCTAAACCGATTAAGGCATCACCTCACAAAGTGTCAGGCCAGTACACAAGTTGTGATATTTTTGATATATTCATCCAGTTGAGTTTGCTCACTTGATCTCTCCATGGCCTATTGAAATATTCTTAATTGTATAAATTAGCTATACAAAACTCTGAAGTAGTCAACAAAAGCCTTATGAAAACGTATGAAATGAAAACAGAGGTTGAGGTTGTGCTAATGTGTGATTGGTGGGGGTAAAGCTCAACCCTGCGCAGAGCTGGTGCAGACCACATCATAAAAAGAAAGCATTTCTCTTCAGACAAATGACTAAAAAGTGTGTCTGATACTGATCTGGAAGAAACAAAGCCTGAAGGGCGTGAAGAGTTGTTTGCTGCAGTGGTCAAAAACTTCACTACAGTATTCAAGAGCCTCGAGATTTGTGATCAGTGGCAGATGTTTGCCACAGAGTGGGCAGACAGATTTTATAAGGCCTGTGTAAGAAACAAGTGATCCACCGGGGAATATTATTGACTCTAGCTTCCTATTGCTGTTTTCAGATTTTTTTTTTTTTTTTTAACACAACATTAAACCACCCATTCATCAGTCTTTTTTCCCCTTTATCCAATTCATGGTTATGGGGGAATGCTTTTCCCAGCTGTCATAGGGCAAAAGATATGAAAAATTACCTAACCCTTATTTGTAGTACTGCATGAAGTTTGATGTTCAGTTTGTCTCCACAAACAAAGAGAGGGAACAAAAACATGTAAAATTACAGAACCAAATGCCACTTTATGTTTTTTTCAATGTGTGGTATAATGGAGCTTCTAGCTCTTTTAATATATATTTTTAATTAAATATCTGCTGAATTTTATAAAACGTTCCATTATTAGCCATTCATGTAAGTATACTGTGGTGAACAAGTAGCTCTTGAGATTATTATGCTTTCTTTGTCAGTGAATAGAAAGTGACTACGGAGGAGAAAAGTGCACACATGTTTACACAGAGTCATTTGTGCAGGTTGCAGTGGGACACCCCAAATGTGTCTGCAGCAGAAACCGAAAGAATTTTTGTCATTTATTGGCATGAAAAAATTATACATTTCACTTTGCCTAAAATGGCCTCTTGGCATTAGGATTATGTCTCATCCAAATCAAAGGCACACAGCTGCAGGCACCGCTAACGGCAAGCTTGTGGGCCAAGCAAATTGGAATAAAAACACTAAGATCACAACCTGACGATGAGAAACAATGTCACTTTTACTTGCTTCTTTAACTGGGTGTATATATATCCGAGTGAAAGTTTCTGAATAAGACAGCACAGAGATGGAAAATTTAAATGTTACATGATTACTCCTTAGATTTTGAATTTGATTATTAATATAGACTTGCCTCTGCAGTGTGCAAGGTCCCTACTCCCTTATGGTGTATTCACTAGCCAGCAACTCTGACTGGTCGCAGATACTAATCAGCATAGATACCATCAATGCCACATTTAGCTGTTGCTTACCTGCCTCCACTGACACTTAAATATCTTACTACACTTAAATCTGCATTTAATCTGAAGGCCACCAGATGGCAATAGCTGTGATTTAGAAAAAGGCTTCTGGCCCTGTAAAAATCTATGGCAAAGCAAATTTCTGTCTTGACCTGTGCGAACCCTTTGTTGTTGAATTTATGGGCTTAGTCACTCATGCAGGCGGTCTATCCTTCAAGCACGGGTCCTCTACCATAGGCCTGGGAGCTTGAGGGTCCTGCGCAGTATCTTAGCTGTTCCTAGGACTGCACTCTTCTGCACTCTTCTGAGATCTCAGATATTGTTCCTGGGATCTGCTAGAACCACTTGCCTAGCTTGAGAGGAGTGACTATACCTAGTTGTGTGTGTGTATATATATATATATATATATATGTATATATATATATATATATATATGTATATATGTATGTAAAAAACACCCAGCACGCCCCTGCGGGCGGTTTATCCTTCAAGCTCGGGTCCTCTACCAGAGGCCTGGGAGCTTGAGGGTCCTGCGCAGTATCTTAGCTGTTCCCAGGACTGCGCTCTTCTGGACAGAGATCTCCGATGTTTTTCTCGGGATCTGCTGGAGCCACTCGCCTAGCTTGGGAGTCACCGCACCTAGTGCTCCGATTACCACGGGGACCACCGTTACCTTCACCCTCCACATCCTCTCGAGCTCTTCTCTGAGCCCTTGGTATTTCTCCAGCTTCTCGTGTTCCTTCTTCCTGATATTGCTGTCATTGGGAACCGCTACATCGATCACTACGGCCGTCTTCTTCTGTTTGTCTACCACCACTATGTCCGGTTGGTTAGCCACCACCATTTTGTCCGTCTGTATCTGGAAGTCCCACAGGATCTTAGCTCGGTCATTCTCCACCACCCTTGGGGGCATCTCCCATTTTGACCTCGGGACTTCTAGGTTATACTCGGCACAGATGTTCCTGTACACTATGCCGGCCACTTGGTTATGGCGTTCCATGTATGCCTTGCCTGCTAGCATCTTGCACCCTGCTGTTATGTGCTGGATAGTCTCTGGGGCATCTTTACACAGCCTGCACCTGGGGTCTTGCCTGGTGTGATAGACCCCAGCCTCTATGGATCTTGTACTCAGAGCTTGTTCTTGTGCTGCCATGATTAGTGCCTCTGTGCTGTCTTTCAGTCCAGCTTTGTCCAGCCACTGGTAGGATTTCTGGATATCAGCCACCTCCTCTATCTGCCGGTGGTACATACCGTGCAGGGGCCTGTCCTTCCATGATGGTTCCTCGTCTCCCTCCTCTTTCTTGGGTTTCTGCTGCCTGAGGTATTCACTGAGCACTCGGTCAGTTGGGGCCATCTTCCCAATGTATTCTTGGATGTTCCTTGTCTCATCCTGGACTGTGGTGCTGACACTCACCAGTCCCCGGCCCCCTTCCTTCCGCTTAGCGTACAGCCTCAGGGTGCTGGACTTGGGGTGAAACCCTCCATGCATGGTCAGGAGCTTTCTTGTCTTTATGTCAGTGGCTTCTATCTCCTCCTTTGGCCAGCTTATTACCCCAGCAGGGTACCTGATCACGGGCAGGGCGTATGTGTTGATGGCCCGGATCTTGTTCTTACCATTCAGCTGACTCCTCAGGACTTGCCTGACCCTCTGCAGGTACTTGGTGGTTGCAGCCTTTCTAGCGGCCTCTTCATGGTTCCCATTTTTTTATATATATATATATATACATGTGTATATATATATATATATATATATATATATATACATATATATATATATATGTATATATATACATATATATATATGTGTGTATATGTATATATGTGTATATATATATATATATTTTTATATATATATATACACATATATATTATATATATATTTTTTTTTCCCCAGGGTATCAGTATCAAGTATCAAGTCTGAAATTCTAGTAATGTGACAACCCTGACTCTGACTAACAAAGCTTAACCCTAACCTAGCCTAACCTCAGTCATGACTTAGCGTAATTTCACTGACCTTCTGACCGTAATGCTAAAACATTGCCTCGAACCATTTTCAAAAATAATGCACAAATTATCTTCATGAAAACAACAGCTAAAACAGAATAGTTAAGGATATAAAAGCAGAATTTCTCTTCAACTTTTCCCCTCCACAACTTTTTATTTCACATCTGCATAAGTATGATCTGAAATGTCTGTTTCTGTTCCCATTTTTATGTTTGTAGACTAATAAAAGATATTAAAACAGAAAAGCACATAAAGAATTGTAAGGAAGGTCAGGAAGCTCACATTAAGTGAAGCAAACAATGATCATATTCATACAGAATGAATATTCTTTCACTTGGGGAAAATGTCAACTGACATGCTGGCTGACATGCCTTTCTCTCCATTTGATAAGATTAAGATGGATCGTTTTTGATTTTGCTGTTACTATATTTCTGAGGGATGACAGCAGCATAGTGACACAGGTTAAGAACAAAAAAGGTGTGTCCTTAAACAAAGCACAACCTGACTATTGTAACAATGCTAAAGCCCTACCATGTGATGTCATGGATTTGTACTCCTGGATTCTGAATATTATGCATTATTTGTGTTTGCGGTTCAGTTTTGAATAATGCAATGCAATGATCTGTGGGAATCCACCCTCCGCAAAACATTGCATTACAAACTCACATAACAATCAATCCATCTCTGCGTTTGAAGGGTGTAAGAAATCCACAAGTTGGTCATTAGCATTTCCTTTAGGCTCCTGTATGGTTTTGAATAAAACATTGCTTAGGTCCCAGCTTGTATAAAAGCTGCAAAATTTTGTGTGATGGTTTGAATAATTTGTATGTGTGGCTTCAGGGGTGTGTATGTGTCTTTTGTGTACAAATCTATTGGAATTCATTGCTCCAGGCTGCATGTCCTCTACTTGTTATCGCACGCAAGCACACATTCACATACAAACACACATACTCAGAGTGGCTTTGAACGTGACCTAGCATATCAGCTAGTATGTCAAACCAAGGGACCTATGCGTGTTTCCAAGAATTACGTGTTTGGAGGAGAAAAGTGCACACACGTTTACACAGAGTCATTTGTGCAGGTTGCAGTGGGACACCCCAAATGTGTCTGCAGCAGAAACCGAAAGAATTTTTGTCATTTATTGGCATGAAAAAATTATACATTTCACTTTGCCTAAAATGGCCTCTTGGCATTAGGATTATGTCTCATCCAAATCAAAGGCACACAGCTGCAGGCACCGCTAACGGCAAGCTTGTGGGCCAAGCAAATTGGAATAAAAACACTAAGATCACAACCTGACGATGAGAAACAATGTCACTTTTACTTGCTTCTTTAACTGGGTGTATATATATCCGAGTGAAAGTTTCTGAATAAGACAGCACAGAGATGGAAAATTTAAATGTTACATGATTACTCCTTAGATTTTGAATTTGATTATTAATATAGACTTGCCTCTGCAGTGTGCAAGGTCCCTACTCCCTTATGGTGTATTCACTAGCCAGCAACTCTGACTGGTCGCAGATACTAATCAGCATAGATACCATCAATGCCACATTTAGCTGTTGCTTACCTGCCTCCACTGACACTTAAATATCTTACTACACTTAAATCTGCATTTAATCTGAAGGCCACCAGATGGCAATAGCTGTGATTTAGAAAAAGGCTTCTGGCCCTGTAAAAATCTATGGCAAAGCAAATTTCTGTCTTGACCTGTGCGAACCCTTTGTTGTTGAATTTATGGGCTTAGTCACTCATGCAGGCGGTCTATCCTTCAAGCACGGGTCCTCTACCATAGGCCTGGGAGCTTGAGGGTCCTGCGCAGTATCTTAGCTGTTCCTAGGACTGCACTCTTCTGCACTCTTCTGAGATCTCAGATATTGTTCCTGGGATCTGCTAGAACCACTTGCCTAGCTTGAGAGGAGTGACTATACCTAGTTGTGTGTGTGTGTGTGTGTATATATATATATATATATATATATATATATATATATATATATATATATATATATATATTTTTTTTTTTTTTTTCCCCAGGGTATCAGTATCAAGTCTGAAATTCTAGTAATGTGACAACCCTGACTCTGACTAACAAAGCTTAACCCTAACCTAGCCTAACCTCAGCCATGACTTAGCGTAATTTCACTGACCTTCTGACCGTAATGCTAAAACATTGCCTCGAACCATTTTCAAAAATAATGCACAAATTATCTTCATGAAAACAACAGCTAAAACAGAATAGTTAAGGATATAAAAGCAGAATTTCTCTTCAACTTTTCCCCTCCACAACTTTTTATTTCACATCTGCATAAGTATGATCTGAAATGTCTGTTTCTGTTCCCATTTTTATGTTTGTAGACTAATAAAAGATATTAAAACAGAAAAGCACATAAAGAATTGTAAGGAAGGTCAGGAAGCTCACATTAAGTGAAGCAAACAATGATCATATTCATACAGAATGAATATTCTTTCACTTGGGGAAAATGTCAACTGACATGCTGGCTGACATGCCTTTCTCTCCATTTGATAAGATTAAGATGGATCGTTTTTGATTTTGCTGTTACTATATTTCTGAGGGATGACAGCAGCATAGTGACACAGGTTAAGAACAAAAAAGGTGTGTCCTTAAACAAAGCACAACCTGACTATTGTAACAATGCTAAAGCCCTACCATGTGATGTCATGGATTTGTACTCCTGGATTCTGAATATTATGCATTATTTGTGTTTGCGGTTCAGTTTTGAATAATGCAATGCAATGATCTGTGGGAATCCACCCTCCGCAAAACATTGCATTACAAACTCACATAACAATCAATCCATCTCTGCGTTTGAAGGGTGTAAGAAATCCACAAGTTGGTCATTAGCATTTCCTTTAGGCTCCTGTATGGTTTTGAATAAAACATTGCTTAGGTCCCAGCTTGTATAAAAGCTGCAAAATTTTGTGTGATGGTTTGAATAATTTGTATGTGTGGCTTCAGGGGTGTGTATGTGTCTTTTGTGTACAAATCTATTGGAATTCATTGCTCCAGGCTGCATGTCCTCTACTTGTTATCGCACGCAAGCACACATTCACATACAAACACACATACTCAGAGTGGCTTTGAACGTGACCTAGCATATCAGCTAGTATGTCAAACCAAGGGACCTATGCGTGTTTCCAAGAATTACGTGTTTGGCATGGCATCTACACTTTTTAAACATTTAAAGACTGTCAAAAGACCAGTGATACCCCTACAAGTAAGTATGCTCTTTCCTGGTGCAGTTACATTTGTTTAACAAAAGCACTCTGGTTAAATGTAACATATTCTCCTGAGTGGAGGTGGATAAGATTATTTTACTAATTTTGCAATCATTACAACAAAGCTTTAATTTTCAAGAACGTGCATTTTTATGAGTGTAAATTTGTGCTAGATTTTCTTTTTCTTTTTTTTTTTTAAATCAGGACATAAAAAATAATCTGATCTTCATCAGCTTCAAAAATAATTTAAATATAATGTCAGATCAACAACAAAACATGACATATGACACTGTGACACTATTTAATTGTCAAAAAACTGAGCCAAAATGCAGATGTGTGAAAAACTAAGGACACCTCAGTAGCAATACCTTGAAGTAATTGTTTTCTATATGACTTTATCAGTCTCTGACATCATTGTGGACACATTTGTTCCACTCTTGTTTAAAGAGCGGCTTCAGTTCAATGATGTCTGCAGAGATTTGTATATGCACAACTATCTTAAGGTCTACAAAATTTCAACTAGGTTAAGATCTAGATTTTGACTGGGCCAATGCAACACCTTGATTCTTTTTCTTGACAGTTGGCAAGGATATGCTCTGTTTTTTGGCAAAGACGGCGCTGTACATTATGACCAAACATCTCCACTTGACTTGTCGTCCAAAGGACATTGTTCCAGACGTCTTGTGGTTTGTGGTTTCTCACTGTAGAATGATGGATCTTATAACCCTTCCCTGACTGAAAAGCAGCAAGAATGCCAAGCAAAGGCCAAAACTTTTGCTACATAGAGGTGCTCACCCTTGTTGATGATCAGCTAAGTGCATTTAACACTCAGCACCCGGCTGGAATGTACCCTCTATGGAAACAGTAAGAATGGAAAATTCTCCCATGCAGTGCTTTGACATTTTTAGCTTAGTTTTTTAAAAATAAATAATGACAGTTTGATATCTCATATATTGTTGTTCATCTACGGTTGTACAATAATTAAGTAATGGTAAAGACCAGGTCATTTTATTATTATGGCCTGATGCATAAATCCTCAGTAGATTGTCTCCCAGAAAGTTGACTCAGTTTGTCTGTACATAGCATTTTCAGTGGCTCTTACCCAAGTTTCTCCCACTGAATATGTCCAGATGAACCGAGTTAACTTTCTGGGATTCCCTTATCTGGATGACTGAGCATGCATCAAGAAGGTGAGTGTACTTCCTATTGTTTTTTTCACCATAACTGCAGTTCCATCTCGGTTTTTAAAGCACCTTAAATCAGAAAAGAAAAGAAAAGAGCAGGCTTCCTGAGGAGCTAAACTTAATGAAACACAGCTGTATGGAAGAGACCTCATTTAGAGAAACAAGAAGTCAAAATGCATTTCTATAGCACATTAAAAACAACTTCGGTTGATCAAAGGGCTGTACATGCAATTCAAAATACACAAAATCGTTATAAACACTATAAATATAAAATACGAATCCAATATATAAAAACATCAAATAAAAAAATGATGAAACCAGTGAAAATAGTCTATATAAAGACTGTGGTGAGCAGCAACCACCATCTGACCAAACTAAACGCTGTAGACTAAAAACCAAACAAAAACCTGGTAGCTTTCATTTTTGCTGAAAAAGCCAAATCTCTTCCAATAGCTGAGTTTGCTGAAGATTGAGACTCGCTACAATCTTAAACATGCTGTTTTTGACTCTTGCTTTTTCACCGGCTGTCTTTCATACCATCCGTTCCACAATTTAATAATTTATTTGTGCCCTGAAGGTTATGAGATGTCCACCCAGTTGTACAAAGCACTTTTACACTATAAATAGCATGTGAAAGCATATGATACATACAAAAGCCCCACGTATCACACTGTTATATAGGATCAAGGCAGATATTTCATCACAAGATAAGGTTGATTTTGATGATCACATCCCTCCATGTATATATTTTTATTTTTTTACTTTGTGCAGCACTTCTGTCAACCTGTGTTATTTGTAAATGTGTTTATTGATAAACTGACTGATTAATCGATTCTTGTGAACATACAGTCGTCCAGACATTTTAATTTACTTTGCTGTAAGGATGAAAACGTGTCATTTGATTAAACAGCACCTTACTCTTATAATTATTTCCTTGATTGATGGTATTTAATTATGTCATTAAAATACTTTAAAATACTTCTCCAATAATTTATCCACATTACTTCTTTGAAAAAACAAAAATCTGATGCAAACCGGGGAGGAACATTTTTAAGGTAATTACTAATACATGCATTCATGATTTATTAACAAGCATTTGGTTATTCATAATTTTAAGATTTAATACTTTACACTCACTCCTCTCTACTCTTGTTGGCTAAGTGCAGTGAGAACCTGTATGCCCCATGTTTATGAGCACACAAGGCCAGTCGGGTCAAACCTACGAGGTCAATACATATAATTCCCGTTTGATGTCTTTTGAATGAAAACCTTTTTTTTTTTATCCTACATGTAATAAATGAATGAACAAAGAAAATGCACTGACAGGCAGTGGATTCCCCATCTTACCTCCTTTCCTCCTCTTAAGCCTTCCTCCAAGAGCACTTTAAGCTCAGTGATGTGTATGAGATGGATTGAGGCAGACTACAGCACAAGGTCTACCCTGAATTTTGTTTCAATTGGGAAGCAAAGCCTTGGCCTCAGTGAGCCACTGCCTACCAGTTGTGTGCCCCAATAAGCCATCTTTTGCGCTTGCTGTGGCCAGTGTGCCTTAACCCTCACCATCCACGACAGTACCAAAAAAAAGAAGGAGGACATAGAAGATGCAAAAAATTCCCATAAAATACTAAATCATAATACTATATATTTTATTCTGTGTTATTGTTCTGTTGTTTTTTTAAATCTATCATATTCCACAAAGACTGTTCAGTTTAGTTGTAAATGAGTTTCTAATATAAAAAGTGAAACACTAGGTATTTGTTACAGTACCTTAACACTGGAGTCATCAAGGACATTAGTGTCATCCATGGAGTTTCACTTGCTTCATCTCCTGTCTCGCAGGGTTTAGGCACACAAGGTAATAAAACTAATATTAGAGTTTGAAATGGAGCACATATATTGTGACTTAAAATAAGATTTCTCCATTTTCCAACGGTCTTCACATTGATATCTTTGGGAAAAAGCTTCCCCCAGCTGAGAGCAATTTCGCTGGACACTGTGTATACTTGTCTAAGAGATTTTATGTAAACCTGACTAAAATTACAAAAAAAAAACAAAGTGTAAAAGTTTAAGGTGAGAATGTTTGATAGAGAGTTGCATTTACACTACAAATAGATTAAATAGCAAATAGGCTCATCTCCTTTAGGACGCTCTTTTGTCTTAACTTCTAAAATATATTGTTGTGAATTTTCTATCACATTGCTGCAGCCAGTGTCCTTTTTGTGCTATTGTCTAATATGCAGGGTTGGCAACATCAACTCAGGGGACAGGAGGTCTGCAAAAGGCTTCAGTAGCTCTGAGCCTGGGCTTACTGGCACTGTTAGAGGAAAGGATGTTAGCAAAACTCTGTGATATAATGGCCAATGACCTCCACCCCTCTCCATGACATGCTATCAGTCTAGTAAAGGACCTTCAGTCACACACTTGACATGCTATGCCAGAGAACCCGGCAGGTGCACAGTATGCCAGCTACCAACAAACCCTCCTCCCAAGGCGAAAACATCATCAGCAGTAGCTATTGCCAACTGGGATGGTGTTCAGAGATATTATGAATCCAAATCTAACTCACAGCTTCCCCCTTTATATAGCCACTGTTTTATCCATTGCTGTTATATAAACAATGAAACAGACAGTAAAACAGGTACAATATGAGCACTGATGTCAATTTTGTAACATTATCATTTTATTACTGCATTACATGAAGTTTTACTCATGCTGTCTCAAATGTAGAGTAGTTTTAAAATGAAAGCGTAAAATATAGGAGATTAATTCATCATTCAGGAGATTGGGTTTGAATTGTTTTTCTGTTGCATGAACAAGCCTGAAATTATTTTGGGTAGATGAGTTTATAGTAAATGAGAACACTTCAATGATCAGCAAAATATTTCCAAAACAAGGTATGAGATTGTTTCAAATAATGATCTTGTGAAAGCTTCTGAAAGTGCAAGGCCTCAGTTGCACAAGCCTAGGGAGTGGTTAGTGACTTACAGTTGCTAGGGGAAAATATTCCCGGTTTTCTCCAATGGGTTGTGGCTGGAGGTTGTTCCCTGTTGTGAGGGGGAATCATGGAGGGTATTATACAAAAAACCTTCCTGTCAAAACGAACAACCACACATATAGGTATATGGGTATATGCATTTTTTCCTTGAGGCCTGTGCTTGCCAGGGGAACACTGACCAATCTCTAGGCCTGTGTGTCCGGGGCTTTAGCAACCAATTTTACAGATAGTTAGCAACCTCCTGCAACTGCTTGCCCATAGGTCAGGAATACAAATTTTCCCTAGAGAAAAATGAATTACCAGGAGGTCACTAACCAGTCAGTTTGAGTGATCATTAAAAAACAGTTGCCAAAATTTTATTTGGAAGGTGTTTAGAGTGGCTTCTTTTAATCTGTTGAACATTTTCTCTTTCTTATTCTGAGAAGACAAGCTTTTCTAGTTCTTAAAACTCCCCTTTAACTGTGCTTAAGGTGGAGACAGAGACTTTTATTACCTGAAATCCCATTTTCCAGCAAGAGATTTAGACACAAACAAACATCATTATTTTGTATACAGTAGAAAAAAAATGCTGAAAAGGCAATCGAAGTTTGGTTTATGGGTGAAGGAGATGAGATGGAAAGAGATTAATAGAAAGAAAATGGGTGACAAAAAACAGAAGCGAAAAGGGATTTAAGATGTGAGACAGACAAAGCGGAAACAGCCTGAAAAGAGGAAATTGATAGTAAAAAGATGGAAGGGAGAGGAAATGAGGAGATAAGGAGATTGTATTTCCATCATGGTCACATTCTTTCCAGTCTTTTCCAGTTCTTTTATTGTCTGCTTCTAATAGCCACACATTAAGATTTGTATTATGTAAATATCTCAGTGTGTGGGAGTATGTGTGGTGTTTTTCTTTAGTTTTTTCAGTTGATTTATATACTGGATGAAGGTTTCTTAGTGGTTAACATTTAAAAGTTCACATTCAATATCTGTTTCTATTTGTCACCATTGTTTATTTTTCGTATCCATTTTTACCTTCGTGCCTTTCATTCTTCTAAACTTGTCACCTAGTATTTTTATGAAGCAGCAGTATTTGAATTTTTATTACTAGCATGAAACAACATGGTGTTATTCGAAGTTTTATTCTACCGAATAAAATGGACCATTCTGCTATTTATAGCTGTTGACAGAATAAGTGTCACACATGGGTAAGAAGGACCCAAAATACAGGATTCGCAGATCAACATGCAAAAACAGAAATTCCACCTTCATTAAGTGGAAATTTAGAAATCCATAACAGAGAACTAACAACAGAAACTCGCTAACAAAACCAAGTCAACCACAAAATAAGTTTAAATGGCATGCTAACATGGGACAAACACAAGGTCGGTACTATTTATGCTTAAAGACACACTGAGGGCAAAGGAAGAGGACAAGCAACAGCTGAAACTAATCAAGAAAAACGATACATAGGAACTCAAATTAAATACAAAACAAAGGAGACAAATAACTGTCAAAATAAAGCAGGACACAGAAGGATGGCATGGATGGAATTTCAAAAGAAACTAAAAATCAAGGACGAGCAGCAACTACAACTAACATAGATTAAAAATCAAATGCATACAGATAAAAAATAGAAACAATAAGCATGCGAAACAGAAAATATTTAACAAACAGAAATTAAAAGTTGAGAAACTTAAAACTTAAAGTGACATCCATCCATCGTCCGTCTTAGAAAAATAAAATACACATCTTTAAAATTAACTACCACCATATATTATTATTATTTTTATTATTATGTTTTTTATTTTATCTATGTCGTCTGTTATGTGTCGACACAAACCTGGTTCATCCCTTGTGTTAGGTGCCTTTTTTATGCTTGACTGAGTCATAGGCAGTGTAGGAACTAACGCGTTATCAAGTAACGCGTTACAGTAACTACGTTATTATTGTGGTAACGAGCACGGTAACTAGTTATTATGCCAAAATCAGGAACGCGTTTATCGTTACTGGGATTTAGATAGGGTCGTTATTCATTACTTCGTGTGTTGCGTTCGACTTACCTCGGAAATCGGAACACAGACCTGGGAATAATGTCACACTCGAGCGTTCTGGTTAGTCTCGTCAGAGAAGTCAGGATTCCAATATGGCGAGCTTGAAAACGGTTGTTTTGCTAGCCCTCTAAAAAAACAAATTACTACTAAACACATATGAAGCTCATCTGCAGTCTGGAGTTACCTACATCTTCCTACTCGGAAGGCAAGCTAGAAGACTGGCATCCTTGCTGGGTATCCAGTTAGGGAAGCAACACATTAACAAGAGAATTCTGAGTAAAACCAAAGTTACTTTTCCTAGTAACTAGTTGCTTTGAAAGTAACAAGTAACTTGAAGTAACTGAGTTACTTTTGATAGAAGTAACTAGTAATGTAACTAAGTTACTAATTTAAAGTAACTAAGTTACTAATTTAAAGTAACGTACCCAACACTGGTCATAGGTGAGGGTAAAGTGGATTAACAAATAAAAACATTCCTCTGAAAATGATCAGGTATGAGAACAGCATGAAATTTGTGAAAAAAGAGACATTTGAAAGACCGCTCCTGCACCTTGGAAACAGTTTTGCTCTTTTTTATATGATTTATTTTAAAAAAGATTGTCCCCATGTAATTTTTGTCCACAATGAGACACAAGCAACTGCAGTGAAAAGGTGTCCGCAGTGTGAACTCCTGAACTGGTAAGAGAGGATCACAGACACACAGGCAGGCAGACAGAAAATATAGTAGGACACAGTAAGTTTGTCATGTTTAAATGAATTAGTGTAACTAAGGAATTTCCTAACTGGCATAAATTCAGCACATCTTATCTCATTTAATGTTATCTATAATTTGGGCTAACAAACTAGATTTATTGAATGGTCTATGCCACAAAGCAAGCCATTATATTTTGTCAAGATAAGTCCATTAAAAATGCTCTACACATTGTGTGCTACCATGGTGGAGAGGTCCAGTTTGGGGACTCTAATTAGTGGATGGGAATCCCAGCAGAAACCTACTGGCTATAGCTGTTTGTGTCTGGACACCTGTCAATCAAGTGTGCCCCTAACTCCAAATAAATAAGTTATATAACAACAACAACAACAAAAAAGAAAGAAAAAAAAACCCCACCCAATACACAGTTGTTATGATGAGGCAAACTATCCATAGAGGGCAAAACAGCTTGTTTGTACCAGGATGTAAACATGCTTTCTCATGCTGTAAAGTCGAACATTTTAACATATGGGGATTGACTAGCTTTTGAAGCCAGTCTCAAATGACTGTTAGAGAAACTACAGTTTTTTTGTTTTGTTTTTTTGTTTTCATTTTGTACTTCCTTATTGATTTCATTTTTCAGCTCTTAATGTTGCTGCTTGTTTATAACACCTTAGGACTCCAGTTTAGTTGCACTGGCATGTTCAAGTGTTACAAAACTAAGACTGCACATCTATTTTTTTTTGCTTCATCACTACTTATATACACAGCCTTAAAGGAAACTAAAAATAAAACATATATGACACTATCATTTTATCTGTTTTGTTTTTCAGGTATTAGGACATGTTAGGTTCATGCAACCATCCTTATCTAAAATGTAGTGGATGAGATTGAGTTTGAAGTTCTCTATTCATGACTTTCTGCTTTTATCTGTTTTTTTCTCTTAATCGTCAACTTTCTTGGTGTTTCTTTCTTTCTCTGTATATGCACATTTTCGTTAAAGTCAGCCGCTTAACTAAGTTGTGGACCACTGCCAGCCCGCAACCAGATCAAGAGAAGCAGCGACGGACTTAGATAAACTAAGGGACACAAAGTAAAGGGTTGAGAAAAGAGATGCTCAAGAGAGAAAGAAGAGTAAAAAAAAAACCCAGCACACAACAGCAGAAGGAGAAATTGATGTAAATGAAACTTAATGACTATTAATGTATTTTTCCTGTGGCAGCTGTGTGTGTCATATTGGAAGGTCACATCACTGTCAAGATGTCATATGACGTTAAAAGTTTGTGTGAGTGGGTGCTATGAAGAATTTGACTTCTACCGTATATGGCGTATTTAAAAAAGAGCCAGTGAAAACATCTGCTAAATTCAGAAAGTATAGCTCAACAAAGGGTTCGCTCCATTTCTACTAACTGAGATACATAAGATTTCATCACTCTTTACCATTTATCACAATTTATTCACCATTTTTACATCAACAGATTTTTCACAAAAACATCAGCCTGCAGCTTTATACTATATATAACCGTTACATTGTAGCAGAAACTGTTGGTGGTTTCCAGTACTTATTTTTCACATTGTTCCTCATATAGCCAAAGCTTAATTACATGCACAGAAACATAATGTTTGATCCACAACCTGAAAAACTGAATAGGCACACCAGAGTTTTTAAGGTCAGTAATTCAAAATACAGTCAGTTTACAGCCTGATGTCATGTACAGACGTATGAGTCCAAAATAGATGCCAGATAATTCTGGAAACGCATCAAACGGGGGAAAGGTTAATAATATTGAACGTTGATGAAGTACGTCTTTCTTTGTGGCAGTGAGGTGTGGGCCACATATCAAAAATTAGTAAAGCCCCACTAGAGCAGATGTGAAAGCACATTTTGGTCTCCACCTGTGGCTTTTCTCACTTGGCATTTAAAGCAGAGCTTCACATGACAGTGAGAAACATCTGATTTCTCTGTCTTATTGTTCAAAAAAAAAAACATTTAAAGGATTTTGTATCATTTAGATCTCAGCTTCAATACAGCCCTCTATTCTATTCCTTTTTAAAATGTTGCATTTACCTGTTTTCTTCCTTTTCTTTTTTAAAATTTTTTTTAACAGATTGTAAGAGGCAGTATGTTTGATCTCGGTTAGTTAAGAAAAGGTGAATACTCTTTGGTATTTAAAAAAAGGACTGTCAGGATTTTATTAACAGTATATGGACACATCTGGCTTCATGATGTACAGTAGCTGTTAACACCTCTGCATTCTATGCATGTGGCTAGGGAGAAGACAAACCTGGCCTCAAGGGGTCACAAGCTAATGTACTCATTCACTCATCTTGTTTCCCCGAGGATGGTGACAAATCAAATATGGAGGTCTATCCACTTATTTGTAGGGTTTTTTTCTTTTTCTTTAAGAGCTTAGAATTTGGGGACGAGTGTGTTTCAATAAACATCATGTAAATTAGACTTTAATTTAAAATTGGAAAAAAAGCACGTCTTAGTTGAAAGAATATCAGAAGGAAGAAGAGAGTGGACATCCAATACAAGATGTTCAAGTCTATGGATGCAAAGGGTGGATTGCTTGTTGTTATATGATTTCTTAACAGCGTGAAACACAAAGCTCTGAAACATCACCAGTAAATTCAATTTAAACAAAAATTGCTTTTTTGGGGTTTAAAAAGTAAAATTTTTTAAAATGTTTTTCATATCCAAGTTAAAGCACACTGGACAGATCTATAAAATTAGAAATTAATCCACCTTGATATTCAACCACTAAAAAGTTTTTCTTTAGCAATTTATAAATTACAGCTATTTACGAATTCAAGTAAGCAGCTGTAATTTGGCATCTTAGTCCAAAAATAACAATCTGTTTGACTACTTCTAATTTGAAAATTCATGTAAAGCAACAGTTATATTTTAGCCCTAAAAATTTTTTTTGATTAAAGAACTTTCATATACTGGTGGATTAACCATTGCAGAATCAATTTCCAATACTGTTAATTTGGGGCAGCTGTGCAAAAACCTTACACCAGGTGATATTTTAATTAATTTGTTGAGCACTGTATATACTGAAATGAAATAACGTACTAAACTGAAAAGAATATAGATTGATATAGATGTGTATCTATTTGTGACAGAAAAAGCAGGTGACAGAAGGTATTTTCTGTGAATATTACCATACCAACTGGTGCTCCCTCGGGAACGATAGGCGAACTATGAGTAAGTATGTGTGTCACTGAGCGCATGAATTAAAATGCAAGCGAGATCAGTAAATCAGAAAAAGTACCCAGGTGTGGGTGGAAAGGTTTTCACACACCAACACTCAAACGTGTGCTTTGGTCTAAGCATTTTGAAACCTTTAGTTTTAGGTTGCTCAACAGCTGTGACTCATACAGTGGTTACAGGAAATGCCACAAACTCAAACATACCTTTCGGGCCAAATTAGAAAGCAGCAGCTATTTAAATAGGCCAAAATGCATAACATGGCCAACAAGTTAACTTGTTGGTGGTGAACTGGCATGTATTCCAGGCAGATATGGCAGACATGCATGGTGCATCCAATCAAGTACCAGGCAGCAAAATTGCTTTTTAGGGCCAACTCTGCCTGTCTGATAGAACAGTGTCTGCAGGGTAGTTAGCAACTACTTTGCAGCATTCTGATCTGTGCCTAGTTTAGGTTTCTAAACTGGGATTTCTCAACTGTCTCTAAGTTAGTGTATGTGTGCATTTGTGGTGTGTGTGTGAGTGGGTGAGAGAGAGAGGGGGGGGGGGGGGGAGAGATGAGGGGTCGGCAGGTTGCCAGCACCCTTGTTTGACACAGTGAGACACTGACAGGTCTCAAGGTCTGCCAACATACACACACTCACACACGCACACACACACATGCACAAACACACTGAAAGCCAACCACACAAGGTCTGCCAACTCACATCTGTAAAACTTTTCATGGCCAGAGGCTGCTTTTGGGGGTGTGGGGTGTGAGGATAGAAGGGAAATAGTGAGGGATGAGGGAAGAGAGGAGACAAGATAGAGAGCATGAGAGACAGACAGCTGAACGTGTGTACACACAGGAGGAGCTCTAATAAGGCTTTAAGGGTAAAACTAAAAAGCTAAGGGGATTTCGGAGGGATGGATGAATGAATAGACTGACAAAAAGAGAGAGGGTACAAAGGTTTCAGAGAACAAGAGCAGGATGCACAGGAAAATCCAACTCAATAAAGCCTGCTTCAAAAGCTTTAGAAATTAGAAGAGTCAATTCTCATTTTATAAACAACTATAAAGAGATGCACAAGTGCTAGACTTTGATTGAGTGGTCTGAAAAATAAAGCAGCTAAGTACTTAGAGAGGCTTAGAGAGGAATGTGAAGATGATACTGAAGGGAGAATTGGCCATTTTTAATCAACGTATTATCTTTGCTTTATATGAATCCCTAAATTTTGGGTTTCTGCACTTTCTTACACATAAAAATGTTAGTAGATGTGTCATTTTCGAAGTAGAAGAAATGCATCAAATGAATACAAAGACTAACACATTCAGTTGTTTCTATTAGGAAAAGGGTTTCAGTGGTCAATGAATACAGATAAATGGATACTGAAGTCGTTTTTGCTTTGTCTTGTGTGTGCACATGCACTGTGGAAGGCTTATGTATGAAAACAGCATTCTATATGTAACTTCAAGTGTGGCTGTGTGCATTAATGTACAGTGACTCTCCCTTTATAAAGGGCCTCATTTGAGCTATACTGCTTAACGAGCAGTTCCTAAATGTCAGCATGGCCCCTGTAGGGCTTAACTTCCTGGTACTGAAGGATTATGGGAAAAATGTCAGGGAGAATCTGAAGCACTGATGAGAGCAAATGAGTATGAAATAGAGAGAAATAGAGAGAGCGACAGAGAGGGAGATAAAAAGCCAAATGCAGAGAAAGGGTTTGGGGAATATGGGTGTGAATGACAGGAATTAATCATCAGACATACATTTGCATGGGGCGCACACATTTACACACTCCAACGCATGCATACACAAACAGACAGACAAACACAAAGACGCATGCATGCAGGTGGCACATTACATAGCCCCTGGCAAAATGACTCATTGAAAGACCAATGTGGATGTTATCTGTTTCTGGGACATTGTGTGTGCGTGCATGTGTGTGTGTTTAATATATCACGTGCATCGTATTCTGTGAGTTACAGAGTGAGTATCTGTTTAGCAGACCCAACGGTCAGGCTAGATCAATAAACAAGTGATCAGGGGACAAACAGCACACAGAAGCCAAAAGAGGAAAGCTGCAAATAAGACGAAGACGTAAAATTAGCAATCAATGTGTACTGAACATGACAACCTCTTAAGAGACTTTATTTAGCTGGAGGGTGTATTACCGCTGTGCCTTTATTTAGACATGGTACTGTAGCAAAGAGACAAGTCTACTTTAAATCTTGGATGGCCTGCTTGAGGCGCTCTTAGATTAAAGCTTTCTTAACAGGGATGTAGAGAGAGACAGAAAAAGTTGCTTTATGTTGATTTGTGAAAAAAATCCCAAGTAAACTTTACACTGTATGTGGTAGTTGCAAAATAGCAGTACAGACACATTAGGCAATGACAATAAAAAAAAATGATGCGTGAATGTGAGCCAACATCTACAGAAGCCAGGACAGCACTTGAATCTACTGCCAGGTAGAAACATAGTGTCAGATAGGACGTCAGCCAGCGCTAACATCTGTGGAAGATATGAGATTGATCCACGGTCATCTAGAACTGCTTTATTGCTGGGAATGAGAAAACACAGACACATATTCAATTCAATTCAATTCAATCCAATTGTATTTATATAGCGCCAAATCACAACAGCAGTCGCCTGAAGGCGCTTTATATTGTACAGTGGATCGTGCAATAATAGATACAGAGAAAAACCCAAAAATCATATGACCCCCTATGAGCAAGCGCTGTGGCGACAGTGGGAAGAAAAAAAGGAATATACTTAGAGGGTATACACAGCATATGGATGTAGGAAAAAGAAAACACAGAAAAGACATACCGTGCTAATGGTTGTGAAGCTCTATAGAGTATATTTAATTTCCAAATTCCATCATGTGTAGAAGAGAGACATAACTTTCTTGAGAACAGTAACTGATTCCTTTGAATGAGAATCAGCTACTGTTACTTTTCCTCAAAGTTTTCCAGAACCAAGAAGAAAAAGGGACTATAGAGCTGTTTACGTATTCACAAACCTCCATGCTACTGAAAAAAATTCAATCACTCTAGTTACAAAGATCCCTCCTAAGAAAATGGAATAAATCAATATTAATTCGAGAACCACAGAGGACCAGCCATAAGTCAACTGCTTCTAGTAATTTAAATCTCCCACTCCCACAGTAGCGACATGACTCAGATTATGGTCACCCTTTTTCTGTTTCTTCCTTGTCATACCCTGAAGTGACCACATTTTTAGCTTCTTGCTCTGAAACTGCCAACACTTTTGCTCTGATGCTCACTCCAGCGCTACAAAAGCTTTTTGATCAATGTGATTAGGAGGTGATTGTCATGCCCTAAATTGACTGAAGGACTGAAAACATATCAAACTCATGATGCGGGAACATTTTCAAAATACTTTCAAAGCTAGTAAGGGCTCTTTTTGTATTCTTCACTCTAGCTTTTCCATCATTAGGAATACTCAAACTCAAAAGTTTAAATAACAAAAAAACAAAAACCCCCACCAAATAAAAAACTTTGAACTTTTTGTACTGTGAGAAAGATCCTTCGCTGGACTATTTAATCGTTCTTAACATCAACCAAAATTCAAGACAGCTGCCAAACCTACTGTCTGCATCAAAATGACCATTTAGGCCTGATTAGAAAGTAAAAGGAGCAATTAGGTCCTACTAATCACAACACAAATGTGCAGGCTGCATACTAGAACTGTGCAGGCTTAAAACCAGAACCACTGACTGTGTCAGTATAATCAGTGTAACTAATGTGTAAGTTGTCTGTGAAGGTTCTCAGTCATCCAGGTCATTGTAGTCAAAGGAGCTTGCAAAGAAAAGCGTCTGGACTTCTTTAAGTTGCTTGAAGATGTTTCACCTCTCATCTGAGAAGCTTCTTCAGTTCTAAGGTCAAATGGTGGAGAGTCCCAGATTTAAACCCAGTGGGAGTATCCCCCCCAAAGAGGGACAAAAGGACCCCCTGATGATCCTCTTATCACCTGAGCCAAGGTGTGAAAGCGGGTGTGGGTCCCAATCAGCCAGAGTTTCGGGTGAGCTCATTGTGAAACCTGGCCCCACCTTATCATGTGATTTCCTGAGGTCAGATGGCCCAGGATGTGAGTGGGCGTTAAGGCGTCTGGGAAGGGAACTCAAAACTGGATTATAGATGGCAGAGAGTTGGTGTCGTAAACCACCGCCTCTGTTCAAAGATGGTCGCTCACAGTGGACATAGATGGCTTCTTTCACTCCTCTTTCAAACCATCTGTCCTCTCTGTCCAAAATGTGAACATTGGCATCCTCGAAAGAGTGACCTTTATCCTTTAGATGCAGATGGACTGCTGAGTCTTGTCCTGTGGAGGTGGCTCTTCTATGTTGTGCCATGCGCTTGTGAAGTGGCTGTTTGGTCTCTCCAATGTAGCGGTCTGGACATTCCTCGCTGCACTGTACAGCATACACCACATTGTTAAGTCTGTGTTTTGGAGTTTTGTCTTTCGGGTGAGCCAGTTTTTGTCTGAGTGTGTTGCTGGGTCTGAAATGCACCGGGATGTCATGCTTGGAGAAAACTCCTGAGTTTTTCTGATACACCGGCTACATAGGGGATGACAATGTTGTTGCGTAAATCTGGGACTCTCCACCATTTGACCTTAGAACTGAAGAAGCTTCTCGGATGAGAGGTGAAACGTCTTCAAGCAACTTAAAGAAGTCCAGACGCTTTTCTTTACAAGCTCCTTTGACTAATGTGTAAGTTACATAAAAAACAAAAAGATAACCCACATCACCTGATTCCCTTCTGGCAAATCTCATATAATTTGATGTGCACTAATGAAGTTTCTTTACCCTGCCTACAGAATCTGTAAGCTGTTTTGCAACCCATCTCCATCCCCCTGTTCCTCAGTTCATGCTGTGTCTGTGTTAATCAGCGTCATATCCGTTGTCCTTTGTGACTGCTCCGTTCTGTAAGAGGGTGTTGCTGTTGCTCTGATTCCCTCAAACTTTCCACATATGCACATAAATGGATAGGAAGGTCCCTAAAGAGGGTTATACTTTATATTCAAAATACTGCATTTAGAAAAAAACTGTATTTACTTTAATGGTCATGAACTTTATTTTCCATTTTGCCAACAAGAAAACAATGTCAAAGGGCTGAGACATGATGTGACATACTATATGTAACGTCTTTACAGAGAGACGCTAACATTGAAGGTTTTTAAACAATGTCCGTTGCAGACAGCAAAGAGTTATGACCCAAGTCACTTTACTCACGTACGCTTGCCTCAGGGAGTGGAAAAATTATTAATTCTTTAGGAATAGATCTCTAGGAAATACCAAAATTCCCATTGAAGTTTATATTTTTACTAAACATCCATCCATCCATCCATCCATCCATTTTCATCCGCTTTGTCCGGGGCCGGGTCGCGGGGGCAGCAGCCTAAGCAAAGAGGCCCAGACCTCCCTCTCCCCAGCCACCTCCTCCAGCTTATCTGGGGGAATACCAAGGCGTTCCCAGGCCAGCCGAGAGATATAATCTCTCCAGCGTGTCCTGGGTCTGCCCCGGGGCCTCCTCCCGGTGGGACATGCCTGGAACACCTCACCCAGGAGGCGCCCAGGGGGCATCCTTGTCAAAGTTTTATTTACCATGAAGTAACATTTTTAAAAGTCTTACCCCAATTGATATAATATTTAATTTTAGCCATAGGAACTAGGATTTAAATTATATACAGTTATACATAGTTAATATAATTATCTGCATAGGGAATATCATCTGCATAGTGGGCTATTACAATTAGCAGACATCTGTTTACATTTCCCTGCAGTAATATACGACGCATGCTATTTTATAATTTTGTAATTGAATACTATAATTACCATTCCCAGTGGCAACAGAGGCAAGCATTATATTTCTGTCTCTTTTTTTTATTCATGCAATATGGAAATCTTTTCATTTCAGTGTAGCATCAATCAAAGATTCTTTATCAGCCAGACTGTGGAACATTTCTCCTCATTAACAGTATATGACACATAGCAAAGTCTGTGACACACAGTATACTGTGAGTAATACTAAAAAAGCAGCATGAAGCTTTTTAGTATATCTCATTCATTCTACAATACCCTAACCTTTTCAGATGATCACTTGATTCCTGTGCAGCCAGCTTGATATAAAAAAATAGCATATGAGCATTTTTGTATGCTTTATTTGCATTTTTTTAACAATTCATTTCTTTGATCATTGACTATGCACTGTAAAAAATTTAAAATGTCCTCATTATTTTCTGCCAGTATGTAATGTTTTATTTGTTAGTTTGTTTTCAGCGGAAACCTTTGGCCTTTTTCTTTAAATGGTAAATGAAAATGTAAAAATACAGAAAAAAGTATGTTGTACTGTATTTTTACATTTTCATTTATTCGTTGTTTTTCAGAGTAAATGTAGATGCCTGAAGTATTGTGTTATTTATATTCAGTTCCCTGATGTCCTGATATGTACACTAGTCCTTGTGACTCAACTATATTGATTAATGCTGATGGTTAAAAGAAAAGAAAACATAAACTGCAGACATTTATGTCTTACAAAACACATTTCAAAGTGTGTAGGGGAAAATCTCCCAGTCCATTGGTATTCAGGTTAGCTTTAGGTGATGCAACGTTGGCATCTGACGTGTTCCTAATGCTAACTATGGTGAGGTTTAGAGAGAGGATGTGGGTTATTTCAGTATAACTTGTGTTGTTGTTAATTTATAGATCGGAATTTCTTTTCTATATTTTGTGAGCTTTTCACTTTTAATATTTTACTCCTGTATGTGGTCTTTCTCTCGCATTCTCCCGCAGTATATATGTGGGTCCAAAGAAAAACCCACTGGCTACCACTAACCTCAGTCACTATCACTGTCTTTCAGCACTAGATTCAACTTTTTCCCCCCTTCTTTTTTGAAATATCAGCGTTTCTTGTACTAATCCAATAACTATTACAAATTGAGTTTGAGCCAGTATCTTTTGTTCTTTAATATTTCACTAAGGTGTTATCCAGAATTCCAGGATTTTCCTTTCATCAAATTTCCCTAAAATGACTTATTTTATGTTTTCACTTTTTTCACTTTGACTCATTTGTATTGAAATTCTGAAAAAAGAACCAATGCTAAGACCCTTATCAAGTACCATCAACCCAGTGCCAAAACGTGCAGGTTTTTGAAACTATGCATTGTAAGTGTGTGTATGTCTCAGTGCGCTGTACATTTGTGTGTGTCCCATTGTCTCAAAGTGGTGGACCATCCATCACCATTAGGCTGAAGCGAAGAGCCTGACTCACACTCAGGAACAATCTAATTCCACTAAAAACACCTCTCTCCAGCACTCTCTTCTTCACTTTCTCTATTGTCGGGTTTCTCCGCTTCACCTTCTTGTTTTCTCCCCTTCCCTATCTCTCTGCAGGATTTAGGGAACAGACTTCAGCAGATGAAAACCTCCCAAGCATATCTGCAGTAATACCTCAGACACACACTTGCTGTGCCGCACACACACAGAGGACACAGTCTTGCTGTCAGTATATTGTTCTAACTCGGCTTTTTGTGTGTGTATGCGCGTGTGTTTGTGTATATGTGTGTGTGGTTATCATTCTGTTAGAGGAGCCAAATGTGAGACAAGATCCTCTTCAACTTTTTTTTTTTTGGTCTTAGACCCAAGGAGAGGAAACCATGCTGCAGTAAACTGAAGCTTTCCATAACACTATAGGATTTTGGGCTTAAAATTGGGCTGGAACAGTTTTGGAATCACAATTACTTAAAGTTTGTTCTCACTGCATAACATATACCTGCATAAACTTAGATGCCCACAGACTGATGAAGAAGATCAAGATTTAGATAGGTTTAATGCATATCGGCTGAGAAAGTGAGCACATCCAATGCAAAAATCATCAAGTTTTATTTCATTTATTATTTTATTCATTTATTTTCTTTTAAAAGAAAAGAAACAACATCGCTGCAAACAATGTGACATGCTCATCAAAAAGGGCAGACACTTTAACTGGCCTTTTGATTGATCAAAAGAAGAGCTTTTGTTACGATTTAAACAGTTATCTACAGTTCCAGTCACAATAACAACCACTCCTTTCCTCCGGGTTAAACTGGCCTGCGGAAAGTCCTAGACGCTGATTCATTACCAAAAGGGTAATGTAATAGTCTTACAGACAACACCATGCGCAATTTAATAAACGCCAGCTCTATAAATGATTGAGAGTCAGAGCTGGGTAAACAGAAGCAGTGACAAGATCACAGTTTTTTTGCTGTTACACACTAAACTTTAGATCAATAATAGCTCTGCCAGGGTAGAAAGGAATATACACTTTCCAAGTCAGTGAACAACATTACACGGCTTCAGTAACAATTGTCTAATTAACCCCACCCCCCCACCACCCATAAAAAAAACCCAAGTGTTTGTGACCTACTCTTCAAACTCAGAGCTTAAATCTTTTATGAATCGGAAACACCAAAACAAAATGTTTACAGTCTATGCTGTGAAAATCTGCATTAGAGGATGTATACCTACTGGTCATGCAGATGGATGCAAATTTAGTAACAGATGGAAGCTAGCTGGGGCATTTGCACAGTAACTTCTGGCCTGTGCATATGTGTAGCAGATGTGCTCAAATAGTTTGGTTCCAGTAATGTCAGTGAGGTTATGAAGAGAGCTTATCCTTCTACGGATATTTTGTCCTACCACAGATATCTTCTTAAATTAAGCCCATTATACACGTGGCTAAGGAGTGATTCCAGCATGGGTGCACCACACCTTTGACAGCTACTCTAATCAGCCTGTGCTCATGACTGGACTGATCTGTATTATTCTGGAAAGACCAGGGCATGCTGGTCAAATAGCGATTTCCCTGCCTGTATGCCAGTAATTCGTACTCTAGGAGTATTACTTAAAGCTCAAGGTTCACGAGGGGGTTTTAGCCTCGAGCTGTTTTTCTAATCAATACAAATAGTTGATCTGAGTAAGCGCACTGAATGTCATGACAAGCTATGTTTGCATTAAAAGAATATATTGGATGAAGTTAAAAATTCAATTTGTATTTATCTTTTTAAGTAACTCCAACACTTGCATACACTTTTTTATAATTAAAGCAGTCAAATACATGTTGCCCTGACCTTTAAAAGCTTGAATAAAAGTGGGACAACTTAATTTCAATTCTGAAGTTTTTACCACAAGTTTCCAATTTACCTTATTTACAATGTTATAAATAAATGAAATTTTTTTCTTCCATTTGCACTATATATTTCTACTTCTATTTTATTTCTAAGAATGTTTACATTTCACTTTAGAATAGATAGAGCACAGCATTCCAATTTTTACATTAAAGATAGATTTTCATAACCACTGCTAAAAAAATCACATTAAATTCAAGCTCCAAATATGTTTAATTATCAACATTTAACATCTGTTAAAGGTTTACTTCGGCTCAAACAGCCTACTTGCTGACAAAAATGCATAAGCTTTGATTTAGAAAGAGTAAAACACTTGTTTTATTATATCTGCTGTATTAAATGGTCAGTGCCAGTTAATGTAACCACAAACTAAAATTAAAAAAAGAAAATACCAATTAGTTTTAGCCAGCTAAGAGTTTTTTTAAATTTACAACCAGTGAATTAGTTTAGAACAATATGTAATTTCACTTTTAGTGTTAAGCATATTTACTGCAGTGAGTGTGCTGACTTCAATATTTCATGCTCCTGCTTCTTTCATTTCTCCCTCTCTTTTCTTCTGTTGCTACAATTAAGTCGCAATAATTTGGTGCTCCTGTGAAGACATTATTTTTTTATTAAACCTGCTAAATTCTTCAGATAAATCCTGGTTACACCGGGTAGAGTGATTTAACTCCTATGCAAAGGGCATGTAAAACCTTCCCTGAAGACACAAAAGCAGGGTGGAGGTGCATAGGATGGCCTCTTATCTATGTCGAGGAAAAGGAAAAGAACAGGAGGGAGTCATTTATTTTTCGTCACTCTTCTCGCATGATTAGTTCTTCTTAGAGCATGCTGTAACTTTGTGTAGGTTGTGCCCAATTTCAGAGATGACAAAGATGCTGGGAAGAGGTAAAAGTCTCTTTATATATGAGTCAGCAGGACAACCAATACAAAACAACAAAACACAGCTTGCAACACAACAAGAGCTAGGCGAACAGTTACTGTGGACGAGGGAAAGGCACCAAAAACAGGACTGTACCAAACAACTGAACTACTACTGCCTTCCACTACATAAAGAGAAACTGGCTTGACCGGTGTTATCTGGTGTAGCTGAGCCCAACACTGAGCAATTTGTGACACACTGCAGGGAAAAAAGGGGACTGTGAAATGACAGGCAAATTGTTTGGCAATGTACTCCAATGTGCAACATTTCTGCCTGCTGGCATTAACAAAGGCTAGCACCTTGGACAGCTCCTCACTGACAGTTCCTGGATCAGCGCTCCAGGATGGCAACAATGAGGAATCAAGAAACCTTTCGAAGTTACATGTGACACCAGTGTTAAATGACAAAGTGGTTAAAAAATTGAAAAAAAAGCATGTAGTGACATGCGAGAAATTTCAATTTACATCTAAAAGTGATGACATTTAAACTGTTTTTGCTCCATATAACTTCTGTTTGCGGTCAAACAATATCTTAAGCTCTGTTATTTTCCTTTCTCTGCACCTTCTCTGTGTCTAAAGCCTTTTTAAAATTCAGAGGGCGAACAGGTGTCTCAGCAGAGCCCAAAAACTGGTCAGATATTGCTGTAACCATCAACCCAGTCTAACTTTGCCTTGATCCAGCTTTCACAAGATGTGACAAAAAAGGCTGAGAGGCATGTGACAAAATCTTTTTTCTTTTACTTTCAAAAATACACAGTGTTAACATAGACTAAATGTACGTACTGTAGCATCAGTAAAAACCTATTGCTGACTTGGATTTCTGATATTTTAATAATGCAGTGTTTGTTTCTCAGCTAGTAAAAGTGATTCTGTGAGGAGTTAATCTGAAAGTCATTTCTCCACAATACTTGAGATAGGGTCTGTGCTTATGTGTATGTGTGTGTGTGTGTGTGTGTGAGAGAGAGAGAGAGAGAGAGACAAAGGAGGAGTAAAAAAGAAAGAGACCGCATGTCCGTGTGTGTGATGTAGAGTAAGGTCAACAAAACACTTCAACTCTAAATTCACTTCGTACTCCTTGGCTCTTTCTTTTCTCTCTTTCCACCAAGTAGTGCCTAAGAGGCAGTGGTGCTGGATTAGTATGGGTGTGTGTGTGTGTGTGTGTGTGTGTGTGTGTGTGTGTGTGTGTGTGTGTGTGTGTGTGTGTGTGTGTATTTCTTACCATGCGTGTAGAATTAGATTTTGAGTACAGGTGCTTGAGCATGTCTGGGCTTCATAAAAATGAATCATCTATCTATCTATCTATCTATCTATCTATCTATAAGATAAGATAACCTTTATTAGTCCCACACGTGGGAAATTTGTTTTGTCACAGCAGGAAGTGGACAGTGCAAAAGTTATGACGCAAAAATTAGAATACAATAAGAATAAATACAGTACACAGCTGTACAGAATAGAATAAAATAATATACTATATACAGTAGAATAAAATATAATAAAAATATACAATAAGATAAAAATAGAATACGAATACAAATACTATATACAACTGAGTAAAAATACAACGATGCCAGAAAAGATTATTGCACTTAGTGTTATTGCACATGTGTGGATGTGTGTGTTTGTTCAGTTAAAGTCTTTGTTGTGGAGTCTGACAGCAGTGGGGAGGAAAGACCTGCGAAATCTCTCCGTCCCACACCGTGGGTGCCGCAGTCTCCCACTGAAGGAGCTGCTCAGTGCTGTCACAGTCTGCTGCATGGGGTGGGAGACGTTGTCCAACAGGGATGACAGCTTAGCCGCCATTCTCCTGTCACTCACCACCTCCACTGGGTCCAGAGGGCATCCTAGAACAGAGCTGGCCCTTCGGATCAGCTTGTTCAGTCTCTTCCTGTCCCCAGCAGAGATGCTGCCGCCCCAGCAGACCACACCATAAAAGATAGCAGAAGCCACCACAGAGTCATAGAAGGTCTTCAGGAGTGGGCCCTCCACCCCAAACGACCTGAGTCTCCGCAGCAGGTACAGCCTGCTCTGCCCTTTCCTGTAGAGGGCGTCTGAGTTATGAGTCCAGTCCAGTCTGTTGTTCAGATGAACACCAAGGTACCTGTAGCTGTCCACAGCCTCAATGTCCATACCCTGGATGTTCAGTGGTTGCAGTGGAGAATGCTTGTGCCTGCGGAAGTCTACCACCAGCTCCTTGGTTTTACTGGCATTGATCTGGAGGTAGTTCAGCTGGCACCAGTTCACAAAGTCTTGAGTCAGTCCTCTGTACTCCTTGTCGTCCCCATCAGTGATGAGGCCGACTATTGCAGAGTCATCAGAGAACTTCTGCAGGAAGCACTGGGTGGAATTGTGGGAGAAGTCTGCAGTGTAGATGGTGAAGAGGAACGGAGCCAGAACCGTTCCCTGTGGGGCCCCCGTACTGCAGACGACCCTGTCCGACACACAGCCCTGAGTCCTCACATACTGTGGTCGGTCGGTGAGGTAGTCCAGGATCCAGGTAGTGAGGTGATGGTCCACTCCAGAGTTCTCCAGCTTGTCTATCTATCCATCCATCCATCCATCCATCCATCCATCCATCCATCCATCCATCCATCCATCCATCAGAGATAGATAGATAGAAACCTGCAGCAGACAACTCAGCAAACTGGCCACTAAAAATATAATAATGGACTGGTAAACTTCTCTTGCCATGCACCATGGCCATTAAACCATGAGGTCTGTTTTATGGCTCACATACTACCCTGAGGACCTAAACACTCATATAAAGCCACGTACACACATTGTTATCAGGTGCAGTTGTGGCCCATGTAAGCCATGTGTCTAAATAAAGACACAACAAAACGCTTCGGTGTTTAGATTCAGCCAAGCTATGCAGCAGGAGCGTGTGTGTGTATGTGTGCCTTTTGAGCAAAGTGTGTGGTGTAGCTCTCTATGGACGTTTTTCTGACAGTGCATGTATGTGTGTTTGCATGTGTGTCTTTAAAGCTATTGTCTTGCTTCTCCTCTCAGCTGAAGCCAATTAACTTTGCTGCTCTGCTGGTGATAACACACACATGCATGTGTTGGTACGAGCATGCACACGAGCTAAGATCAGAGCACACATACACTCACAGATGAATGTTTGGAAAGAGGAAGTTGTTTATAGAGCACCGCTAATGTGAGGAAACAACATTTAAGGGTTTATACAGAGGTAGGGAACACAGCTAAGAAATTGCAGAACAATCTGTTGCTAGGTTACAATAACAGGAAGTCTTGTAGGTTACCATAGTGGAACAATTAGCCTTAAGACTTTTCTGATTAATCAGAAAACAGGTTATATGACTTGAAAGATTGTGCTATTTATACCTTCTCCACCTTCTCCACCTTTCCATTATCTACCCACTCCGCAACAAATAAATAAATAAATAAATTACAAAATGGGGCTGTAGTGTATGACATCATTGACTGAGTGACAGTAGTAAGCAATCAGCTGTAGACATGAAAAAAAATGAGTCAGAGTGAATCATGAGTGAAGCAGCTAAAGGAACCCAGGCAAACATAACTCACGGTATGTTTTAATTATTACAGTTCTTCACATGTAGGTCAGGAGACAGTAATGTACCTACGGCCAGTCTGGTCAGAAATTCTTTTTATCTCTATACTGTATGGTGTAAAAGTCCTCATTTCATTACATTATGGTAGAAAAATAGCAAATGGTTCACAGCATTTTTTTAATACTTGCAAACGTATACAGAAATACAGTATATAATGAAAAATAATGTCTGTACAATACTAGTAACCGTGGCAACTGATATTCTTCTACGCACTGTCAAGATGGTCCCACACTTATTCAGTCATGTTGCAGTCCAGGCTCTGAGAACACCAATTCATGATAGTTTTCCATTGTGTGTTTTTCTATCAAGGTACGCTTTTACTGAACTGGATCATTGTCATGCTGTAAAATGATGATGCTGCTGCCAGTCATACGGTTTCCAGATGGTGTTGCATGGATTTATCACTCCATAAGACCTGTTCCCACTGATTTGTAGTGCAGTTCTTTATGTAATTTGGCAAATCTTCACCTTTTCTCACCATTTCCTTTCCTTAACAATGACTTCTTGACAGCCACCCTTGTACTGAGACCGTTTCTGATGAGGCTTCTAATACAGTAGATCAGGGGTGGGCAACTCCAGGCCTCAAGGGCCGGTGTCCTGCAGGTTTTAAATCTCAACCTGGGTCAGCACACCGGAATCAAATGTTTAGTTCATTACCTGGCCTCTGGAGAACTTCAATTAATATTTAGGAGGCCATTTAGCCATTTGAATTAGCTGTGTTGGATCAAGGACACATCTAAAAACCTGTGGGACACTGGCCCTCAAGGCCTGGAGTTGCCTACCCCTGCAGGAGATGGATCAACAGAAGGTACTAATGCATTGTTTTGGTCCTGTGTCAGAACTTTTGTATTTTTTCCCCTATTTCTTAAGGCTATGACTTTGAGAGTACTCATCTACTGTTGATAGTTTTTTTCATTATATGTTTTTGCAAGTAGTAAATGCAAAAAAAGAAGTTGTTTGATATCTATATATATCTATATCGTTTACCAGTCCATTATTATATTTTTAGTGGCCAGTTTGCTGAGTTGTCTACTGCAGGTTTCTATCTATCTATGGATGGATGGATGGATGGATAGATGGATGGATAACTATATATTTCACATAAGTTATTATTATGTTAAATTCGATGAATTCAAATTCTCGATTTTGCAAATAAATAAATCATATTGTTTGTGTTTGTGGGCATAGTCTGTGTAAGAATGAGAACAAGGTGGATGTTGCTGTTGTTGAAGTAGTCTTTGAGCACCAGCAGGATAAGAGGGTACGAGAAAAAAGTCAACAGATGATAATTGCAATAAATGAAAAAGGTATGCTGGAAACTTTTCCAGTTATTGTCATCTTACATTCACAGGCATCAAACTGTAGTCTGTGTATAAAACTAGCAGCAACTACTGGAGCAAAAATAAATTAAGGCAACAGAGAAGTGCCAAAAGCTTCCTGAAATACCCATTTGAGGCTCGCTACAAAAGTGAGTCAAACCTAAAGACTCCCATGTTGAAACGCTTGACTAAACAGAACTGAAAAGCATCTTTACGACCTGGAACAAAAACAGGTTGGCCTCTATGGATAGTTTCCCCCTTCATAACAACTTTATAGTGGTGGACATTTTTATAACTTGTAATCCTGTTAAGACTGAATCATGAGAACCAGGCTTCTTTGAATGACTGGCATCCTGAGTGCAATTGTGCTCTTTGTGTCATTCTGAGCATTTTTAGTGAATTGCATGACACATAATATTCCTTACTGTGTGGTACTTCCTGTTCAAAACATTTGTGCTTTGGTTTCAATGAGGGAGATCATAATATCTCTGTTCTATTGTGTTGCCCTGTTTATTCTATGGATACAGCCTAGTCATTAAGAAGCAGCACTAGCAATCCAATCAACTTCTGACACATTTTATCAATCTACTGCCTTTGGTTTATCCACAAGTGCAGTGTATAGGGACATTCAGTATATAAAATATTTTGTGAGAAACATATCACACACATGTTGGGACACACAGAGTCACAACCAGTCATCACTGTACAAAAGGAGTCCAAAGTTGACAAGAGTGTGACAGCTTATCTCAGTGGTTATTGTGGGGTCACACTGTTTATGTCTCAGTAAAAGCAAACACAGTGTAGGACTATTGATTCTACCTCTCTGTTGATGTCTTCTGTGGATGCAACACAGCTGTACACCCCTGCCTACCTTTTCTTCTCTTTTCTGTCACTCACTTCAAATGCTTTTTGGACCATAGTACAATTACCTTTCTCTTCACCAGCCAGACAGGTGTGATTCCACTTGTTACACTGCACTTGAAGAAAACAGAGAAAATACAATGTCAAGGACTGCAGAATTCAGAAGTGGTTTTAAATGGCAAAAAAAAAAAAAAATGTTTTTAAGGGTTCCATGAGAGAGATTCAGAATCAATGGATATTGTAAAATGACCAAAACAGTTCTACAGGCACTTTCATTTATGATCAGAGGCAAAAGAGAAACAGAAATAACAAATATGAAAAAGCACAGACATCAGCACACCCTAATTATTTTTCCTTTGTCAGGCTAAAGGTGTAGCATTTCGGCTGTCGTTGTCTTAGATCACAAAGATTTCCTGACCCTCTGGCCTCAGTCAGTCTGACTTGACTCCCAACTCTCCTCCTTCACTGTCATTGAATCCCTGCAGGCCTGTCTCTCAGCCACCTACACCCTGTACAACTATGACTGAAACCAACCCATCCAACCAACGTCATTGTCAAGTACTGTATGCCAATGACACCAAGTTGGTTGGGCTCATCACTGATGGATATGAGACAGCATGCAGGGCTGAGGTAGAGAAGTTGTCCTGCTGTTGTGCAGAAAATAACCTGAAGCTGAATGTGCTTAAAACACAAGAAATCATCAGGAGACACAGACAGGTCCACTCCCTTCTCATTGGAAATGGAGAATGGATAGAATCTGTCTCCACCTTCAGGATTTTGGGCACCCAGCGATCGCTTGGACCCACAACACCAATGCCCTGGTAAAGAAAGCCCATCAGCGGCTGCACTTCCTCCATGTGCTGTGGAAGAATAACCTGGACCAGAAGTCGCTGCTGGTCTTCTACCAGTCCTCAGTGGATAGCGTGCTTTTCTACCTGGGTGTTTCATATACAGGGGCCACAAGTGAGAACAGGAGGGCTGTGCAGAGAGGGATTAACACTGCCACAGGTAGCTCCTTCCATCTCAGGAAAACCAGGGCCATCATAGGTGACCCCTCACACCCCCTCACTACCTGTTTGAACCCCCACCCCACTACTTCCAAACATTTGTTCTGAACTTGCAACTTGTTCTCTAATGTGTGCCTTCTATTCTTTTGTATATATTCCTCTTGATTGTATATATTTCTATTGTTTGCTATTCATTCCTGCTGTCTACTATTACTGTTTAATTATAGCACAGCTGGTGTCTATTCTATTCTATTCTATTTATGAATGCTAGCTTGGTTATCAAACTACATTTGTAGTTCAATTTAAATAGGATGCTACAGCTTACAAATACAAGCTCAAAACAAACACTAAAAACAACCAGTAAAAATCTTCACAATTTTTCTTTTAGGACAGCTGAAAGCTAGCTATAGTGAATAAAACAGCACACTGGTGTCAATCACTTTCCAGAATAAAATATCTATATCGTTTAAGGACCATGGTCCTTAAAAGGAAATGCCATCCAGGAAACCAGATAATCATACTGCCTCACCTTTCTAATTCTCTTGTCACTTAACCAAGTTGTCGTGTGTTTGAATCAATCCCCATCTCCAGTCGATTCAATGGTCTATGGCGTCTTTAATACTTCATCTTTCAGCCTTTTGATCTGCACAAATTGTATATTAAGTGATCAAAATTTTACAGAGTAACTGGATGTTTTGTATAGCAGTGCCACCATGCTTGCTTTCCTTTTCTGTGCAACGAATTTAGCTTTGCGTTTTTTAGCCACAGCCCAAAAATCTGTCTCTCTTGTTGTCTTATCAGTCTAGGGACTTTGAGCATTTAGCATTTTATATATACTATAGTCAGTGAAAGAGAGATGTAAGAATAGAAACTATTTGGAAAGACAGAGACATTTGATAATATATGCATTCGCACATGAGAAAAGTGTGAATGTGTGAAACAAGGGGGAAGGAACCCAGAGAGGCGAAGAGGCTGTGTGTACGTAAGAGAGACATTTCTGTGACCTTCTGCGTCGCAAAGCCCCATCTGACTAAGAAATGAGCAGGGGTGGAGTGATGGGGGAAGGAGAGAGGAGACTGCTAATGAGTGGGGAATGGGATGAAGAGGGGAAGGGATGGAGAAAGGGAAGGATGGGATTTGACTGTAAGTACTGAATATTTGACATTTATCCAAATGATAACACAATCCCCAGCCTTTTAAAATTGCTGCTTTACACAGAGAGGCAGAAAAGACACACAGTGGACTAAACTGAGGAGCCCAACATCTAACGTATCATTCAGACAAACACTGCCAAACACCATAAGCATTGTTTTACATATTAAAACACTTGAGTGCATTTGATTTGAATGCCAGAACCATCAGACTGATATTAACGCACTGCTGAGGCTGAAATGTAGTTTGCAGATCACATACTGTAGCGCACAGGAAATGTTAAGCTCCCACATACTTTTTTTCCTGAGGGGCAGAACTAATTATGAACCCACAACTTATATGGCTTCATTAACCACAAGCTCATCTGACAGATGCTAAAGTAACTGTCACGGACCGCCGGGGCAGACCGTGTGGAGTGAGTGGAGGACCCAAGAGCAAACAGAGGTGAGGACACAAAACCGGACTTAACAGAAGGCGAGCCTTTATTTAGGGCCGAAAACATAAGGAACAAGGCAGCAAAGGAACTGAGGGAAAACCTGAACATAGACTGGGAAAACTATGGCTAAACAAGGTACAAACTAGGACTAGTTGAGGCTGGGGAACTATGACAAGGGGTAGGGGAGATAACACAGACGACGCGACACAGACTACATGAAACACAGAGACTAAATACACAAGAGGGATGATCAGGGGAAGTGGCCACACATGGGAACACAGCTGACACAGATAAACATAACAAGACATGGCAGGAGTAAACAACACTGACGGGAGACTGTCAAAGTAAAACAGGAAGTACACAGAGGTGCAAACAGGAGGAGAGAGAGAGAGAGCACGGGCATAGTGGGCTGGGGAAACATGGAATAAAACATAAGGAGAGACGAGGGCTCACAGATACACAGAGGGGCACACAGGGGGCAAAAGCCACGAATGGAAAACACTAAGGGAACAACACAAGAGGGCAACTCAGAAAACGTGGCCTAAAATAAGGAACGAAATACAAAAATACAAAGAACTAAGAATACTGGGCCCACATGGCCCAGGACCATGACATCAACATGTTTTAAAGTGCTTTTACTTAACCTGACCAACTAACAATAAAGCTTTATCCCAGGTGACTGATTAAAAGCAAAAAATAAGAGAACAAAACATATCTTCATTTACAGTTATAATCAGCAGCACTTCTGTATTAATGTTTTTTTCCTTTCCAAAGACATTACATCTGTTCATTAAAGGTTTCACAATAATGTAGGTGAAAAAGCTCTTTATAAACAGAGAGTGATCTGGGTATTTAAAGTGGGCTGAAATTCATTCACTGCTTGGTAAATCTGATTTCTGAATCAGTATCAAAAAATGTTTTGTTTGACAAGATCTATCAAAATACACAGTTCTACAGTAAAGCATAACATAGCGTGAAAACGCTAAACGGTCTGGTTTTCACAAGCTTGGTTTTAGTTTAAGGGTTGGCTTGTTGTAATGATAGTTGGCCAGAGGGCTGGTTGTACTGTAGTCTGCTATGTTGTGGTGGAGAGCTAAAAATAATAGATAATAGGCAATTTGTGCCGGACAAAGCCCAGATCTACAGCTATATTATGATTGTCATCATTATTCCCAATTGCTAGTCTCATTAGCCGGGGATCAGTCCGCCAGTCTCCTCCCCTCGCTGGTGCCCAGCACACCCCCAACCCCTACGGCACCGCCTGCAGGGGGTGGGTCTACAGGGAGGAGGCTAATTTCCCTTTTTCGCGACTACCACTTGCCCCGGGCATCCTTCCCACATGTGGCTCCAGGGCAAGGCTTCGGTAGCCACATCACAGGTAGGTTTTTGAATGGCTCTTTGTCTGGTCCCTCACCTAGAACCAATTTGCCCTACCTATAAAAAGTAGTATAATGTATTGTAATAAAGATAGTTTTATATATCTATATCTATAGATATATAAAAAAAAAAAAAAACACCCAGCACGCCCCTGTGGGCGGTTTATCCTTCAAGCTCGGGTCCTCTAGGCCTGGGAGCTTGAGGGTCCTGCGCAGTATCTTAGCTGTTCCCAGGACTGCGCTCTTCTGGACAGAGATCTCCGATGTTATTCCCGGGATCTGCTGGAGCCACTCGCCTAGCTTGGGAGTCACCGCACCAAGTGCTCCGATTACCACGGGGACCAGCGTTACCTTCACCCTCCACATCCTCTCGAGTTCTTCTCTGAGCCCTTGGTATTTCTCCAGCTTCTCGTGTTCCTTCTTCCTGATATTGCTGTCATTCGGAACCGCTACATCGATCACTACGGCCGTCTTCTTCTGTTTGTCTACCACCACTATGTCCGGTTGGTTAGCTACCACCATTTTGTCCGTCTGTATCTGGAAGTCCCACAGAATCTTAGCTCGGTCATTCTCCACCACCATCTCCCATTTTGAACTCGGAACTTCCATATATATACATATATATATACACAGTTATAGTTAATTGTTAGAAAATAACAATTGCCTCTAAATTGCCTCAAAATTTAAAGCGTGTCTGTAAGTGTGTGCATTACTTATTGTGTTGTTCTGAGTTCATAGTTGTCGATCCCTCTGCTGCTCAAACAACTGGTTAAACAATCTAAGACATTGTTTTTTGGCGAATTGGGCAGGTTTGGTTGGGCTGAGTCTAGCTATAGTTAAACCAACAACCTTGGCTGTCCAGCCTAGAGTGTTAAACAAGTGCAGAACTGATTTGAAGGTTTGCAGCTTTAAACTAAAATGCTGGCCTCTCATTTTTTGACTGAAAAAATAAAATAAAAGTGAAACCACAAATTGAACAGTGATGTGTTCAACTCCATACATAAGTCTGAGTGGCATGTCTGTTTAATATTGAGACTGTGTGTGTAGTCAAGGCAGAAAGACTTTATTCAGTGTGGCAGAAGGTTCAGGCTGCTTCAGAATTGCTTCAGACAGAAAGGAGGTGGTGTGCAGTGGTGTTCCTTGAGCAGATAGGTTTGACTTGACTGTCCCTAAAGCAGGTTTTCATCTTACATGTCAAGCCAGAGAGGCCCTATATACAACCATCAAAATTGGATGCTTGCAAAGATGCTACTGAATCGTGATTAATTATCCCAAAGGTTTATGTACTTATTAAGACAGATTGCTATAACTTCATCAAAGCAGATAATTGCCAGCCTTTTTTTAGAATAAATAAAAGCGAAGACCTATTTAATGCATTGCAGCTGTTTATTTCTGCCTGGCTTCACCCCGAGGTAAAGATGGCAGAGTTTAAATTGCGACTGCAAGTCACTCAAAAGGTAGGGTCACTGAAAAAAAGTATCTACTGTCAGATAAGTATATGGAGTTAAATGGAGCTGACTAGTCTCAGTGTGTGTGTGGGCGTATGCAGTGATGAGGCCGCTGCCATGACCGGTAAACAGATTAATGCTGCTTATCATGCTGAAAACTCAGAAAGAAAGTCAGATAAAACTGACAAACTGTGCAAGCGCCACACAGCCCACTCCTCCCGCTAAAAAGGCTATCCATAAACATTATGCTCTGTGCTTCTGTCTCTTGCGTTCTCCATCTGTCTCATTTAAACCTCCATTTTGGTCATAAAGTATTCCAAAAAAAAAAAGAAGAAGAAGCAGAATGCAGTAACCTTAATAACTGGGCTCCATCTGACTTGCAAATAAATAGCTAGAGAGTGGCAGCCTTTAGCAAGCTGCATGCTACATGGCTTAATGTTCAAGTCAGTGTCATGGCAGGGGGTGCAGCTATCAGACTTGTTGCAGAGCTGATTAACAAGTAACCCTGCTGTTTCACTAGTCACAGAGGACACTGTGGATGAAAAGTAAGCTTGTTTGCTTTCCACAGGGTTAGCCACCATTTAGCTGAATGGGGTAATCCTGATGTTTGTTCAAAATATAACTATGCAGGTTTTCAAAAATGAATAGCTAAGCCTACAGAGCCTTTTTTTGGTAAATAGAAGGCAGTTTAACATATAAATATCATGTGGGTCAGGCTTGCTGTTCACTTTTCTTTAAAAGAGGCCTATTATGCTAATTTCTGACCCGATATTTTGAGAATTAACTTTGCATGAAACAGTCAGTTCATCCAATGTTTTAAACAAGGCATTTTAGGTCTATTTCCCTTCCATTAAGCCCCAAATAGTAAACAGAAGATTTGAACAGTGCTAGGCTGGGCCTCTATGCTCATATTTAGAGTTGGGAAGCTTACATCATACATGGCCAATAGAGGAAAAAGCTGTCTGAAACCCAGCATTCAGAACAGCCTGAAGCTTGACCTGTGGGCTCATAGGGGCAACTCATACACTGCCCTTGTTATTTGCAATGTTGACCATGTTTAATAGAAACATCCACATTTTATATTAAAGTATAAACACTCACTAGACACTTTATTGGTTATACCCACTAGCAAGTCAGTGCATTCAGTGATGTTAAAACTGAGGATCAAAATAGGGGATGTGATTAAAGCATATGTGATACTATTATGTCAAAATGGACCAGGAATCTCTGAGGAATGTTTCCAGCACCCTGTTGAATCTATGCCATGGACAATTAAGAGACTTCTAAAGGGGAGGAGGCCCCGGGGCAGACCCAGGACACGCTGGAGAGATTATATCTCTCGGCTGGCCTGGGAACGCCTTGGTATTCCCCCGGATAAGCTGGAGGAGGTGGCTGGGGAGAGGGAGGTCTGGGCCTCTTTGCTTAGGCTGCTGCCCCCGCGACCCGGCCCCGGATAAAGCGGATGAAGATGGATGGATGGATGGATGGATGGATAAAGGTAAAACAACCAGAAAACAGGGACATGCATGATGAGTCTTAAAATTCATAGAGAAAATCTTACTAGGTCAGATTTGGTGTTTTTGGAAATTTTCCACTAAAACAAAAATGTCATTGTATACATTTTACTGTATAATCAAGTCACACAAAGGATTTGTGTAAAACTGATAAGGATATTCATCAAACATAAACAGAAGAATCACATATCAGAATCTAGAAATATATATCATCTACTACTTTGAATCTCTGTTTTTAGTCCATTTTAGAATATAAATAACTGAGCCAAGCCATGCACCATTTATTGCCTTTGTAGAGGGAACAAAAAAGCTGGGCTTGTTTCTTTTTTCTTTTTCTTTTTCATGTTTATACTGTGGCAGAAAAAAGGAAGCTGAATCAGAACACATTTCTATTTTACTGAGCAAAGTCATTTAACACATTCTTACTCAAAACAGCCGACTTGCAACAGAGCACACAGCAGTAGAAAGAGGGGAAAAAAATTCAATTGAACCTGCAGGTGCCACATACACACACATACACAGAAATATGCACACACAATGAATCATAAGTCCAACAATCAGCATGAACATGCACCAGTGCTAAGAATACATGCATGTGGACGTGGGTGTGCGCTTTCTTGAGTTGTGGCTGTGTCAACTCTCAACAGGGAACCTTGACAGCTGTCCCTGTGTGTGTGCGCGCGCGTATGTACATACACACATGTGTGGGTCTCCCAGGGGCATCATGACACTTCATCATTTGTTAATTAGCCAGTTAAGTCACCTAATTAACATGCCAACTCTTTTATTCTCTGTCAGACTTTCTTGCCTGCTTTGTCACCATGTGTTTGACAAACGGTAGGTGAAGTAAAACATACAGACTTAAGCAGAAACAAAATCTGTTTGGTTTCAAATGCACATCTTCAGTATTTGCCAACTGCTTGAAAATCGTATTTTGTATGTATTTTTTTTTTTAATTAAAATTAGTAATAACAATAAATGATCAGTGGCAGAGTTTAAGTTTTTTTTTTTTTTTTTTTTTTCGCCTGTCCCATTTGGTTCTTTAGCCATCAGAATTGTTGTCTGAAGACCAACAAGGATACCCAATGGATTTACTTTGCCAAATGGATCATCGTGGCATTGCCGTATTGGTCCATTTGGTCGATCTTTGTTTTTATTATTTATTATATTTTATTTTCAGATGTTACAGACGGGACAGACATGAGTGAGGGATAGGAAAGGGAGAAAGAAAGAGGAAGGAAAGGAAAAACAGAAGGGGAGAGGGACAGTGAGAAAGGGGGGGAGAGAAAAAAATAAAAATCTGGATCACCTGTTGAGAGAAGAATAGAAAACAAGCAAAAAAAGACAAAAAAAAACCAAAGCAACATACTAAACACAACACCATCGCATTAATCTAGCTAAGTGTAAACAGCAGTAAATACTAAATATTCAATGTTGTTGTGCAGCACGCAGGACAGATGTGCTTCGAAGTAGCAGCCAAGAAAGGTGTAATTTGGGTCTACGAGCAGTGAACACCCGTGTGCATACCTGTGTGGATCAGCGCGCTTGTATTCCAAAGGTTTCTCCAACTCTTTTATTCTCTGTCAGACTTTCTTGCCTGCTTTGTCACCATGTGTTTGACAAACGGTAGGTGAAGTAAAACATACAGACTTAAGCAGAAACAAAATCTGTTTGGTTTCAAATGCACATCTTCAGTATTTGCCAACTGCTTGAAAATCGTATTTTGTATGTATTAAATGATTTCTAAAATAAATTGTGCAGTTACTGATATTACAGCCACACCCCTGTTAAGCAAAGTATAACACACAATTAATTTCCATCGTGTCAGAACAGTATGCAACACTGTGCCACAATGACACTGATAAATCCCTTATTAACATCTTTCTGCCTATTAAAAACACACATTCCCTCTGCCACACATGACTACATGAGCGAAACATTAATATATGTGACATTAAGACCATTATAACGTGCCACTGTGTGTATGTGTGTGTGTGACTCACAAATACAACAACAGTAATTAAGAAATCATCTCGGTGAGTTGATGGCAATCAGTTATGCATGGCCTACAGGGCAGTGCACCATTTGTGTCACCATATTTTAAGCTGCCTTTTTGTGTGCGATATTAATCATACCAAAGCATTAACTCTATCTAATGTGAGGGGTGTTTAGCATTTTAAATAACTATAATCAGCAATAGTTATGCATGTGCCAGTACAATAGTAACTGCACTTTCCTAAAATGCAGCCAAAAAATTCATGTCATTTCTGCTGAAAGGATCCATGGGGAATGCAGAGGCCACCTCAACTGCACACCAGACCGACCTCATCGTAATTTCTACCTCTAAGTATCACAGCCAGGGCTGTACTGCTGGCCCACTCTTCATGTCCGTGGAGAGACACTAGGCTGCTTTGCTCCAGCTCATGAAGTGGTACCATACATGCCAACTGTACTGCATTTTCCTGGACTGCAACATACTTACATAGTGGAAGATTCTCCACAAATATCTCAAGAATTTTAAAAGAAAATTGAAAAATGCAGACTCACTTTAAAATAATCTTGGCTGAGGCTGATGAATAAAGCAGGAAACATGTAAAAAAAAAATATGGATATACGTAATGTCTGCATTTAGCAACATGCACAGTCACGCATCCTGCATTTAGTCCAGCTAATCTGATCAGTCAGTGCTGTCTGCTTATTGAAAGTGCATGTAGACAGACTGATGCTTTACAGTTTCTGACAAAGCATTAAGTCCACCATTTTATAAAGGCTAGCACATACTCGTGATTATATATATATGTATGTATATATGTTTATAGACAGATACATCTATAGATAGAAAAAGGTTAACAAAGTCTGGTTTTGTTGTTTGGAGTGGATCTATATCACCAGTCATCATGTGTGTCTGGCATGGTCAATTCCTCTTCCAAATGACCTTTCTCTAAAGGTCAGACTGTGACACCACTCACATGCTCAATAGTATCACGATGGCTCAGAGACACAGAGTTGCAGGCAGGCTCAAACCTTGGCACAACATTAGAACTGTTATTCCATGCAGCTCCCCAAGCCTTTTTAACCTTTTCACAAGTGAATTTTAAATTTTCTAAATTTAGCACTTACACTGACGCAGACTGCAACATAGTGTCAGGTTGCATTTGAAGGTTGATATGTTGATGTGACAGCTGCTGCAGCACACAGCCCACTACTTAGCTATTCTTAATTATAAGCAGAGGTGTTCACATCTCACTTTCAAGCGCTGGTAATTGGGACAATGAAACTGAGTTTTATAGTGTGATTTAGCTGTATTTACAAAGGGATGATTGGCTCACCAACAGACAAAGGTAGCAAGGAGGTCAGACTATCACTTCTGTCAGAAAAAGCTGCAGAAATCTGTTCTCAGGAATAAGTAAAAGAATACCTGCCCATCCCTTCACTTTTGCTTTGTCAGTAACATCTAACTCAATAAATAATTTCCACTCATCATGTAAATTATCAGCCACTCACTGAAGATCTTTTTTGTTGAACTGCTGTTGTTGTCATCATCGTTGTTTTTCCTAAGAGCAGCAATATTCATCGAATAAATTATATTTATTCAACAGCATGGAGATGGAAAACCTAATCGGATTTTTGATGAGGTGCACTTCTTTTCGGAGGTGTTGTTTTGCACAATGTTCCATAATTGACATCTTGTTTAGGATGTAGGTGTAAGACACAGAAAAAAATTAAAATAGGTTTGATTTCTGAAATTGATGGATGCGGATTTGTTTCCTTCCACTTTTATCCATCTGAAGTAGTAAAATGATGCAACAAATAAATGAAACTACATATTTTTTTTATATTCATTTGCATGCTATGTGCATTTTCCAACTTTGTATTTGTGTTTCCATGCACAAATCAGGTCTTGCTGTCTTTGAAATCCTGTCTAGCTCCTCTGTCTCTTAATGACGGATTAGGGTTCTCATAGTATGACTGCTCATCCAGCAATAATCCGCACAGACTCTGAGCTTGAGAAAGCAGTAGGCTAGACAGGAAAGAGGTAGAGGCAGAAAGGGAGAAGAAAATGTAAGTGCAAGCAAATGATTAACTCATGAAGAATGATTGCGAACAAGTCCATGCAGACAGAAATGGCAAAAGTGCATCATCAGTCTCTCATCCCCTAAAATTCTCCATTCCTTGACATTTTCTTTTACTTTGTAGTTTCATATAACAATGTTTTATGTAACGTTTTACTTTGACATTCCTTCTGGTGTTTCCATGTTGACTGCAACATGATTTGCATAAGCAATTGAGGACCAGAATTGCGCTACTTTTCCTCACTTTCCCAAGGTTAGCAATAGTGATCCTTTGAACCCAGACTCTGTCACTACGGGGTTTGGTTTTTCTGTGAAGTTTTTCAACTAGGAACATTAAAGTTCAGAGTGCTATTACTGTTTCATGGCGTTCCACAGAATAAGCAATGACTATGAAATTTACACAATTTTGATTTTCAGAGAATGAATCCTAATAAACACCTAATGAAAACCAACACTCTTGCATGTAAACTGGGGTTTCTGACAAAACTTTTCAAAGCTTTCTCTTGACAACTCAAAGTTATTCATTACTATATAACTACATTTCAGTCGCATCATTTAGAAGAACTGAACTTGAACTTGATTTATCCAGATAAAGAAATCAGTTAAGCTATTTGGTGAACAGACTCCAATGACCCATCATAGAAAAGTAGAGTATGGACGGTGGTGGTAAAAATGAAGATGAGGCTTGGATGGAGTTCTGAGTGACCAGGGTGAGGCGGAGATGAGGAGGAGACAGGTTGCATGAATGAAAGTCAGAATGACAGAAGAATATAAATAATACACAGAATTAAGGTTCATTCACTCGGAGAAGGAGGGCAAGAAGATGACTGAACCTTAGAGCAATGATTTCAGCATTGCTTATTCTGTGAAACATCACATGGTTTTGAGAAGGTACATACTGTCTGACGTCAAGTACAACGTGCTTCAATAAAACATATGTGTGTTGTACAGTATTGTTGAATGAATTATTGAATTTTATCTTTCAGAAAATCAGTTCAAATACCACATATCTTTTTTTAAACATCTGCAACTGTGACAGTATGTTAATGAGCGGTCAAGGCATGGTAAAAGCTGTAATCTTTTGTAGCTCATTACTTACAATAATAAAGTTTACTTTTTGTTCATGGTGCATGAACAACATGATAAGGTGTTAACATCTTTGGTAAACAGACTGGTCCATCTCGCTCTAAAGAAATGTCAAGATATCAGCAAAATTTGTGGCCCAGCAACTGAGGTATTAACTATGCCTCTGGAAAATTGATAAACCCCCAATACCCAGTATTTGAATATCTAAGCACATCTTAGGTGATCAACGTGAAATGTCCATTTTAAACAAACTAATAATGCCACAACTTTATTCTTCAAAGGCAAAGAGGACATACATACTGAAAACAAAAGTGTGTATCTATACACTTCAGTTTCACCACAGTAAACAAGACCAGTTAAAACTTGTACATCCATTCAAGTTTTACTAACAGTCAGTGTGGTTGAGTGCTGCTCAGACAAGTGCAAAGTGCATGTGGATTCACTGACAAGGAGGTGCACATCCCCTTATCTACAGGGTTTCCTCATGGGAAAATTAGTCTTCTGTAGCAGAAACTCAAAAATGCTTGTTATGTTACAGCTTTGAAAAAACATATTAGAACAAGTATAGGGCGATGTTAGATGAAATGAGAAGCTTTGCTTGTCGTCAAAGCAAATCTTAATTTTTGAGATAAACTTTATGAAAACTTTACTGAGCTCATCACTTGCTAGATGTTGTTTTTGTGGTGTGTTATTGTCATTAGCTTTTAATAAACTCTCATCGTCATGCTAAATTTCAGTTAAATACAGGCTACGTCCACACATACACAAGTATTTTTAAAAATGCCAATTTTTTTATACGTCTGGGCCTTTCGTCCACACCTAAATGGTGTTTTGGGTCACCTAAAACAGAGATTTTTAAAAACTCCTGCCAGGGTGGAGATTTTTGAAAACTCAGTTTTTGTGTTTAGGTGTGGACGAGGAAACCGGAGATTTACTCACGCAACTTCAAAGGTGTGCGTTGTTTTTGACGTCACGCTGTGCGCCATGTTATTGTTTCCATAAGATGAATTTCTACAATGGCGGATATAGACAAAATAATGTTGCTGTTAATCTTACTATCTGCAGTTTTAACATGCTTATATATACAAATGCAGTTACTGTCCCTCCATTTAGAAAGACAGAGGTGTCAGAGTGAACTTTGGACGTGGCTTCTACATTCAACACAGACGTTCTCACAACCCAAATCCCGACTTATGTTTGGAATAAATTTCATTTTTTTAAATGAAATTTATGTATGCTGCATGCTGTATTTTTGAGTTAATAACATTAACATTTGAAATGATGACAGTAATTGAAAAGTAACACAAAATTAGCTGCCTTTCCAGAAAAACACAAAAACTTTTCACAAGTCCTTTTTTTGTGCGGGCACAAAACCCTGTTTATTCTTTCCCTCCCGGGATTCTAGACTTATGATTGGCTAGCATTTCTACACGGTTAGGATTTGGCATATTCTTGACAGGGTTTTTAGTATTTACTTGTGAATGGAGATATTTTTTCCAAACTGCACGTGTGGACAGGATTTTATTTTTTTTTAAGTGAAAACGGAAAATCTCCGTTTTCAAAAATACCCATGTACGTGTGGACATAGCCACTGTGCATTGTCTTTGCAAGATTAATGACTTTACCTTCAGCCTGACCTGAACTTATTCCCCTTGTAAGAATGTCAGCATGCTAAACTAAAATCCTGATCATCATCAACACTGTAAATGTTGTATCTACTTCAAACATTCAGGCCAATGTTCGCATGTTAATCCCGCATGAAGCCCAAAGCACAGCTGTGTATAAGTATACTCTCACACAGCCGTTAGCATGGCTGTAGGCGCTTAGTCTTTCTGAGTCTAATTCACCAAGAGGAAAGAAAGGGATTTGTCGTAACCATTAAAACACTTCTCTTCAAACACCTCGGGCTTACATCCAGGCCACATGCACAAGTGGATGAACAGCACACACACATAGTCATGCTTTGTTGACCAAGTGTGAAAAACAGGAAGCTTGCTGTCCCTTTGAGATAGTCATAGATGTTGCACAGAGCTACACACTAGGAAAAAGAAAACATGTATCATTTATCCACAAAAACAGCGGTAATGTCTCAAATATACTGAAACCTACCCAAGAATGACATAGAGACATAAGTGCAACTACACAGTGAGTCACAGACAGATGGGTCCGGAGACGATTGCCTCTGTACCTTCTTTGTAATCAACTCTGATCTGATTTCAGTGACACAACAAAACCAGCAACTTTGGAAGTAGATTTTTTACTAAAAATAAGGGGGTGAAAAAGTGACAATGATGCCTAAAAGATGCTCCCTTACACCGTTGGCTGAAATACAGTATCAAGGCATCTGCCGTAATTATCAGCGCAGCTGAAACTGAGCCATGCTAGAGCAATTAAAAAGTCTTTATTCTGATTCATAATTATTTCAGGGGGTTTATAAAATATGGACCTCTCAAGTCCGCTTCATCCAAATTGGGTTTAGTGACTCATCTGGCAAATGAGTTAACTTCTAAAAAGTCTGGAGAATTACTTTTGAAATTGCTCTCAGACAGAGGGCTGAAATGTGCCAGCTCCAATGAAAAAGTTACCACTTTCCTTTACACAAATGGCATGCTGCAGACATTTGCGAGTTACTTTAAAGACAGATGGGCAGGCACACTGCTAGATATTCAGACACTGACACTGGAGGGAGAATCTAAGATGAAGAGCAATCTAGTTTTCTTTGGGTATTGTGCGGTGACTTTGCGCAACCTTTCTTTTAAGCTCCAGGGGCCAGTATTGGTGTAACCCTGGTAACAGCACAAAACAACCCACTAGCTCCTATTGAAGTCTACATCACACATAAACAAATCTTATACACACCTAAATATCATCCTGGATTTCATCTTCCCAGACAGAAGCCCACACTTTTGCTGTCTTTTAAGTCTGGCTTCTTAGGTAATGCAGGTCTAATGGAAGCAGTTTCACACCCATATTTGTGGAAATTATTTCCTGGAAATTTGGTGGATAAACAGGTATTGAGCCAAAGAATATTTTGACAGATTTTTCCAGGATTTGCCCCATCAAGTCATTCCATTTTTAGCAACAGCTGTGGAACTAACAGGGATTTGTTTCCAAATACCAAGGTGGGTGTTTTCAGAGCCAATTTATCAGTGAGTGTGTGATAGGAATTTAATGGATGAGTGGTGTTCGGGTCTATTATAGAAAACTGAAATTCTTAATATAGGATCTATCTATACCTGTACCTACACACAGCCAGCAGCTTATTGTTTTGTATAAAATTAAAATGAGCAACATTATAAATAAGTATATCATTAAATAAGAAAATTAAGAGTTGATTCTGAGAGGGAGAGAGTGTGTTTTCCTACTAAGCGTGGATTTATGAATCATAAAGGAAAAAAAAGACAGCTCGGTTCACTCGTGGTATATGCCGCCTACTTACGTGCCAGTTTCTTTTCTTTTTTTACATATTGCTGATAATATTTACTTTTCCTAGTGCGTGAACCCAGTAGCTTATTCAAATGGTCTCACAAATGCTCAGAGTATTGTCAGCACCACTGAATTGTGCAATTATTTCCCAATTGCGGGCCCACTGGCTTCAATTTCCAGCACTGCACTGTGTGTCACTGCAATGGCATCTCCATCTTCATTTATCTGTGTCTTCCCATAATACTTTACTGTCATTTTCCCCCCTCTTTTGAGTGTAACATCTTTCACGTCCAGTCATTCCTCACCTGTCCACAAGGTGTCCTCTGAGTGTTTCCCTGCTCTGCACACCTGCTGCTCATCTTATCACCAGCCCTTGTGCTCTGGACATCTGTTTCCACAGCTGGTTCGTATTATCTCATTACGTTCTGTGTAAGTAATTATACTGCAGTGGCTATGGCTGTTTCCTCTTTTATTACTTTATTATTATATATGGAATTCTAAATAAGACTAGACTGTGCCAGGAAAGGAAATCAGACAAAACAACTTAATGGCCATACTAAAAACAGATCTGTCTACATCATGTTAATTGAATGAGGCTGTCTGCACCACATTTTTACCAGGTGCAAGAGCACGACTGGTATTGTTCTCACCCTCTGAGTCTGTATGTTTGTTTGTCTCACCATGGTAAAATGTGATCCTGGAGACACCTACTGTAGCAGGAAGTGCCTCAAAGATGGTTTTCAGTGTTCCAAATGCTGTCTGCGTCTCCGTTTAGATGTCGGTGCACAGATTTTGTGATACGGAATCCCTTCTCAGCATGTTTTCTAGATTATTTACTGTTTTTCCTTAGGTGTATGCCTAGTAGAATAGCACTGAATCCTGTTTACACCAAGTGGGACAAACAATGCCACGTGACTCCTGTATTCTGAGCATGCTTTTGAATTCTTTTCCTCATTTGTAAACTGAGTTTGTGTGTGCTTTTACTTTGGGCCAAGTGCTTTTGTGTTTTGCATCTAGATCCAATGTGACTGGGTTCCAATAATATAGTTAGATCTACAACAGATTGTATGGCTTTACCAAAAGCTGCTCTGTTTTCTGAATCTGTAAAGCTTAGAAAAATTAAAATGTCAGACATTATTATTTGGCTAGTCAAATTCTCTTTTTCCTCATTCTCTTATCATTCCTGCAGCTCTCTCAATCTCTCATTCTTTAATTTCTGTCTTATTTCATGTGAATAACATTTCATATTCATGAATGATAAAGCACTGCCTTTGCTGAAGAAATATTTTTGTGTTTGAAATGCATCCAGAGTAAAAAGCTTCCACCTAGAGCTGCATGTGCCTATGCATGCTTGAGAATAATGCCTTTTTACACATCATGCATATTTAGGTGTCTGTATACCTGTACAAATGCTAATGTTCAGTTCAGTTCAGTTCATTTTTATTTCAAACATTTCAAACATGTGCCTTCACAATCATTACAAAATATCATTCCATTATTTGTTTGAAAAGGAGTAGGCTGAAGTATTTACTTATTTGTCCCTACCCCCTCAAGTTTTACCTCTCATTCATTAAATTTTTTTTTGTCTTAAATTAAACAAACAACATATGAAACATATAAACATATGAAGTAAAACAAAACATAACATACATAAATCAAAAACAAGAAATTAGCAAGCCCCACCACAGTATAGTTTCTTTCATATGAAAAATACAGAATGTGTATATTTGCAGATACACAAGTTATGGAAAAACAACAAACCAAAACAAAACAAAAAAACAACCAAAAAAGAACCGCAACACCATTACCAGCAACATTACCATCCTGGGTTAACCCCGTTTTCTTCATTCTTATACTTATTTAAAATTAGGTTTTTATATTTTACTTTAAACTGTTTTATGTTTTGACTGTCTTTTATTTCTTCTGTTAGACTGTTCCATAATTTAACTCCTGCAATTGAGATTGACATAGTTCTTAAAGTTGTTCTAGCACTTTGTATTTTTAAATTCCATTTCCCTCTTAAGTTATACCCACCTTCTCTTTCTATGAACAATTTACAGATTTCTTTAATGTGGATTCCCAAAGAGCAAAACAACAATAAGAACTAAACCCATCCAAAAAAATGAGTATTAGTACATTTCTGCTCAGATGCAGTACTTTGAAATCACAAAAGAGCTAATTAACCATCAGAAGCTTTTCAGCTTATTAACAAAACATGACTTTTTTTGTATCATAAGACTGCTGTCTGACAGCTACTTTATACCATATGTGATCTATAAGTATGTTTAAAATTTCTCCTTTTCTTTTACTAATTTCTCTTTCTTTATCTTTCACCTATAGCTGTGTGCTAAAGCATATGCTTTAAATGCACTGATTTGACCAAAACTGGCTTGCACCTAATTTTCTTTTGATTTTGGAAATGAATCAGAATCAGAATCAGAATACTTTATTGATCCCTGGGGGAAATTATTTTTTGTTACAGTGCTCCATTTTAAACCAACATTAAGACAAGACAGACAATACGCTAACTAAGAATAGTACAATATATACATATATATACATACATACATACATAAGTCACTTATAAATAAATATTTGGAAAAGAAACATGTGTAGTTGTAGCAGCAAACAGTGTGTTAAGTGGATGCGTTGTACAGGGAGATGGCCACAGGCAGGAATGATTTCCTGTGTCGTTCAGTGGTGCTTTTCGGTAATCTCAGTCTCTCACTGAACGAGCTCCTGTGACTGACCAACATGTCATGGAGTGGGTGGGAGGTGTTATCCAACATTGTCTTTATCTTGGACAGCATCCGCCTCTCCGACACCACCTTGAGGGAGTCCAGCTCCATCCCCACAACATTGCTGGCCTTACGGATCAGTTTATTAAGTCTGTTGGCATCTGCGACCCTCAGCCTGCTCCCCCAGCATGCAACAGCATAGAGGATCGCACTGGCCACCACAGACTCATAGAAAATCCTCAGCATTTTCTGGCAGATGTTGAAGGACCTCAGTCGCCTCAAAAAATAGAGACGACTCTGGCCCTTCCTGTAAAGTGCTGTGGTGTTTTTAGCCCAGTCCAGTTTATTGTCAATGTGTACTCCAAGGTATTTATAGTCCTCCACAATGTCAACACTGACCCCCTGGATTGAAACAGGGGTCAAGTGTTTCCTGGTCTTCCTGAAGTCCACGATCAGTTCCTTGGTCTTTGCCACGTTGAGCTGCAGATGATTCTGCTCACACCACGTGACAAAGGAGTCGACCACAGCCCGGTACTCTGTCTCATCATCCCTGCTGATGCATCCAACCACCGCAGAGTCATCAGAAAACTTCTGAAGATGGCAGGTCTCTGTGCAGTGGCTGAAGTCTGTGGTGTAGAGGGTGAAGAGGAAGGGGGAGAGGACAGTCCCCTGTGGTGCCCCTGTGTTGCTAATGCTAAAAATGCTATTTTTCATTAGTCTGTCGTTTCTTTCTAGGTTTGTTCATCACGCCAGCATCCACTGAAGAGTAGGTGGGCACATTAATGAATAAAGTGAATAATGTGAAACCTACTCAGGCCCCTAAAACACTGTTGTCCCTTCATCATAGTTAATTAAAATATTATGAAAAGTTGTGTAACAACATGTCGACTGATTAATGGTAACCAAAAAAATATGTGTGTCAGGAAACACAAATGCTCTGGATTGGGAGGGAATACCCCCCATAACAAAGTTAAAGCTGTGTATTTAAATGCACTTTAATAATGCAAGCAATATTCTTTTCCTTTTCTTTTTTTTATATGACCAAACGTCTTTTATTGCATTTGATGATAGGGAACAGCCCATTAACAGTAACCTCAATAATTACAACTAGCACCTACCTGAATTACTGCTGTCAGTTAGTCAGCAGTGTATACCTGGTGTTATTCTTCACTAAAAAAATTTGAGAAATCTTATAACGCCTAAGTCCTCCTAAGTCCTAATGTTAAATTAGGACTCAATAATGTACACATGCTTCTGGTATAGTGCACTACAAATATTATGGGTCACTACTTAGTGGGGCAATTAAGTGGAAACAAGAAGGTAATAGTATGAACATAGCAAGTTACTAACGCCTTAACTACCAAAGTAATATCTAAGTAATAACCAAGTAATAGCATAGATTAAAGATGATTATACTTGAATAATATTGTTTTACTAATGGAGTACTATGAGGCAAGACATTAGGTGCAATACTGCGGAAACCAAAAAAACAAACAAACAATTTGTAACACATTTGGTCACAGTTTGATTAGAAGATACTGATAACAGTATAGTTGTAATAGTGCTTGATGCTTTACATAGGATGCCATCTATACATCTACCTTTTGTCCCCAGCCTTCTTCAGTGTTTGAAGGTAACTGTGTACATATTATGTTGCTGTGGCCTATTACCTTGAAAGATTTGCAGCATTTTCTGTAGAATAACAAGGAAACAGGGCTGAAATGTCAAGCTATATATTTCTGCTAAACTCCATAGGTTGGCAATAGAAGACCTATATCCAGAAAAATTTGCAAAATGTAAAATGCTCATTTTCTACATAAAATACACAGGCACACACAAGGTTTGTTTGTTTGTTTTTTTGTTTTTTGTTTTTGTTAGCTCAGGGGGCAAAAGATCAGGCTGTACATAGGTCAGTTTGTGTGAGTATACGTGTTGATTTTGTGCATGTTTTAAAAGGTTAACGATCAAGTCAAATATACTTAAGGGCAAAGCAGGGTAGTCTTGGTTGTTATAGCAACATGTTAAATAACTACAAAAAGACAGGGAAACAATAAATGGAAGATGATGACGTCAGGTAGCTCAGGCAGGAGTAATGTAAAGTATGCAAAAAGAGAAATGGTTATTTATAAATGCATTTTGAGGATACCCTCCTTCCCCTGTCTTCATCATTTAACATCTCCAAAAGGATCAAATCATTCAGATCTCTTGACATCTCATGTGGTTGAAGAAGAAACCATAGATTAAAACTCTGAAATCTAATCACCAAACTTTATGGGTTCTATGTGACTGCATGACAAAGTGCTCAGAAAGTTTGAATACTTTTGTCTCAGATATGTTAATTTTACACACTACAGCATATTGTGTGTTTGCTGTATATTCATTTACTGTGATTTTGTCATAACTAGCAAAACACTGCAACAATTGTTTGTTCCTTTGTTCATATACTTACAATTAATTGCTCATTTGTTCCGAGCCTCCATGGAGGTCTAGTGTTGGGAAATTGCCCACTCAGCATTTCCTGCTATTAGCATTAGTGATATCATGTCTTTTTGGGCCCTACAACCAAATTGTACATAGCACATCATTGTTCTTTCTCTCTCTGTCTCTCTCTCTCCGTCTCAGACTAACTGGATAGCTCATGGATATCCTCATTCACCATCATTTCCAGTGGACCAGCTTCTAAATAAATCACAGATGTAAGTAGTAACAATGTTTCAATCTTTTACAAAAGCACAAATAGCTCACCAGTTGGAGCTTATCTTTTGGGAATTGCACTTATCAAAGCTACAGATAACACCGCTAAAATCCAAGTCCCAGCGGTATAGTCATCTTCTTTTCTTCTGTCCTTTTTGAGCTCTATTTTTGTTTTTCTTTCTTTCTTTCTTTTTGCTTTGGCTTGCTAAATATCTTTTTTTTTAGTGTGCCAAAAAAATTATTCACTGAGTATTCACTGAGCACTCGGTCAGTTGGGGCCATCTTCCCAATGTATTCTTGGATGTTCGTTGTCTCATCCTGGACTGTGGTGCTGACACTCACCAGTCCCCGGCCCCTTTCCTTCCGCTTAGCGTACAGCCTCAGGGTGCTGGACTTGGGGTGACCTGATCACGGGCAGGGCGTACATGTTGATGGCCCGGATCTTGTTCTGACTTGCCTGACCCTCTGCAGGTACTTGGTGGTTACAGCCTTTCTAGCGGCCTCTTATATATATATATATATATATATATATATATATATATATATATATACCCTCAGTGCTCAGTGAATACCTCAGGCAGCAGAAACCCAAGAAAGAGGAGGGAGCCGAGGAACCATCATGGAAGGACAGGCCCCTGCATGGTATGTACCACCGGCAGATAGAGGAGGTGGCTGATATCCAGAAATCCTACCAGTGGCTGGACAAAGCTGGACTGAAAGACAGCACAGAGGCACTAATCATGGCAGCACAAGAACAAGCTCTGAGTACAAGATCCATAGAGGCTGGGGTCTATCACACCAGGCAAGACCCCAGGTGCAGGCTGTGTAAAGATGCCCCAGAGACAATCCAGCACATAACAGCAGGGTGCAAGATGCTAGCAGGCAAGGCATACATGGAACGCCATAACCAAGTGGCCGGCATAGTGTACAGGAACATCTGTGCCGAGTATAACCTGGAAGTCCCGAGGTCAAAATGGGAGATGCCCCCAAGGGTGGTGGAGAATGACCGAGCTAAGATCCTGTGGGACTTCCAGATGCAGACGGACAAAATGGTGGTGGCTAACCAACCGGACATAGTGGTGGTAGACAAACAGAAGAAGACGGCCGTAGTGATCGATGTAGCGGTCCCGAATGACAGCAATATCAGGAAAAGGAACACGAGAAGCTGGAGAAATACCAAGGGCTCAGAGAAGAGCTCGAGAGGATGTGGAGGGTGAAGGTAACGGTGGTCCCCGTGGTAATCGGAGCACTAGGTGCGGTGACTCCCAAGCTACACAGCAAATTCAAAAGTGTTAAATTTTTTGGTGTTAATAGTCTCCTTGCAAAAGTAGAGTTAATTTTACTCTAAGCAGAGTCACATTCTTTTAATGTAACTCTGAGGTGTAAAATGATAGTAGTTAAAATCGAGTGTTAAAAATGAGTGTTTCTCTGTCAAATCTGGAGGTGTTACAATGGAAACATTAACTCTTGACCTCTTAACTCTGAACTCCTAGAGGGGCTATGACACCAACAGAGTAAATTCACAGACTCCGCCCCCAGCACGGCTCCAATCGAAGCTGAAGTGAAGCCGTTTCAGAACATTTTGCTCTACATATTTGAGTTGTTTGCCATGCTTGGTAAGTCATTTTTTCAAAGATTGTTTCAATTGTTATTAGCTTTTACTTCTGTGGCTCTTTGGAGTTGAGACAAAGCTGTGTGAAAGGCATTAGCCATGTTGCTCGCTGATAGCATAATATTCTGTTTTAGCTAGCTGAAAGGTATTGTTTGCGGGCAAATACCACAGCCTTGAAAAAAAGCTTGCATGTGAATTTTCAGTCAAATCTTTGGTCAAATACACCTAAAACAATGTCTAGAGTGTGAAATGTTGGTATAATGGTGCTACTTGAAGCCTGAAAACGATCGCCCATAAAAAAAAACGAGCAAATAGCAGTAGCAGGCGTCCTGACTGGATTCTACGTTAGCATAGATCCCTCCAGAGTTTTGTGCACACGGTTTAGGTAAAAATTAAAAAGGTTGAGGTTTTACATTTAGTTCAGTATTACCTGTTGCCTGTGTCCTTGTCTTTTGGGAAAATACTTTACACAAGTAATGGCTCAAAGAGGATTCCTTTTTTTTTTTACTGTGCTGCAATTGTTTACTGGATTATTTGTGCCATTAATTAGTGTCAACTAATTTTTATTCGATCTCCACACAGGATATGCTTGTGAAGATGGAATATGGGGGAGAGCAGAAGTGCGTTGAAGTTCCACAAAGTGATGAATGAAGGACATGCATATTGTATTGAAGAAATAAGTGATGAGAATGCTGTTATTTGCATTTACCATGTCAGACCTTTTGATAAACAAAATTCTAATGAAAGTGAGAACATGTATACTGTTACGTCTTTCAGAAAATGTTTTGAAATTGTGGTGCACAGTTCAGAATAAATGTTTTTCAAAAACCATTGCATCTTTTTAGTAAATGTTTATTTCCAAAAGAAATTTCTAGAAGTTCAGAACAGTAAAATTCCCGCTTTTTAGAATGAATTAGAAGATAACTCTTACGTAGTTAAACTAAAATACTCTTTGAGAGTTAATATATAAACTCTTAACACCAAGTGTTAAATTATCAACTCCAGACAGATTTGGTGTTTAACACTAAATCAGAGTTAACGTACCAACTCTCCAAAAAGAGTTAAATTAACACTCTCTGGTGTGGACCCATATAGACACTTTAATAGTGTTGAAATCAAATCCGACAGTGTTAATTTGGACATGCTGGATTTGCTGTGTAGGCGAGTGGCTCCAGCAGATCCCGGGAATAACATCGGAGATCTCTGTCCAGAAGAGCGCAGTCCTGGGAACAGCTAAGATACTGCGCAGGACCCTCAAGCTCCCAGGCCTCTGGTAGAGGACCCGAGCTTGAAGGATAAAACCGCCCGCAGGGGCGTGCTGGGTGTTATATATTAACAAAGCAAAAACATTTACACGATTTTAATTCACACAGTAAATCTGTTAAACCGAAGTAATCACTTGGAGTGCTTATCTAAATGTGAAACAGCTATCACAATTGAAGTAGATTTTTCCATGGGGGATTAGAAACCCCAAAATTTGAATTATATAAAACACTTCCTTAAATGGCTCAATTACTCCCACCACGGCTCAGCACCGATGATGACTTTTGGATTCAAATTTGCAATAATATCTTCAAAAGCATCAAAAACACATATTTACAACAGATGCTAAATAAAATCATTCATAGAAGACACTATACTAGTGAAAAATTACATCAAATGCGATTTTGCAAATAAGATAATTACACACACAGCATGCAGAACACCTCACCTCTCTGGCACTGCACCTCAGTTAGAGACGTTTGGGTCCAAATCACAGATCACCTTTCACACTTACTTGGCTGCCACATCCAACTGTGCACCTAAGTGAGTTTTCAATTTTGCAACTGCATAGTCCACTGCTAGTATTCGCCTTACAGTCGCAACTTTCACCAAGAATGTTGTCACACTTCAATGTTAACCAGGGTGAAGGTCCAGATGTAAATGATTTCATTTTTATTATTAACCACGCAGGTATGGTTGGTACTCTTATTTCTCTTAAATGTCTATAATATGTCCAAATTCTAGAAAACAATTTGAGTGTGTAATTTAACATATATATATATAATATATACTCTATTACTAGATCCAGGTGTGTTTTTAAAAAGTATTCTAATTTGCTCAAATGTCAACACCCACATCAATGCCTGCCGAGCACATTTACCTCCATGCTCCTCTCATGCTAAAATATGAAATAGTTATGAAAAAGCAGACTGTTCAGTTCTTCACATGGACACGAAATTGTCCCTTTTTTTTCATTACATTCACATGACTTTGAAGATTGACTCTGCTCTGCCTGTGTCTGACCTCCTTCTATTCCATCTGCTCCGTGTAGCTTGATTTGGCTTCCATCAAAAATAAATGGAATGTATGCCACACATTTTTAGCAGAGTGGAGCACAGAGCCACTTCTGGGATGCTTCTGAAAGGTACCGAGGCACATCTGGTGGACACACAAGTACTGTCTTAAACACCTGCAATCAGCTTCAGTGGCTGCCATGGGCACTTCCTAGATTCAAATTTATTTTCTTTAAGGTACTCTTTAAAGGGCTGTATATACACGTACACTTAAATAAGTTAAGTAAAATAAATAAATAAAAATCCAAGACGCAATCTTTAAAAAAAATAAAGAAAACGCATGTATTCACAATATTCTACAAGTCAGGGTGTCAGAAGATAAAATTTATTTAAAAAATTGTGACATTTAAAAGTAAATGTCACATCAGTCATATCTATGTTTTGTTACATTCCAGTGATATTAAATTACGCAATAACAGATTATACAGATTCTGTATTTTTTATCCATTTATTGATTGATTGTTAAGTAAAGTATGGTTTAGCCATTCTTTATTTTACTTAAAAGACCATTAAATTATAGGTAAAATTGACTGACATGTTTCTTGGACATAGGCTGGGCCTACATGGTGCAGTTTAAATCATCTGTGCCGAATTCAAGCCAGTAAGTAAGGTACGGTGCAAAGTTTTTTAGGTCAACATATTTCTTGTGGTTTCTGTTATCCTTTTTCTCTGTTCTTTCACTTAAATTACAATGGATTACTGTAATAATAAATAGATATGATGTTTTTGCAATTAATGTTTGCTTTGTTTATAATCTGTGTCTCTTGTTGGGTCTCATCAGAGAGGGCAAAAGTTTGAGGGAGTCGCCAAAAACGAAAGACTTTCTTAATCTGCACATTGAGATCCACTGGAGCTTGTAGGCATGAAGAAATAGTGGTTCACTTTTAAAGAGAATTACATTGTTAGCAGGCAGTGGTTTGTATGTGTTGATTTCTTTTTCCAACCTGCTTTAGTGTAGATCAGGTTTGTTACCATGACGATGTACCTGGATAAGAAGTGCAGCACATTTCTAATTGGGACTGCTGAAAATCTAAGGTTAAGTTATCTCACTAAGCCCCAAATCCTGTTTCATAGAACATTCCTTTCAACTCCTGATTAACCTTGAGATCAAAAACAAAGTTTTGAGTTCAGCTGATCAAACTTCCTTCAATCAGCCTTTGCGTATGTTAACTCTTACTTCAGCATGTGCATGAAGATGATAAGTCATTATCAATGGACCTGCGACAATGATTCACCATGGAAAGTGTTTTACTTCACCATGCTCGTTATTTTGGCACAAGAATGGAACACACAAAAATACAGAGAACAAAGGAAAGAAAAAACACTAGAATACTTCAAGAAAAGAATAACTTAGGCCATCATGAAAAAGAGTTAATTAACCAGCAAATGTCAACAAAATGAGATATTCATTGAGTGTCAGGCTAAGTTTGTGTTGTGTTTTCCTAGTTGCCAGTAGAGGTGTTATACAATCTCATCAAAAGGGGCCAAAAACTGACAAAGAAGTAGTATAATTGGAGAGCCAGATTAGAAGGATAAAGCTTTAAATTGAGTTACTAGAACACTAGTTATAAGTAGGTTTGCTGCATTTGTATTTTTAAGAACAAAATAATGAAATTAGTTATCTTTATTTGACTGCTGCGAATGTTGTTTGCTTAATATGTGAACTGATTCCAGAAAATTGTGTCCTGGACATCTTTTCCATTCTGGAAATCTCCAAGTTGGATTACATAGTGTTCTTCAAGCTCTTTCATGTGTCCTGCTCTCATCTAATTGTGGCAATATAATGAAGAACAACACGTGCTGCAACAAAGTTACATGCCCTCTGGAGTCATGCTGACTGCACAGCCATTATACTGACATTATTTGAGTGTGCCTTTGTCATCTTAACCTGTGGTGGGGACCAGTTGTTTCCACAGAGGAACACTGAGGGTAGCTAAGGGTCTAGATAAGGAGTAAGATAGTCTGTGGTTACCATGCAGATTGTTATAACTTTCCTGAAAATATAAAGTGGATATATTTTAAATGTGTTAAAGAAAGAATACATTTTTCCTTTATGCAGCTGTTATCAAGTCTTTCAGCCACTGAAAGCTCTTTGGTGACATTAGTGTCCTTCAGCAAATGAAGAAGAATTGATATTGATATGAGTCATGAATACAACTTATTACATTGGGAAACTGCAAAAAAAGAAGAAAAAAGAGGGACTCTAGTTTAGTATAAAAGTATAGTATATACATATATAGAATAGGAATTACAACTAAAGGATTTCAGGAGTTCTCCGTCCGTAGAGGTTTGTGCTCAGGGAACACTACGTAATTATGATCTGGACATTTTAGGATACTTTTATTACATCTGTATGAACAGTTTCGCAAAAAAAAAAAGGAAAGGAAAAAGGAAACTGTGGTTGGAGAACATTTTTCTAGTAAATGATGGATTGTGACAGAAAAACCATAAAGTTCACATCTGTAGTCATCAAGAAATGAAAGTACAGGAAATGCAAAGTCTATGCAAATTAATTAATTCAGAATTGATTGTCCGATGTCCGACATTATTAATGTCTGACACCTGCTTCAGTCTCTGCTAGATGGAGGAGACATGGAGAAACTCAGGGAGAGTAAGTGTTACAGCGGGGTGGCCAGAGCAGGTGAATGGACCCAAATGCAGACACAGAATGGAGGCACTGGTTCAGATGTTAAAAGAAAACTTTATTTACCAATAAGGACTTTGACTATCAGATTGGCACTGTGAACTATGAAGTCAAAACATGAGCTATTAACTATGATGTCAAACGGAGGCTGTGAACTATGAAGGGGGATAAACATAAAGTGGCATAAGGGGGAACTCAAGGAGAGGGTTGTGGCAATGGTGGTGGGGATCAGTGTCATTGGAACACAGAGAGAGAAAGTGAGATGTCAGAAAAGTGGGTGCGACTGGTTAGGCAAGTAGGAGTGTTTTAACTTTGAGCATCTTACTGGTTTTACAGGTGGAAGCCATCATGGCAGTAAGCCAGTCGAAGTGGTCCGGGTGAGCGTCCAGAAACATATAATCCGGGTGGAGCGTTTCAGAGGTTTCTTTTGCTGTGGCAGTGAGGCAGGCAGGTGGAGCAGATAATGAACAGGGCTCGAGCTGTGACCGTGATTGCTGTGAATACCAGCGTCCTGAAATGGGTGAGTATTGCCCTGTGTGGAAGTGATGAACAAGAGAATTCCTGGGAACCACAGGGAGAAAACACCAGGTAAGCATCAGCAGAAACTATGACTGAACGTGAAAGACCGTCATGGTCATCGTTACTCTTGTTCAAAGATAATAAGTTGTTAGGTTTGTAGTTCAGTTGCACAAGCTGAGTTTACCCTCATATTATATTAGTGAAACTGTGACCTAAGGAATGCAGTCAGTGGAGTCTGCTGAGATGATGACAAGATAGCTCTTTTTTTGCTTAAGAAAGTGCTGTGAACCAGATCTCTGCCATTTCGCTGTTCTCTTTTGAATGAGACGATGAATTTCATAATAGCTGCATGCAAAAGTAGTAAGCATACCATTTAAAGTTCAGTAACCTTTTCATTTCATTTGAAAAAAAGATAACTGATTGCATAACATGCCTGTGTAATGGTTCACCTACAGAACAGCACAGTATTAAGCAACATGTAGTTATACACGTGATTTAGGTGTGGGTCTCTCATTCTGTCATGACCGAGATGTTTGTTCAATTTAGGGATGAACATTCAGTCCCACTTGGTTTCTGGCCACTTACTCGAAGCTCTTACAGGCATCAGTGGTTCCTGATAATCTGGTACAATGTGAACAGCACAGGAAGCTGAAGCAAAAAGATGAAGTGACTTCAGTAAGAATTCATAAAATGTTTTAAAACGTTTCTTCTGTCACTCCAGCTCTCCCTTTTATCAGTGTGGATTCCTTTGAGTTATGAATCAGTCTCTTTCCCTCTCCAGAAACCCTTTCTTTCCTGTGTGTTCTCACCCGCCCCCCCACCCCCAACACTTGTCCCCTAGTTGAACTTTTGTACCGATTATACACATAAAGGAGACTATACAATTCATTTAGACATACAGTGACACATACAATTACTTCTATGTGCGACATGAGTTTGTATTCTGTGAGTTTGATATCTATGAGTATTAGCCACCAGCACCATCATGAAAACAGCGTAATTTTCTCTGGGCATAGCACAGATTGGAAGGCAAGTCACACCTCTTCAGTGAATATTTCAGCATAAATTAAAAATAATCCATTTTATTGTACTTATCAAACAATGCGTGCAACAATTTACTGATAATATAGCAAAATCAGCTGTATTTAAAGAGAGTATAAGAGACGATTGAAATGTCTGAAATGTTCTAAAATGGGGCGATCAGGTGCACAGTCTTCTAAACTAAACACTAAACTTTTTCATCTAACGTTTTGTGGACCTTGCTTTGCGTTGTGAAGAACAATTATGTTGGAACATCATAATCGGAGTGCTCGGTGCAGTGACCCCCGAGGTAGTGGGTCTAGCAGATCCTAGGAATAACATCCAAAATCTCTGTCCAGAAGAGCGCAGTTCTAGGAACAGGACAGCAAAGATACTGTGCAGGACACTCAAGCTATATGTATATAGATGTTATCATTATGTAAACAAGGTTTTCACATATCTCATCAATGTTGCACAAAATCTCGGGAGAATACTGATCCACGTCTACGAGATGTTATATTTTAGGGTTGGCATGGATTGGTCCCACACAGGACCCCATATCCCTAGTGGCACCCTGAGCTGTCATTGCTTTTCTCATCACATTTTCTTCTGTTTTCCCCACTTGCATGCTTTCTCCTCTTCTCTCCTATCTAATCAATGGCTTCTCCTCCGATTTCCATTATATATGACCAGTCTAATCTGCTTTTGTGGTGCCAGTGTTGAAAATCCTCGTTTTCTCTTCATCCTGTGATCACATCGGCCCCCTTTTCTTTTCAAATCTATGAAGCCACATCAGTGTTTCTTCTCTCCTTCCGCATTCATCATTCAATGCTTTCCTTTATCCTCTTTCACCAGCTTTAAAATCACTACAGGTTTGCCAATCAGCGAACAGCAGTCTGGATTACAATGGGTTTTGGCAAGTTTGAGATGGGTTTATGTTAACACAGTAGTGAACCTGTTCTGGCTTATGTTAAGAAGTAAGTTCTGCAAGCGATCACATGTAACCATTGCCGTTAAAGCGACACTTGCACCTAGATTTTCTTCAGCTCAGTCTTAATTTGATATTCAGTAGACATATTTGTTGTACATTGAAAGAGATTTTTGTAATTTCTCAGTCGAAACAAACATGCACCCTTTGACTGATAAAACACATCAACCCTGTCTTCTCCATCCTCACATTACAACAGGGCTTCACTATTTTATTTATTAATTTCTCTGGATTCTTTTCTCGAACAAGAATTTATCACCTTATCTTGTACAGTACATCTCCTCCCCTGAACTTCTCCACCCTTGTCTTGTTCATCAGTTTTTCCCCTTCATGTTTCTGGTCTTCTTCTTTTTGCTCCTCCTCTGGTTCCTGTGTCCTCTTCACAACCCGTTACCTCCTCGCCTCAGGTAGTTATTCCCACTTTTGTTCTCTCAGGCAAACTCGTCCCACCCTTCGTTATTGTCTTATTTACCTCTTGCGTTCTTTCAGTTCCTTGCACTTCTAATCTTGCCTCCCTGACCTATTTTTAAACTCTTCTTTTACTGTATCTCCACATTCCCCTTGTCTTATATTCCTTTACAGTCTCATTCATATCTCATGCTGTTTCTCTTCATGTCTTTGTCACCACTGCTGCTGCATTGTTCACTTTCAGAAAGTACTCAAGCTGTTCCTCTCATCTTAATTAACATTACAAATCCCCTTTCCTCTTTCCTGTTGCCTGGATTCAACCGCATGAATCATTTGTCTTTTCCACAGCTCATTCTTAACCATGGATATTTTGCATTTTCAGATTCATATTACTACAATATCTTTCTTAGGGGGATGTTTCCTTGACTTCATCATCTGCTAGGGCATTTATATCAAGTTCACAGCATAAACAGCTCCCAACCAATCATGGAAAGAAAGGTCTGCTTTACTCATATGTTTAATGTGAGTAAAGCAGGTTTGTCCAGTTAGAGAGACTGCATATTCAAGCTGCTGTCACAGAGGATCCTGTTAAAACAAAAAAAAGAAAAAACAATTATTAAGGTCAGTGAGTAAATAGGTGTAAGTTGAGGATCGTGATTCACCCAGCTGATTTTTGACCTGTTTATTTTAAAACATCAGTTCCAGAAGAAGTTGGGATGCTATGTAGAATGTAAATACAAGAAGGAATGCAAATCTTTACATTTTTGTAAAGCCATATTTTAATCACAGTAAAATACAGAAAACATCAAATGCTTCAACTGAGAAAACGTACCATTCAAAGAATAATATTATCTCGTTTTAAATTTGATGACAGCACCTCAGAAAGTTGGGACACAGTCATGTTTACCACTTGTAGCATCCCCTCTTCTATTAACAACAGGCCATATATGTCTGAGGACTGCGCATAGCTACTGGGTTTTAAGACTTTTGGGTTCATCCCATTCATATCTGATATGGGATTCAAGCTCTTCAACAGTCCCTGGACTTCTTTGTTGTATTTCTTTGTTACATAATGTGCCAAATGTTTCCATCTGGTGAAAGGTCTGGACTGCTGGTAGGCCAGTTCAACACCCAGACTCTTCTACAAAGCCATGCTATTGTAATACATGCAGCATATGGTTTAGCATTGTCTTACTGAAATATGCAAGGCCTTCCCTGAAAAGAAGGCCTTGCATATTTCTTTCTTAGCACTGTTGATTTTCCACCTGTCCAAGCTGCCACTTCCATTGGATAATTTGATCTCCATAGTTGCATAGTTGAAGCCCCATACGATCGGCGATGCAGACTTCTGAGTGCTGATAGCATGGTAGTTCCTCCCTTCTTTGGTTTTCTTTTCTTTGGGTTTCCATTTTGGCTCAGTCCATTTTTAGTGAACAGAACACTTACACATACAGTTTCTTCTTTGCGTGACAGAGCTTTATTCGCCTTCCCCCCTTCCTTGCCCATGCAGTGATTTTCATTACAGAATTATGTCTATTTCTAATATGGTGTCCCAAATAACACTACTGATTTTTGTTCTTGATTTTATTTCCCTTGTGCACAGAGATTTCTCCAAATTCTCTAATTCTGTTTTGATTATATTATGTACTGTAGATGATGAGATATTAAAAGACAATTTTACATGAAAGAACATTGTGAAATTTGCAGATGCGGTTTTTGCAGATCTTTACATTTGAGAAACTCTGCCTTTCTAAGATGCTCTTTTTACAGCCTGTCATGTTATTGACCTGCTGCCAATAAATGTAATTAGTTGCAATATGTTTCTTCAGGTGTTACTTGTTATGTTTCTACCCTCCTGACTTTTGCTGTCAAATTCAAAATAAGAAAAGAATTTTCTTAAATTAGTACATATGATATGTTTTCTGTGTTGCACTGTCAACATTTTCAAATCACTGCATTCTGTTTTTATTCTTTGATATTTTCCCAACTTTCTTAGAACTGTGGTTGCATTTCCATCCCCACTTTCAATCTTTAGCACTCTTCAAAGAAATTGGGTGAAATATGACTTTCAGCTAATTTACTGTATCTGAAGGTCTATTTTCTTCCAAAGTTTGTGTGTTCAAACCATGTACTTTATCCAGTTTAAAATGGTTTTGCTTTTATAATTTTGTTTTTAGCAACTTAGCATGACCAAAGAGTCTCTGTATCTTTTATATATATATATGGGTAAAATCATTTAATCATGGTTTTAAAAAAGGCGGTTTAATCAGAACACTGGCAATAATGATATTGCTATAATATGCAGATCATATTCCATCCAATCTACTGTGGAATTGAATAGAACTGTGAATTGACATATCACTCATAAAGAGAAAAAGCACCGTGCTTCAATCCATGTTGTACAAAATAACACATTGGCACATACACACAACAGTAAATCTAACAGCATACATATGCAACTGCACTCCATAATGTATGTGCACTCTCACACTCACAAAGGCTTTTATGCATACATTCGTGTTTGCGGGCAAGTTTCTACACACACTCACGCACATCTATACGTGCTGCCAAATGACCTGTTGGTGAACTGAGGCTGATTGTAGTCATCTGTCTGTTAACTGCACTTTCTATAAGCGGATGGCACAGTGATTAATGAAAGATGGAGAGAGGCAGACATGGAAATAAATGAAAGATGGGGATGGGGGGGGGGGGGGCACCATGAAGAGCTAACCATTGACTGAGAGGGAAAAAAGAAAGTGAGGCAGGAACAGAATGAGAGCGAGAGATAATCAAGGAGGGAGAGTGTGGGAAAGATAATCATGATGAGAGAAGGCGCAAAGAAAGACAGAGATAATCATCCCACTTTCCACTTACAGTGTTAGATGCTGATTGGTTGAATGACCTCTGGGCCAACCCTCTCTTGGCGCTATTAGCAACAGGATGACTGATGGGGAAAATATAGTCCAGCGAAGGCCAAAAGAATTTGGATGATGAGATGGTGTTCCTGCTCACTTATGGACAACTCTGAGTCTCATTTCTGAGACCGCAGGTCAAGACCAAAAATGTTTTTGAGTCTGTTATGTTCAAAGTCTATTTTCTAACATGAAAAAGCTGTAATATGCTTTAACGAGCCTTGATTCTAGAATAGCAGAATACTTGTGCTTATTGTGGGATCTCTCATGGCGCGTTGTATATTACACCAGCTCACTCTGGGGCTCAAACGCTTTGAGTACTTTTTTTAAAAAATAAAAACCTTGGAAAATAATATTAAATCACTCACTGAGCTTACAGGTACTAAGCTGACTACTTATGAAGGATCTCCACAGCTTTTTTGGAGCTTTTGTTTAAACACGTTTGGCTCACTTTTGCTTATTTTCTGTCATTATCTACTGCTTTAGTTGAGGATCCTCATGTAAAATATAGCCACAATTACAAAAAATGACCTCAGATTATGTACAAGTAAATCATGTGAGCAAACGTTCAGGCTTCAAACTGCTCCAAAGGGTTTTTAATTCTTCTTTTCACTGTATGCCATTGCAGGGAGATACTCTTCATATGTTCATCAAAGGTGCACAGCTTTGGCTGTGATCACAGCAGCCCCACCCACCACAGTTCAAACTGTTTTCAAGTGGGAGCCAGCTAGAAGAAACTTGCCTTAAAGGGAGAGTGGCCTTAAAAAGAGGTGTTGGAACATAAGAATTTCTTTTGTCAGTCCATCAAAGCTACTCCAGTAGAGCCGAAATTTTAAAATACAGAGTTTAAATGAGCGTGACAGATCCTCTTAAAATTTAAAGTGTAGTTAACAATAGATTTTTCAATTACAAGCAGTCAGATCTGAGATAATTCCAAAATTACAGCCTTATTGCTTTTCTAGTATTGCTATGACTGATACGAGGGAGTGAAGTGTTACTCTGAAGAAGTCAGTTCGATTCAATTTTATTTCTATAGCACCAAATCACAACAACATTCGCCTCAAGGTGTTTTATATTGTAAGGTAAAGACCCTACCATAATAGAGAGAAAAATAAGACATTGTAAGCTGAGAGTTAGCAGGTTTCTTTTTCTAAGAAAAAGCAAGCAGAAATGTGTGATAAGACTGAGGAGGAGCTTTCATTCTGTTAAGACCAATTTTACTTCTGAAGGTGTGCGACGGAGTGCAGACCTGAATGTAGCTTTAATTTATTATTAGATTTTGATAAATAATGAGTATTATGTTCAGTGTCTCATTATTATTATGGGGACAGAGTCACAAACTCATTTACACATTTATGACTTTATTTTGATTTACTACTGTGCACTTTATTCACATTATGTGCCCAACCCAACACATTTTTGTCACATATTGGCCTGTGACATTTTTTACTGTCTTGTTTTGTAACCAAAATAATAATAATAATAATAATAATAATAATAATAATAATAATAATAATAATAATAATATTAGTTGTTATACTATCATCCCACAGTGTGCATGAATATGTAAAGGAGGGAATGTGTGATGTCCTTACCATTCACAGATTTCAGGCTTATTATTTTAACAGCGGTGTGCTTTTTTTTCTAGCAAGGATCTGCTAATCTTTTTTGGGGCCTAGCAACACAGTCTTGCTAAAAAGCCTTTAAATCAAGGATGAAGATCAAGGACTGAAATCTGGCCACAAAATGCTATGGTAACCACCAGTGACTCGTGTCAACTGCTTTCACATCCTTTCTTTTTCTTCCAGATGTAGTGACACATACCTCTTTAATCTGCGACAACAAGTTTAACTACAAATGAGAGATATCTCACAGAACAAAACACACCATGCAATAAAAGGTATACTATGCTGACAGACAATGACAGCCTTTGAAATTTTAACTATATAGGGAGTGCAGAATTATTAGGCAAGTTGTATTTTTGAGGAATTATTTTATTATTGAACAACAACCATGTTCTCAATGAACCCAAAAAACTCATTAATATCAAAGCTGAATGTTTTTGGAAGTAGTTTTTAGTTTGTTTTTAGTTTTAGCTATTTTAGGGGGATATCTGTGTGTGCAGGTGACTATTACTGTGCATAATTATTAGGGAACTTAACAAAAAACAAATATATACCCATTTCAATTATTTATTTTTACCAGTGAAACCAATATAACATCTCCACATTCACAAATATACGTTTCTGACATTCAAAAACAAAACAAAAACAAATCAGCGACCAATATAGCCACCTTTCTTTGCAAGGACACTCAAAAGCCTGCCATCCATGGATTCTGTCAGTGTTTTGATCTGTTCACCATCAACATTGCGTGCAGCAGCAACCACAGCCTCCCAGACACTGTTCAGAGAGGTGTACTGTTTTCCCTCCTTGTAAATCTCACATTTGATGATGGACCACAGGTTCTCAATGGGGTTCAGATCAGGTGAACAAGGTGGCCATGTCATTAGTTTTTCTTCTTTTATACCCTTTCTTGCCAGCCACGCTGTGGAGTACTTGGACGCGTGTGATGGAGCATTGTCCTGCATGAAAATCATGTTTTTCTTGAAGGATGCAGACTTCTTCCTGTACCACTGCTTGAAGAAGGGGTCTTCCAGAAACTGGCAGTAGGACTGGGAGTTGAGCTTGACTCCATCCTCAACCCGAAAAGGCCCCACAAGCTCATCTTTGATGATACCAGCCCAAACCAGTACTCCACCTCCACCTTGCTGGCGTCTGAGTCGGACTGGAGCTCTCTGCCCTTTACCAATCCAGCCACGGGCCCATCCATCTGGCCCATCAAGACTCACTCTCATTTCATCAGTCCATAAAACCTTAGAAAAACCAGTCTTGAGATATTTCTTGGCCCAGTCTTGACGTTTCAGCTTGTGTGTCTTGTTCAGTGGTGGTCATCTTTCAGCCTTTCTTACCTTGGCCATGTCTCTGAGTATTGCACACCTTGTGCTTTTGGGCACTCCAGTGATGTTGCAGCTCTGAAATATGGCCAAACTGGTGGCAAGTGGCATCTTGGCAGCTGCACGCTTGACTTTTCTCAGTTCATGGGCAGTTATTTTGCGCCTTGGTTTTTCCACACGCTTCTTGCGACCCTGTTGACTATTTTGAATGAAAAGCTTGATTGTTCGATGATCACGCTTCAGAAGCTTTGCAATTTTGAGACTGCTGCATCCCTCTGCAAGATATCTCACTATTTTTGACTTTTCTGAGCCTGTCAAGTCCTTCTTTTGACCCATTTTGCCAAAGGAAAGGACGTTGCCTAATAATTATGCACACCTGATATAGGGTGTTGATGTCATTAGACCACACCCCTTCTCATTACAGAGATGCACATCACCTAATATGCTTAATTGGTAGTAGGCTTTCGAGTCTATACAGCTTGGAGTAAGACAACATGCATGAAGAGGATGATGTGGACAAAATACTCATTTGCCTAATAGTTCTGCACTCCCTGTACAATACTATTTGATATGTGCTACTTTCCAGCCTGATACTGCAGCTAACAACTTCTGGTTTGCACTTATTGGCCTATTGACCAGCATGTATACTTAATTAACCATGTTTTTTAAAGTTTTCTTTTACGTCATGTTTACTGTGCATAATGTAATGACATGAATATTTCACCGGATTACTTGGGGAAAACATTTTATAAACTAAGAAACTTTGAGAGAGAACAACCCTTTCACGGGACACACGCTCATCCACACAAAAGGCACACACTAACTAAAGGATAGCACAGTTTTTGCATTAAACTTTATACGTATCACAACTACTGTTTCACATCATTACAGTGGCTAACAATATTTAATATCATTTGGATTATGTTTTTCTTTGTCACTGGTCCATGCTTTAGATTTAAAACTAGATGATTTTTTCCCACCCTGTGTTTTCTGATAGCCTCAACAACAAATGAGCTGAAACCCACCAAATCACCCTGAGTTTAAATTAAGTGTTTTTTATTGCTTAGCCTTTTTATTGCATATACTTATTGATTTATATGGATTTCTTATGTGTCACAGATTGCTTATTTCTTAATTTATTATTTGTATTTTGTCTCCCTGTATTTATTTTTTCCAAACTTACTTACGCTTATTGCAATGGCAAGGCACCCATTTGGTGTAACTAATGTTTAATTAATCTTTGCTCCTCGTCCGATCCCCTGAAACTTATACACACACAGCTGACATGTTATGGTGTATAATGTGTCTTGGGTCAATGTCCTTAATTGGCCCTATCTTGCAGGAGACATTCTTAGAAGTCATAGATCCAAATCTACGATATCGATTGATGCTGTCCAGTAACTGCCCAGTTTGTCAACAGCTTCAATCAAAAATAGAGGTTGGTTTAAGAGGAGAGTCTTTGAAAAGCTGGAGTTTGAGTATAGCTAGGGAATTGAAGTATCATCATATTTCTTGGATGTATACCAAACTAAGCTTCAGATAAACTATATTATTAACTATATCCTTTGTTCTTGCTGCATTGGGATGTTTACGATATCACTAATTTCACCTGTGTTCGATTTTTTCATCTGCTTTGTTTGGCCAGTTGCATGTCTTTGAGATGCATACAGAGGAAAAGAAAAAGTCAACACAATAATCACAGTGATGCATTGAAAATAAGACTTTGTATGATAGTCATACGCAGTTGATTTCTTTCATTAGAGCTTCCAGAAACACTACACAAGATGGATCTCACGCACCAGAATGTGCATCTGCTGAGTATGTTGTGTATTATCTGTATATGTTTTTGATGTAAACTGTCATATGTTGAAAAAATAGCAGTATTCATATTTTCCATTTATTGGACCTTCATACACAGTTTGCACCTTGTAGACAATGGAAAAGCAAATGCTATCTACTAAGTGTCAGCAACCAAACACCACACCTGACATGAAAATAGTAAAAAATACCTGTACTAACAACGTGAATAAATTATGCACCTCTTATATATCTATATATAGAGTATTAAGACTAATAAAAACCTGGAATAATAATAAAACCTGGTAAACGGCTACCAAAAACTCAAGGTAATGTCCTAGGAAAACATTTGTATTGTGCAGGAACTTTGTTCTTCTCTCTGTCTGAGTGGAAAACCTCTTGTTGACCTTGTTCTTAAAAGTCTCTGTCGAGTTTCTTCTCCATGGAGAGCATAACCAGAGCATTAAGACAATCCTGTGTCATGGTGATTCTCAGCAAAGTTTTGATCCTTTACAAAGTAGAAAAGCACCTCTCATATTCAGCTGTTGTGTGGTGGGTGTGGTGAGGAAGACCTTGAGAAGACGAACGGCCTCTGTGGAAGATGTCTGTAGGTTGTTGATACAGAGGCATGACACCACTGTCACTCTTGAACTCACTGTTCTCATAAATGAATGGCATTTCTGTTTTTGAGCATTTGCCTTGTTCAGCACAAAGTATTCTTTCACCGTTGTTTCATCAGGGAACTTCGCACTGTGTTGTGGGAACAACTCACCATGTAAGAGTGTTACACTGATGAGGTGCTTAGGGAACAAGAACTACTCCTTGGCTTACTTCAGGAATGTACTACACACCTGTAAAAGATAGACCATTAGCTTAAATTTTCAATAAAGCTGGTTGGATGGAAGTGATTCTGAATGAACACATGCCCATGTCTAAGTGAAGGTTATGAGTGTTAAAGTTTGAACACCATTGTCCCTAATAGCAATTTGCAGTATATTTTCAGTAAACAGTTAGTTCATTAAGTAAACAATTTTTCTGTTAAATGTTATGTGGGATATAATAAAGATAGCTATCTCAACCATATCATTTTTTGATCATCTCCACAAACTGGACAGAAATCCTGTCTCCTGAGTGTGAACTCCACCGAATGAACAAGAACAAGCAAGTATTACTTGCAGACGCTTTGTTGCATCATGAGCTCTAACATTTTTTTCCCTGGCTAAATACCACCAGACCTTAAAACATTTACAGGGAGACACTGACCACATCACAGCATCACGCTTTACAATATTACACAGTCTCTATGGTTCTCCCAGTGCTATCATTCTTATTCATATTAATTTTCTCTTACACATTTACACTGGATGCAACACAATTTTGGTCTTGTGCATAGTTGTCTGAGTTATCCTGAATTTTACAATCTCAAATCTTCTAGAAGTTATGAGCTGAGCTTCTCACCTGACCTTAAGTCCTTTACCTGTGTTCTTGTGTCATGATCCTGGGTCTGATTGTGGGGCTTTGTGGTGGAACCTTTTTTTTCTGAACTGTTTTTGGTATTTTGGAGTCTTAGTTCTTCATGTGACTGAGTCCTAGCTTTAGATTTTAGTTTGTTTCCTCTGTGTTTTCAACCCTCTTGTGTCAACTCGACTACAGACACATAAAGTCCATTCATGTGTCTGTGTTTTCCCCCATTTGGGTCTCACTTCTATTTTTATTTTGAAAGTTACTTGGTACAAAATCCGCACACTAAGCCAAGACTATGTAGTTCCAGGTGTCTCTGAAGGACTGGAAAGCAGTTCAATTGTAGCAGTTCAATTTCAACTCAGTTTTATTTGCAAAGGGCCAAATCACAACAGCAGATATCATTGATTGATTGATTGAATCTTTATTTTGAACATGTTGAAAAAGTATAAAAAAAAAAAAATAGAATTAAAAGAGACAAATGAACAAAGCAAACAAAAGGAAAACGAGCAACCACAACTCCAAATAACGTCCATGTTCAAAAAGGAGCAGGAAGAAGCATAAGCTTATTTAATCCCACCCCTTTTCCACTATCTAGTATCAATAGACTACAGAAATACCTCCTTGTAATTACATTATATGTTATGTGTAAATTTTTTTTTTTTTTTTTTTTTTTAAATATATACACATATATGTTTCTATCTATCCATACCTACGTATATACACACATACGCACATATACACATTTTCAATAACCCCATTAACACCTGAAGGATACACAACCTACAATTTTATATATATTTAATATATATATATATATATATACACATATATATATATATATATATATATATATATATATACATACACATATACATATACACATATATACATATACACATACATATATACCCATACCAACAAACCCGTGCATGCGCACACACATGAAAATATTAGACAAGAACACCCTATCAAATCTCTACCTTTTCCCTGTACCCTGTAAAAACCATATCCTTAAACCGCTTTTTAAACTGCGCCATGCTTGGACATTGCTTCATATCTTTACTTAGTCTGTTCCACAGCTTCACTCCACACACAGAGATGCAAAAACTTTTTAATGTTGTACGGATACGAGGATGTTTTAAATTTAATTCCCCCCTCAAATTGTATCCCCGTTCCCTTTTAGAAAACATTTTTAGAATATTGTCAGGAAGCAGGTTATTTATTGCTTTATATATAATTTGTGCTGTGAGAAAATGAACCAGATCTGTGAATTTTAGAATTTTTGATTTTAAGAATAGTGGATTTGTATGATCTCTGTAACCAGTTTTATGGATTATCCTTATGGCCCTTTTTTGTAATATAAAGATTGATGATAGCGAACATTTGTAAGTATTGCCCCAAACCTCTGCACAGTAATTCAAATACGGTGCAATCAGGGAACAATAGAGAATGTGGAGTGATTTGTGGTCCAGAATGTGTTTTACTTTACTCAAGATTGAGACACTTCTTGAAATTTTGTTATGTATATGATTTATATGAGACTTCCAGTTTAATTTATCATCTATAATCACACCAAGAAACTTATGTTCAAGTACTCTTTCAATTTCCACACCATCTACATGAATCTGCACTTGTGCATTTCTAAGGGAATTCCCAAATAAGATAATTTTAGTTTTACTTAGATTTAGCGATAGTTTGTTCCTGTTAAACCATTTTTTAATTTTGCACATTTCTGAAGTAATTGTATCCAGCAGCTCCTTTAGATTCCCCCCAGAACAAAAAATATTTGTGTCATCTGCAAATAATACTAATTTTAATATATCAGATGCCTTACAAATATCATTTATATAAATAATAAATAATTTTGGACCCAGTACAGAGCCTTGTGGAACACCACAAGCAATGTCCAAGCATGATGAGGAATGGACACCCAGCTTCACAAATTGTTTCCGGTCACTTAAATAATTTTTCACCCATTGCAGTACAACCCCCCTAATCCCATACCGTTCCAGTTTATTAATTAATATGTCATGATTGATTGTGTCGAATGCTTTCTTGAGATCCAGAAATACTCCAGCTGCATACTGTTTCTGATCTATAGCATTCGTAATCTCCTCAATTGATTCGATTAATGCCAGAGATGTTGATCTTTTTGATCTGAATCAATATTGACTGTCAGAGAGTAATTTATATTTATCTAAGAATTTGTCTAATCGTTTATTAAACAGGTTTTCTAGGATTTTGGAGAATTGTGGTAGTAAAGAAACAGGCCTGTAATTTGTGAAGTGGCGTCTATCCCCGGTTTTATACAGCGGCACAACTTTAGCTATTTTCATTTTGTTTGGCACTTTTCCCGTCTGAAATGATAAGTTGCAAATATATGTTAGAGGTCCTACAATTCCTTCAATGACCTTCTTGACGATTTTCATGTCAATATCATTACAATCAGTAGATGTTTTATATTTACACATGTGTACAATGTCAATTATTTCTTTTTCCTCCACTGATGTGAGGAACATTGAGTTAGGGTTCCTATCAATCAGGTTTTCACTACATTCTACTGATGGCAGTGACTCAGGAATTTGTTCTGCCAGTTTTGGTCCAATATTTACAAAATAATGATTAAAGCTGTTGACCTTATCAGCAGTGTTTTCCATAATATTGCCATTATCGATAAAGTATTGTGGATAACTTTGTTGTCCAGAATTATTTTTAATGATACCGTTTAAAACATCCCATATTCCTTTCATATTATGTTTATTGTTGTTCAATATTTTACTATAATACTCCTTTCTACATACACGTATAATATTGGTCAACTTATTTTTGTATTTTTTATATTTATTTTCAGCTTCTTTTGTTCTTTGTTTTAGGTATTCCCTATAGAGTGTATTTTTCTTTTTACATGCATTTTGTAAACCCTTAGTGAGCCATGGTCTATCTGAATATTTGTGCTTTCTGTTGTATTTTATTGTTGGACAGTTTTTATCGTACAACTCCATGAATATTCTTAAAAATATGCCATATGCAATATCAATATCAGCTTCTTTGTACACATTGTCCCAGTCCTGATTTAATAGATCGTTCTTAAATGCAGTCATAGTTTCTTCTGTCCTTACACGTCTGTATCTCAGTTGTTCTTCATGCTGATTTTTCTTATAATTAGTGTCATAAACTGCAAAAACTGGTAGGTGATCACTGATGTCATTAATTAATAATCCGCTCACAATGTTGTTTTCCATATTGTTAGTGAAAATATTGTCAAGTAAGGTGGCACAATGTGGTGTAATTCTGCTAGGCCTGGTTATTTTAGGATGTAAACTCAAACTGTACATAGTGTTTAGGAATTCGTCGGTCATTTTATGCTTTTTTGGATTCAACAGGTCAATATTAAAATCACCACAGATAAACATAACTTTTTGATTTGTTTTAGAGAATATTTCCTCTATGAAGTCATTAAATACTTGAATACTAGAGCCAGGTGTTCTATATATACAGCTAATTATTACATTTTTTTCTTTTTCCTCATAAATTTCAATTGTTATACATTCTAGTAAATTATCAATTACAGTTGTCATACTTTCTACCACCTTGTAGTTTAGGTTTTTATCCACATACACAGCTACTCCCCCTCCACTCTTGTTCCTTCTATTTACAAAATTCACTTCATATCCCTCCAGTCCAAAGTCCATTCCTTTCTCCGCATTGATCCATGTTTCAGAAATGGCAATAATTCCAAATGGATTTGTCAACTCATTTAGATATTCCTTTATATTGTTGAAGTTGGCATACAGACTTCTGCTATTAAAATGGATTATTGATAATTTATTTTCCGTGTTGATGGTGTGCTTAAACTGTTCATCAGTGAAGTAGCAGCAGTTACAGCTGATGTTGTAGAAGAAATTATTTTCCGGGTCTATATCCTTTTCTAAGTCTAGAACATTATGGTCTGTGTATCGAAATGTTCTCAGTTCCAGATTATCATAAAGAGAATTCCAATGAGTCATGTTGATATTGTTGCCGGATGCAGATGAAGTTCTTTTGGACTGTGCCATGTGTTGTGTTGTGTGTCACGTCACATGTGTATTCATACCTCCAGAGTAAGTTGACCTCAGTATTTGTCCAGCTCTTCCATATTTCTGATGACCAACACTTTGGCTTGTTCCGGTGTTCCATTGAGTTTAATGAATACTTTGCAGTTGGTGGTCCATGTATTTTGAATTTTTCCCTGTTTCTTCAAGTAACGTGCTTTCCTGGCAATGTCCGCATTTCTTTTTATCAGATGTTCGTTCATGAAGACATCGGATCCTTTCAGTTTCCTTCCTTGTTTTAACAGTGCTGTTTTCTGTTTTCTGTTTGCAAATCTCACAATGATGGCTGGTTTGTTACTGTCATTTTTTCGGGGTAGAGGGTGGCAAGCCTCAATGTTGTTATAATCCACTTCCACACCTTTGGACCGTAGAAAGGTAACCACTTGATGCTCCGTGGAGTTGACATCTTCCTCTCCTGGCCCTCCTACATTGTCAGTGGCGACCGCCCGGGCGTATGACCGGGGTTTGATGCGAAGCCCCGTGATGATAACATCGTTCATCCGGGTGTACTGCTCCAAATCCGCCACTCTGTTCTCCAGGTACGCCAGCCGCCGATCCTTCTCGGCGTTCTGGATGCGGAGAGCCTTAACTTCCTCGACCAGGTCCAGGATGGCTTTCTGCTGCAGTTTGACAGTAGAAATCTCCTCTGTCATAAACTCCAGCGACTTCTTAATATCGTCTCCTTCCTCGGCTGACAGAACTTTTTTCGGGCCCATGCTGAGAGACGCTCTCGTAGCTTTGCCGTGACGACCGGCTAGCTACTTCCCAGAATCATTATATTGTAAGGTATAAAGCAAGAAAGTCTTTGACTTGAATCTTTGGGCCAGTTAGGCTTTTTCTATGTGGAGATTTCATGCTCATCCTGTGCATGCGTGGGTTCCCTCCGGATATTCTGGTGTCCTCCCACAGTCCAAAGATATGCATGGGTTATGTTAACTGGAAATTTTCAGCCATACATAGTTGTGAATGGTTGTCTGTCTCTCTGTGTTAGCCATTGTTGAATTCTCCCAATTCTTTGAATCTTTGGGCTGAAGGAAGGACAATACTCGGTGTATAAATGCTCAATCAACAATCATTTATTTCCATACAATTCAACAATAAGAGCATTACAACGTCCGGACGGGAGAGATGCCTGCAGAGGTTCGACAGCATGTCTCAAAATGGTGGCAACTTTCACAGACTTTTATAGCTAGTCACAGCCCCCCTCTTTGTCATAAAAGCTGCATCTTCACATGTTTTTCTAATTCTTAGCGAGCCTGGCTCCTGACCTTGCCTCCCTGTCTTTCTGTGTGAAATTGGAAGGGGGGTAAAGAATGTGGTTTTATCTCTTCTGCCCAGACACCTAGTCTCCCTCTTACAGCCTTCTTCACATGATTCAGCAATAAAACATCTCAAGAAAACAGTGTCAGACATTCACAGCTGATCAAGGATACAGAGTAATGCACACTTTGTCTAATGAACTACAAATGATTATGTTTCTTTTATTCAAGAGTATAATAGAGACTAAACTACATACATAGCACACCATTAGAACTAAAGGATAATATATGGCCTACAGCTGTTAAGCTAATTTACTACATTGACTACTGGTCATAAAATGGCATATGTTTAACTACTAGTCTTTAACATTCCCTCTTTGATCTCTTTTCTCAAAGAGATCACCTACAACACGCACTCCAGGGTCACAAGGTCCACGTCTCTCCATTCCTCAGGCTCATCCTTTAACAGAGGCATCATGACCCCCCGGCCCTCCGGCCCTGAGGCTACGGCCCTGTCAATAAGACGAACTACTAGTGCTCTGAGGCACGGGATCAAACAACAACCACATGTGGTTAAGACTGCAGTGAAAACAGACAGTGAGACCATGATTGACATAACAAATCCCTTCCATTGCCCAAAAACAGAAGTCATCCATTCCTCCAGCGGATTTTCGATACCTGAATGTTCATGCATATTATGGGCCAGAGTTCGTAGCCCCTCCAGTGCTCGAGTTACAGAGCCATCCGGAGCAGTATTATTGGGAATAAAAGTACAACACATTTGTCCAAACATTTCACAAACCCCTCCTTTTTCAGCCAGAACCATATCCAGCGCCATCCGGTTCTGCACTGCCATCAGAGAGGTTGGACCTACTTGTTCTGCTAACCCCTGAATTGCATCACGGGTCAAATTTGACAGTCGGAGAACGTTATAATGCACATAGTTAATTCTATCCACGTTTTTGTTGGGGGTGACGGGAAACAAGGCAGAAAGTACTGGGATGTTTTCAAAACCGGCTGCTATCTGATCTACTAATTTAAACTCATTTGGAACGCCACGCGGAACACCGATAGAATCTATATATGTGGGTGAATTAACAGTTAAATCAAACGACCAAGATGATCCTTTAGGCCACCCTTGACGTCTGCGCCTAGGTGGTCGTCGCGCATTTCCCTCTACCCCCTCAGATTTATCCTTACCCCCTATTATCAGCAGAGGCGCTCCTAGTCTGACCATGGCACAAACACCAACCGCTTCATTTGGTATTCGCACATGCAGACTCCCACCTCCACAATAATAGTACAAACCGGCTCGAGCCCAAGTCCCCACGACCGTGGCGCCCGCACGCGCTGCCTCTCCTCTTCCTGGAACTGTGACCTCACACCAATCAGCCGGGATCTCTCCTGCGTCATACTCCTGCGCTCCGGGATCATCTGCAGTAAAATTGAAACAAGTGTAATTAGCTTTCCTAGGTGTGAATGGTCCGGGAATGGTGTTATTATCTATTGGGGGAAATAAAGCAGATAATGGCGCACATTTTCCTGAATTTACTGCTCTCCGAGTAAGTCGGAGCATGCAATCAAAACCCCAGGGGTCCTCTGGATACAGAGGTGCCGGCTCAATAAATAAACGTGGGCGTGCTGTAGCGCATGCCACACAATCAGACACCTTTTGCTCTTTTGTATTTTCAATCAGCCAGTCCAACCACAGGTTGCTGTCCACATAGCCTGTGGCACGAGACATCAGCTGTCGGGGTTTCCACTTTGTGTAGTCCATTTTTGTTACCTTAGACACGGAAGGGGGGGCTTTGCTTGATGCGGTGTTGCTGCTGGACATATTACAGCTTAATGTGGCGTTGTTGCTGGGTAATCTACAGGGTGGATCTTTAAAGTTTATCTTTATTACGCCCCTCGGGTCTTTCCCAAATACATCTACACCTAACACTAAGTAAAACACTTTATCTTCTTTCCTGTACCGCTGCGGTGTAACCTGCCACCCACCAATAGACATTGTAAGTGGATTTTGTGTGTTACTGAAATCACGCTGGATTGCAAACCCCTCCCAACGGCCCCGTGTATCCCATCCTGGGAGGGTGTAACCGGTCACCATTTCCCACTCCTCACACGGGGTGAACCCCGTGGCGGTGGGTTTACCTACAAGACAAGCATTCGTGAATCTTATGTCATGACATGTCCACACTTCGTACCCGCGCCAACTAGTCTGATCCTTCCCACACTTTATCACGGAACACAGATCAAAAGTGAAGGCTGTGGTGGATCCTCTAACGTAATCCACCTCTATGCCTCCATAATACTCCAAACAAGGATCTGGTTTCTCACCTACATCGCGCTCAGATCCGGTCGCCTCAGGGTCCGCGAGAGGAAGAGGAGATGGATGAGTTCTGTAACTGGGCAACTCACACAACAGAAAAACAGTAGTTAGCACACCAATAGTGATCATAGCTAACACTCCCATCAGTTTCCAGTTTTCCAGAAACTTTATTTTTGCATTAGACTTTTCCTCCCCCATTTCAATACTCGCTAATAGCTTCTAGACTAGAGCTTTAGGCCTAAGGCACTTTTAAGTTTAATTTTACTGCAACTAACAATATCTTCTCGTCGGGTGATTCTCGACTTCTTTCTTCAGCCTCCGGGGTGGACTACCCGTTGGTCGTTACACAGATCAGGGGATTATTCTGCCCCTTCTATACTAAGATCTGTGTTTTTTGGGGTCACAGCCGTGTCCCCCTTTTTCGCCAAGAGCCTCTCCGACCGCCTAGGTTCCTCCGCCGCCGCACACTGGCTCCAGTGGTACCAGGTGTCACCTTTGCCCCTCAGCTGGACCGCGTGAGAGGTTCGAGTGGTCACCTCGAAAGGTCCCGTCCACCTGGGCTCGTCCCACTTTCGCTTATACACCTTCAGCCACACCCACTTCGCCTCTGGCGTGGTCACCTCCTTTCCTGTTGGATCTCCCACCTGCGTAGTGAAGCTAGAGACAAGAGCTTTTAGTGCTTTAAACTGTTTCACATGTTCAGACACTTTTACTTCCTCTCTTAATTCTCTTACACCTGCTGCAGGGCCTGGAAATTGTCTTCCTGTCAGCAGCTCATATGGAGTGAACCCAGTGCGCTGATTAACGGCGCACCTTACACTCATTAGGGCTATGGGAAGAGCATCAACCCAATTCATGTTAGTCTGTGCACAGATTTTTGCCAATTTGTTTTTAAGATTTTGGTTCATTCTCTCCACTTTTCCCTGAGATTGTGGATGGTAAACTGTACCGTATCTATGTTGCAACCCCAACATACATTCCACCTCAGCGAGATCTCGATTTTTAAAGTGAGTGCCATTATCTGATCTTACCTTCTCTGGGAATCCATGCCAAGGGACATAATAATTCACCAGACATTTGATCACCGTTTTACTATCCTCTCTGCGCGTAGGCCACGCCTCTGGCCAGCCAGTCAGTCCATCCACACACACCAACAGATATCTAAACCCTCGAACAGTGGTTATCATGTCAGTGTAATCAATCACAATTTCCTGGCCTGGTCTTTCTGGCAAAGGAAACTTACCCATTTCTGGTTTCACGGTGGGCTTCGGATTGTGTTGTCCACAAATCAGGCAGGTTCTCACATGTTCCCTTACCAGGTTTTTCATGTAGGGATGCCACCAATGACACAAATCCCTTTCCATCTGGGCCACTCCCACATGACCTAGCCCATGAGCTTCTTTGATTTTCTCCTGGGCCACTTCTGCTGCGAGCACTGGCCGCCCGTCGGGCCCTCTCCACACTCCTTCTGATTGTACGGCCCCTCTTTCCTGCCACACCGCCTTTTCCTCGGGTGAGGCTCCTCCTTGCGCCTTTTCGATGTCCTCTCGCTTTTGGGCTGGCAGGTCTCCCCATTCCATACCCATACTTACCATTTGTTTTCCTTCCTTATAGCCTGCCGCCCGTTTTGCTTCCTCGTCGGCTGCTCTGTTTCCTTTCGCCACCCAAGTGTCAGACTCGTCATGCCCTTTACACTTTATGATAGCGACCTCCAGAGGTTCTTTCAGAGCGTCCTCCAGCTGTCTCATTTCCTCCTCATGTTTGATCGGTTTATTTGTGGCTGTTCTGAATCCAGCCCTCCTCCATTGCCCCAACTCCACATGTGCTGCTCCAAAAACATATGCTGAGTCAGTATAAATGTTAACTCTTTTTCCTTTCCCTAATCTCAGAGCTTCTATCACTGCAATAAGCTCTGCTCTCTGTGCTGACTGAGGCCCTTCTAATGTTCCTGATTTCTCCACCAGCAGCTGTTCTCCAACTCCTTTCACCACTGCATAGCCTGTTTTCAATCCTTCACTCGGATCTCTAAAACAACATCCATCTGTAAAGTAATCATCTGCCTCACTCACCGGTTCTGCTCTCAAATCAGACCTTACTTTCTCTTCAACCTCTACTATTTGTGTACAGTCATGAGGTGTTCCCCCCCCCCCATTTGATCTGCCATGTTAATCCCTTCATGTGTGAAGGTCAAGTTTGGAGACTCCAGAATCTTAGTCAGTCTCTGTTGTCTCAATGGGGTCATTGTAAATGCCTGTGAGTTCACATAGGCCACCACACTGTGTGTTGTGAGCACTTTCAGTGGGTGCCCTCTCACAATGTGAGCCACTTTCTGAATTATTTTTGCTACCCCTGCTGCATGTTGTGTGCACATGGGGTGTCTTTTTTCTGTGTTATCCAGGCCAATGCTGATATACATCAGCACTTGTCTCTTTCCCCCTTTTTTCTGAAACAACACACCATTTACTACTCCATTTGTTTCAGAAACATCAACTGAGAAATCAGAGTTATAATCGGGGATTGCCAAATCTGCTGCACGAGACAGGGCCTGCTTTAATTCAATGAACCGCATTTCAGCTTCAGTGGTCCAGTTGAGATTAGCTGTGAGATCTCTCATGCCGTGTTCTTTCACCAAATCCCTCAGAGGTTTGGTTTTGCCCACATAGTCAGGAATGTAGTGTCTACTGTAACCTGTGAGCCCAAGAAATGACAACATTTCTTTAACTGTACGTGGCTGGGGGTGTGACATAATTGTTTCCCTCTGGGACGCCAACATGCCCACCGTCTGCATCGCCACCACACGACCTAGAAATGTAACTTCAGTTCTGACAAGTTGGAGTTTTTCTCTACTTACTTTAAAGCCTGTTTTAGCCAGCTGACGAAGCACCGTCATTGTCGCTTGAAAACAAGCATCAGCTGTTTTAGCGGCAATCAGCAAATCGTCCACATATTGGATCAGTGTGCATCCTTCAGGTAATACACATGGAGAAAGAGCATTTTTGAGTACCTGATTGAAAATGCCAGGTGAAAGGGCAAAACCCTGCGGCAGCCGTGTGTAACGCAGCTGCTGGCCCCTGTAAGTAAATGAGAAAATATCCCTTAAAGATGGATGCAGAGGGAGACAAAAGAAAGCATTTGCCAAATCTATGCATGTGAACCACCGCTGATCTGGAGATAAATTAGTCAGAGCTGTGTAGGGGTTTGGTACAGGTACTGTTTGTGTCTTAAGGACAGCGTTTATTGCCCTAAGGTCATGTGCCATGCGATACTTGCCCGTGCCTGACTTTTCAACTGGGAGGATCGGAGTGTTCCATGCAGAGGAAGACGACTCCAGCACACCCACCTGCAGGAGCCCTGAAATAGTTTCTGCAATCCCATTATCTGCCTCTGGACTGTGTCTGTATTGTGAACGCCAAATAGGGGTGTCATCCTTTAACTCAAATGTGATGGGTGAACAAAATGTTAAACCCACATCAGTTGGACCTTTAGACCACAGAATGTCTGGGAGTTCTGTTAAGCCTTTAACAGCTTCCTCGTGATCAGATTTCTCCCTGCCATGTGTTCGCTTTAAAAGTTTGTGTTCTAACACACTCTGATCAGTAGCAGTCACAGAAATTCGATATGTTTTACAACTGGGTGAGTATGAGACATCAGTGAGTTGTGTTTGTTGCCAATCTGTGGCCCTTGTGGCTGTTCTCACCATGGGGCCTAAATCTTTTGCTTGATGACCCTCGTGTACTGCCAAAGACACATGGGGAACCGCTTCATCCCCCATTCTATACCAACTCATTTTATCTTCAGGGAGTGGAACAAACGCTGCCACTCCAGCTGTACCAACATAAATGTCCTGAGAGTTAAGCTCCCAAGTTGTCTCATCTAAACACTCATAAAACAATTCCTCAAAGCACTCAGTGCGCTCGCGATCATAAAACAAGGTCACGTGGTAGGGGTCACGCAAGGGTGAGTAAACAGACATGGACATTATCCAGGGACGCCAGAGTTGGTACTGTGCCAGAATTCCATCTGATGTGGTCAGTCGCGCCCAGTAAATCTGCGCTGTGCGTTCACAATCCTCAGATAACAGCCACTGTCCTCTCATTCCTGATTGCAAACAGGACAGCTGTGTGCCATCTTTCAAAGTCACTGTTAATCCATCCGCTCCACACATGATAGTAGCTCCAAGTTTAATGAGCAGGTCCCTGCCCAACAGATTAACTGGAACTTGTGATGAAATCATGTATGAATGTGTTAAGGACTGGCGTCCTAACTCCGTCTTTAGAGGGACGGTCACTGGCAAGGTCATGGGTACCCCAGAGAAGCCGATAACACTGATTTTTGTGTCTGTGAGTGGGATGTCGTCAGGAGCCGTACGAATGGTGGAATACGTCGCTCCTGTGTCCACTAAAAAGGGCAGGTTACGTCCTTGAACCCTCAGTGGCAACAGGGGGTCTGCCCCTCCCCCTATGCCCAGGCCTCTCTGTGGGGTGTGTCAGTATTGTCCCTGCTGCCAGTATTCCACTGAATACTGGCCTGGAGGAGCCATCTGTGAGTTGGGGGCCGACCATTGTCCACGCCCCCTTCTGGCCGAACGTGGCATGTTGGTACTGAACTGCTGAGGTGGTTCTGGGCACTCTCGAAACCAATGTCCAGTCTGACCACAGTTGAAACACACAGTCCCTGGCACATATAGACCTCCTCTTAGCGCACCCCTTTGTCTGCCCATGCCGCCGCCTCCTCCCCGTTGGCCACCACGTGAGCCCCAATTTCCTCTACCGACCCCACGGCCACCCCAATTTGTGCCTCGCGCGGGTCCCGGTGTGTCTACTGGCAATGCATTAGGATCAACATCAGTCCCCATTAGCTGGAAACCTTGAGCTACCATTACTTTTGCTATTTTTTCATCCTTTTTCTTGTCATTTGCCTTTCCCCTCATTTCACCCAGCTGTAATTTCAACAATTGCTCTTTCATGTTATCCGTCTCCTCAGTTTTAGCTATAACCTCATCATGAGCTGTCTGCAGGCGATGCACCAGATGTTTCTCCCACACGTGAGACTCCGCCCCCTCCATGTCGGGATTATCAGTCATGGCCACTCTGACCTTTTCGGGCACACCTTTTAACACAGCGTCTCTAAACCACAATTGTTGCATCCCCTCTCTACCAGGATGCTGGCCAGTGTTAAGGGCCCATGTGGCTTTAGCCTGTTCTATGTACTCCCTTGGAGTTTGATCAGGCTTCCACAACAACTTCAAAATCTTAGCAGCATTTGGAGTGGGATAGTTTTTCACGTAATGCATGAGATATTTCATTCACAACACGGCAAAACGGGGTGCTATCAACCATCAATGCTGTACCTGCTATTTTTTCTATGTCATCCAGTGCTGTGCCTTTAACACATCTGGCCACCACAGCTCTGAAATCACCTAGGGCCAGTTGAACACCTGTTGTTGCTCTATCAAACTCTCTCAACCACCCCGCACCTCCGTCTGTAATTGGAGGTAATAACTCAATCAATGCAGTTACATCTCCCACCCCGTATGGCTTGTATTTCATGTGACCCCCAGCGGTCACCACCAGGGGGAATGTCCCCGGCAGAGACAAAGTGTCCCTATCATCCTGGCTCCGACGCGTCATGGGGTGTGGTTTGTTTGGAAGTTTGGGCTTGACTACTCTGCCTCTTCCTGATTTTTCTCTAGCTGCTCTATTTTGAAAGGCCCCTTCTAGCTCCGGCCCTGCATCTAATTTCTGCTTTTCCCAGACACTTACTGGCGTATTATCATCCAGTGTGCCGGATAACCAGCCCTCGTATGCGTCCCCATCGGGCCCGCACACCTCACCTTTCTCAACCTGTGGTGCAACAACTACTCCACTACCTGCCTCATCCTCAGAAATTTGATGACGCTGCTCTAGAGTTATTATAGCTGTTTCAAGCAGCCGCACAGCCCGCTCTTCTTCAGTCTCGACCTGCTGGGGAGACTGTTTCATGGGCGGTGACTGCACTCCGCCACAAGCTCCCTCCTCATTAACAAAAGTGGAGCTTTGCTTTATTCTGTCACTCTTCGGGGCTGGAGTAGGTCGTTTGGGCTCTTTAGATATATCACAATCTACATAACCGCCTGTTACTTCTAAAACTTGGCCATTTTCACCAGAGAGACAGCCCTGCTCCACCCTCAGCACAGGGTAAAGGGGGGCGGGGGCCTGATAGGGAGGGGGAAAACCAGTGAGCGATGACTTCACCGGAGAAGCCGGCAGCATCAGCTTCTCAGGCTCCTCCCTTCTCTCCCTCATCCAGTGCTCCACCCCCTGGCATGTCACAGCCCACCTCGTTACACGGGCTTTCTCCTCCTGAATTTCCTGCAACTTTTTCCCGAGTTTCCGCCTGCTCCAAAAAGTGGCCTCCTCTAACTGTGTACTAATGTCCTGCTCTTCTTCCTGGAGCTTCTGTGCTATTCCCAGAAGTAATTTTGCCAACGAACCTCTTGTTTCTCCTCTCACTCCTTCCTTATCACACAACTTTTTGACTTTCGCTGCCACAGCTGCAGCCTTTGATTTTTTCTCACCCACGCTGCCAGGTCGCATGACCCTCAGCGCCCGCAACAACTCCTTCACCTGCTCATCAACAGTTTTCCACTCACCCTGCATTTCTCCTCTTTCTATGTCAGATTTAAGACCCGACATATTCACACCACCACACACTTCTCACCCTTTCTCTCCTTTTTATATTTTTAATACTTTTTAAATGTTTACACCACAGAGTAATACACCCAATTATGCCCGTCTATCTCTATGTGGCTCCAAATTCCCTCTTTATTCTAATTTCACACTCGTCAGGGGACAGGCACACAACAATTTCAACCACTGAAACGAGGAATTCAACCTTTTTATATTTCTTTACTAATCTAGACTCAACGTTTGTTCGCAAAATGTGTCTTGTTCTAGTCTGGAATAAATGTGAACCCGTGATTACACGGCCGTTCCAGTGTTATTTCCGTAGCTATGCGGGGGCCCTCACCTCCCCAAGTCACCACCTCGGCACCCGGACGATGCCGGTCCTGGCCACGCGTCCACGGACAGGAGGGTCGCCACTCCTAGGGCAAAATGTTCCACAGGTACACTAGGCATCAACCTTTGATCCTAAAATGTGTATTTGCTCTAATGTCCTCCTAATCAAACACATCAACCGTCACTGTCACTGTGTTCACGCTTCACACTTCACACAAAAAACACACTCAGAGCGCGCCTCACTCACACTCTCACTCAGTGCGCGCTTTACCCACAAGACAGCACCCAGAGCGCGCTTCGCAGCTTCACACACACACTCTCACCCAGAGCGCGCCTTCACACTCACACACAACACTTTTCCTCAGCGGGAATTTTACACAGAAACCTCTGAGCTCAACTGTTAGATCTTCTTAAAGCACACTGCACCATAGACCAAAATACCCCTTTCTCTGCGCTTATGACCGCCACCACGGGGCAAAGTCGCATCATAAAAGTGATGCTTGCATCCCCGAAGTTATACCTGACATCATAAACCAGGTGTTGCTATGTACTTAAATTTTACTTTGTATTATGACCGCAGCCCTTAAAACTCGACTGACGCCACAAACCACCGTCAAAACCTCTATCCAATGTACTAAAACTAGCACCAACCACTACTGCACTTCACGGCCGCACCACCGGAACACGCCGTATCATAAACCAAACCTACGGACGTGTTTCGCTCTCGCGTTGCCAGCGTTCAACTGCACCGTGAAGCCAGCATCTGCTTTTCCTTAAATCAACTTCTATTTCATAGCCGGCAAAAGCCAGGACGTCACTGACACCATAAACAAAATAAACAAACCTCGACTTCAATGTACTGGACTAATGGCCGCGTCTTCAGAATAAATTCTAACGTATTATTGCTACAGAAGCCAGTATTAGACAAAATTAAATGTGGAAGGTAAAGTGGCTGCAACTAGTCCAACGTAGTATGTTATTAGTATCTCGGTAGAAGCAGTTTACTGCAACTAGTCCAACGTAGTATGTTATTAGTATCTCGGTAGAAGCAGTTTATTTAACACACTGGAATTCAGCCTCAACTTATGTTGTTAGTATCTTGCGCCAAAAACCAGACACCGACAAATTTACTGTGAAAATACATGTGACTCAGCGAACAGATTAATTTGGAAAGCCCAATATGCACATTTGGTATAATACAACAGGCTGTGCTTACCTTTTTGTTGTTAGACCGGTCTTCCGTTCGCCTCGCCCCACGATCTCACCAAAGGCCCAATTTGCACTTCCTCAGCACACCAAAGATCCGGGTCACGGCACCAAGTTGTTGAATTCTCCCAATTCTTTGAATCTTTGGGCTGAAGGAAGGACAATACTCGGTGTATAAATGCTCAATCAACAATCATTTATTTCCATACAATTCAACAATAAGAGCATTACAACGTCCGGACGGGAGAGATGCCTGCAGAGGTTCGACAGCATGTCTCAAAATGGTGGCAACTTTCACAGACTTTTATAGCTAGTCACAGCCCCCCTCTTTGTCATAAAAGCTGCATCTTCACATGTTTTTCTAATTCTTAGCGAGCCTGGCTCCTGACCTTGCCTCCCTGTCTTTCTGTGTGAAATTGGAAGGGGGGTAAAGAATGTGGTTTTATCTCTTCTGCCCAGACACCTAGTCTCCCTCTTACAGCCTTCTTCACATGATTCAGCAATAAAACATCTCAAGAAAACAGTGTCAGACATTCACAGCTGATCAAGGATACAGAGTAATGCACACTTTGTCTAATGAACTACAAATGATTATGTTTCTTTTATTCAAGAGTATAATAGAGACTAAACTACATACATAGCACACCATTAGAACTAAAGGATAATATATGGCCTACAGCTGTTAAGCTAATTTACTACATTGACTACTGGTCATAAAATGGCATATGTTTAACTACTAGTCTTTAACACCATGCAACAGAATAGAAGAAGCACCTTAAGACATTTTATGGTTTTCAAAGATGGTCAAAATCAACCAGTTGGACTGCATGCTGTCTCTTTTAAATCACTCCAGTCCTCAGGAAATGTAGAATATTGATATTATCACCATGCAAGCAGATGAGAATAATGACATTTCCACTGACTCATAGCTGGCACTTGTGTTACATTAGAGTGTTTTTTTTAGTTAATAATCATCCAGAGTGCAAGTACCAGGACCATCTCTACAGCACTGCTGCTGAGTACAACACTCCCAAATGAGTACAAGGCCAAACATATCAGCCAAGATTATAACGGGGTGGCTTTAACGAGAGGAGCTGCCAATGGGCTGCAGCTTAAGATAACAGATGTCTACAAAGATGCTCACTACAGTCACCACTATGTAGATCAGCTGAACCTCCACCTCTCCGTTCTTGTCTTGGCCACCCACAGGAACTGCTGTGCTTGACCAGGTAGTTGCCTGGAGACTCCTCAAAGTAAACACTGTGAATAAGGACATTCATGATCTGCTATCACCCCCACCCAGATGGCTGCCCCGTCCTAAGCTTGATTCTGCTGGAGGTTTCCTGTTAAAACTGAGTTTTTCCTTCCCACTTTTGCCAAGTGCTTACTCAAAAGTGATTATTTGATTGTTGGGTTTTTCCTGTATTATTGGTGCCCTTATTAACATGACTTTGGATATTAATAATGTATTAGTTTTTGTTGTTGTGCTTAAGGAAGCAGCACCTTACCAGTGACTCACTACAGTCAGACCATAATTGTACAGCCTTTTCTTTCGCTCTATCATGAACCCTTGAATGAGATTAAGAAAAAGAAGAGCGTGTATTAAAGCCCACAACAAGCACTTAGTGATCTCCCTGGAGGATCCAACCAGCTAGGTTCAACTTTGCTGATTCCCTCTTTTAATGTGTCCATTTTATGTTACAGTAAGCTACTTTGAACCCTGTATGTTTGTAAGTATACTGTGTTGAAAGGGTCTGCACAAAACAGTGTTATACTCATATACAGGCACAGATACAGTACAGAGGCATGCACACATTTACACACTTTGTAACGTTTATTGGCTCAAAAAGCTTGTGATGGGTTTTCAAATGCTCACGCACAGGCACACAAACATACACACGCAGATGCATGCTTACTGTGTTTGATGTGAAACAGCAGAAAGATTACACTTTATTGCGCACAGTCTCCCTCATACACACACACATGCCTTGATGAAGGACAAGAAAGATGAGATACAGATGCAATATTAAACTATCGATATTTCGAACAGGAGATAAGTCAGTTTTTCAGACCCAACATAAAAACTTTTTCCCAGGGATAAATCCTTAGGTGCCAAAACCTTCTTCCACTTACTCTTTTATTTCTTTTACTGAACTTTTTTCCTCTTTATAGAAACACAGCAACACATCTAAAAACAGTACACCTACACATGGACAGAGCCTTGCTGATGATGTGGTTCATAATTATGGTGTTCCAGATACATGCAGAAGATTTATTAATTGCATATTAGTTGCATTCCACATATTAATTATTAATATCCATTCATATCTGTTGATCTGTTAAATGTTGTGCAGTCATGTGGTTTTAGTCACTTGCCAGATATTTGCTATCTATTTTTCTATACATATGCATACACACATGGATGATGGATGGGTGTCTCATTGCAGACTAATTTCAATCAAGCGAAATCAGCCCCTCGCAACAATATACTTCAAAAAGGTTTAATTAGACAACACTATAAAAACACCTTTGTTTCTGTAGTGCACATAAGTAGCTGATCAGAGGTATTAAATTAGCAAACAATCAGAAATCAGCTTTTCTAATTAAAATTAATTTGGTATGTGAGAGGACAACAGGCTTTAAAAAGTTGTCTCACTAAGCCAAAGTTTTAAACTCATGCAAAATCGTTTACGCCAGACCTTCCCAAAGTGTGGGGCCCACCCCCTGGGGGGGGCGCAGAGCCATTGTAGGGGGGGCGCGGTATGAAAAGGGGGAAAAAAACAAAAAAACAACGCTTAGATACTGTTAGCATAATGGACAGGTTTTTTGACGGGGCTCCCACACAAACGCAAAGCAGGAGATGAAGCATCGCTGACTATGTTTCCAAACCAACTTCATTCTAAGCCAAAGACTAGAAAATATGATGAAGCATATCTTCCCTTTGGTTTCACCTACACAAGTGCCAAGGTAGGTCTCCCCTGCAGAATTGGTTTTCCCTGCATCAGGAGCAGCGCTGGGCTGTTTAAATCATGGACAAACAGTATCCCACATTCTTGATTTTTAGTTCACAAACACTTGTTGTAAAGACTAACTACTCCTGACATGTTGGCGATGTTAGCTCTTTATACAGTAAAGTTACAGCGGGATACAAATAACATCAGGCTGATCCTGCCACGATTTGTTCCCCCGGTTCAAATCCTGGACAAACAGTATCCCACAGCTGTTTATGTTTTTGAACCCATTTTGCACAGAGAGGCATTTTTTGAAAAATGTATTGATAGCAATGTTGAATATTATTACACAGGAAAAAAACAACTACATGTAAAATAATCAAACCGTGACGCCTCTGCCTTTGTAAATGGAGGGACAGTAACTGCGTGTGTGTATGTAAGTGTGTAAAACCTGCAGATAGAGATGAAATACTGTTAATCTGAATATCTGCCATTCTGCAATTCATCTCATGTAAACAATAACGTGGCGCACAGCGTGACGTGAAAAAAGGCACATACCTTTGACATTGCGTGATGAACTCTATATTCCTCGTCCACACGTAAACGCAGAAAAGGAGTTTTAAAAATCTCCGTTTTCGGTGACTCCAAACGCCGTTTACATGTGGACGAAACAGCTGCGTTTTCAAAAATACCAGTGTAGGAGCGGACGTAGCATAAAAGGGTTAGTAGTTTACTTTCTTACTACCTGTAATTTATTGCAGATCACTTGTATTTGGTTAATTGTTTACTAAATGTTTGAGGTGTGAAATAAACCGCAATGGAGCAAAATATGGGTGTGTGTGGTTGGAGGATGTGTTTGTGCGTGTGCGCGCGTGGGGAGGGGGGGGGTTTCGAACATTTTTCTTGTAAAACAAAGGGGGGCCCAGCAAAAAAAGTTTGGGAACCACTGGTTTACGCGATAAGAGTGTCCACTCTGTTTCACTACCGTGCAACTCAAAGTGGAATGTCGCAAAAATAAATAAATAAACAAATATATATGTGTGTGTGTTTGTGTGTGTGTGTATATACATATATATACAGGATATTTACAGGATATGTCATGTATTTCCTGTGTCATCCATAAAATATTTACAAGATTTGACAAGGGCTTCAGCCAGCTGGCAGAACTGTGAACTGCCATGTTGTCCAAGGACAATGAGAATAGCAAAACAACACCAAAAAACCCCAAACAAACTAAAAGTACTACACATGGAAAATGTTATAATATTGCTGTAGGTGTGTGTGGCAGTACTCTGCACTTAATTCTAAGCAGTAACCACTTATGTGTTTGACAAAATTAAGACACTTTTTAGCCAGTAATTTAAATTTATAGTAAGATGCCTGAGGATTCAGTAGCTTGTAAAACCACCTTGAATAGCAATAACTTGAAGTAATCATTTTCTTTATAACTTTATCAGTGTCTCACAGTCATTGTGGATTTTTGTTTATGCACCACTCTATTAATTTCCTGCCACAGCATTTCAGGCAGGTTAAGCTCTGGACTTTGACAGGATGACAGGACTATTGCAACACCTTTATTTTATTTTTTATTTTTATTGTGTCAACCATTCTGTTGTAGATTTGCTTCTGTGCTGTGAAGCATCATTGTCCTGTTGCATGAATTTCAACCAAGCTTTAACTGTCAGACAGATGGCTTCACATTTGACTAGAAAACCTCGGTGTACAGAGGTGTTTACGGACAACACAATGATTGCAAGGTGCTCAGGTCCTGTGGCTACAAAGCAAGCTCACCCCTCCAGTACCATGCGCAACAACAGGTATGAGGTGTTTGTGCTGAAATACTGTGTTTGGTTTTCTCCAAAAAGTAATGTTGTATACAATTTTCAGTCATCTTCATTTTGGTCTTTTCTGTCCAAAGGACATTGTTGCAGAAATCTTGTGTTTATTATGATGCAACTTTGCAGTCTGATCTCATGGTAAATTTGCTGCTGGGTTGTATCTTTTAATGCACACCTGAATGTTTCAGACAAGTTATCTTATCATATAGAATCCTGTGATTTTTTTTATTTTTTAATAATATAACTGTATAAGTGCTAAAAAACTGTTTGTGTAAATGGTAGATTCTGGTTATGTGAGGAGATATGGTGTTACTGTTTTACAAAAGAAAACAATGTGTCATCAGGAACACTAAGAATATCATAAATACAGTGATTTATTCCAAATCAGCTCCACTGAATAACTATTTGATTTTATTATTTATTGAAACATTTTGTCATTTAATAAATTCTGAACCAATACAAATTTAGATATTCAAGATAATCAGATGTATTTATCTTCCACATCCAATATAATTATGTTAATTGTTAACAATTATTAACATATCCTTATAACAAATACTTCTCAAATTACTGAAAATTTAGGTTTTACAGTTAGTTAAGCTTTCATCTAAAAAGGTTTTGAATTATTTTAAAGGTAGATTGTCTTTATAGTCAAAGTATTTGACATCTAAAATGCAGCTGAAATGAAATGTTTTGCATTGGGAGTATAACCCACATTGCAATTATTTCTACAGATAAATAATTTTTCATCCAACTCTAGGTCAGGCCAACCTGGCACCAAATGAAAAGTTAGTATAACAAAGCATGAAGCTCATAGTGAAACATGATAGAAATATTCAGGTGCGCAGATGCTCTGCCTTTTCAGGAACTGGAGACAAGATGAACTACACACTGACAAGAAAGGAGTTCCACTCCATTCTTCAGTGGCATGCCATCCCCTCTGGCTTGAAATTGTCTGAAAAAAATGATTCATTTTGCAGCCGGACAATTGGCCTAGACATACAGTGACACTGTGCCATGCCTGTTTGAAGTCCTGGGAAGGCAAAGAGTACTGACATGCGTGGCTTTCCCCTCACAGTCAGTAGACATCAGGCTCACCAAACATCTTTGGGAATATTTCAGAAGGCAATAACTAAAAGCTACTCAAATCTGACTTCCACTCAAATGAGCTTGAACTATTTGGATTCCTATTTTCAGAAACTTGTATAATCAACCAGTCTGCTAGGAAAGAGTATTTTAGTGTTATACAGTACTGAGGGATTCAGAATTTTTTGAAAAAGTGAAAGGTTTTTGGAATATTAGAAAAAAAAAATTTTATTCACTGAATATTTAGATCATTTAAAAAAAGTTAGGCAATCGGTAAAACTCCAACAGATGTAGCAAAACTGCAGACATTCTGTACTTAAGTAAAAGTACAGATACAAGAATTAAAAAATACTAATAAAGTACAGTGGCTCGCAAAAGTATTCGGCCCCCTTGAACTTTCCAGCATTTTGTCACATTACAGCCACAAACATGAATTTTACTGGAATTCCACATGAAAGACCGATACAAAGTGGTGTACACGTGAGAAGTGGAACGAAAATCCTACATGATTCCAAACATTTTTTACAAATAAATAGCTGAAAAGTGGGGTGTGTGTAATTATTCAGCCCCCTGAGTCAATACTTTGTAGAACCACCTTTTGCTGCAATTACAGCTGCCAGTCTTTTAGGGTCTGTCTCTACCAGCTTTGCACATCTACAGACTGAAATCTTTGCCCATTCTTCTTTGCAAAACAGCTCCAGCTCAGTCAGATTAGATGGACAGCGTTTGTGAACAGCAGTTTCCAGATCTTGCCACAGATTCTCGATTGGATTTAGATCTGGACTTTGCTGCAGTTGATATTCTTAATGTATAGGCCTAGATCAGCTGACCTGTGCTGCTACTGGTCTCAGGTTTACTGTTACATACAGATTTACAAAACTGTATTTAAGAAGATGTAAACAGATGTTTCATAAGTTGTCCTGGTTGATTTCCATGCTGTTTTAATACTACACTGCATAATGTAGGTATGATGGTGAAATTCAACAAATGAATGTAAGCATCATCAGCTTAGCTTCAAACTCATCTCTCATGTCATTTACTTGATGTAACCTAACTGAAGCACCACAGCCACTGTGCACCAGTAACACACTGTTCTTTACTTTCACTGTACAGCAAACTAACCTGCACTAATTTGCATAGTATTTCATGGAGCATGTAAATAACACACTATAGGGTTTTTTTTTTGCAGCATATTTCACAACATGAAAAACATAATGTCACATGTACAGACCCAACATCTGATCTAACAAATGAGGACTTACATGTAAGCTTTAAATTTCCAGTTAATCAAATACCACAGAGCAGTCCATAACTCTCTTCTATAACCTCTCTTCTTGCTTTCCTCTTATCTTGCGCTCCCTTTATGTCAGCTCCTCTTTTATAAGGCTGCTAGATGCTAAAGTACAGTGACCGCAACCTATGGACATCTGCCGTTCTAGTGTTATGTCAAAAATCAAACAACTTAACTCCTGACTATAACACGTGGTTTTGACTCTTTCATCTCTTTGTATGCCATAACCCCTAGTGATTAATACACAAACAGATTGTCTTTCATGTGTTACTGTTTAGGCTCAAATCGGTTTGAAGTTTGAAGGCCCACAGTGATGTCAAATAATAACTCCCTTCAAATGCGTGAAGCCAAAGGTTTTTAAAGATATAAGGAGTCGAAAGTATAGATACTTTTTTCTCTGTTTTTAATAATTCAGCTCATCCGCATAATGGCCCTTCATATCTCACTTTTGTATTTTTAATGAGACACCAAACAATATTTTGGAGGCTATCAACATGCTAAAAACCTGGTGTACACTAGAATCTTGCTAATTCTTTTAACACATTCATCATTTTGATTTGCACAACTGCAAGTGAATGGTAAAATGGTAAATGGCCTGTATTTATATAGCGCTTTTACTAGTCCCTAAGGACCCCAAAGCGCTTTACATATCCAGTCATCCACCCATTCACACACACATTCACACACTGGTGATGGCAAGCTACATTGTAGCCACAGCCACCCTGGGGCGCACTGACAGAGGCGAGGCTGCCGGACACTGGCGCCACCGGGCCCTCTGACCACCACCAGTAGGCAACGGGTGAAGTGTCTTGCCCAAGGACACAACGACCGAGACTGTCCAAGCTGGGGCTCGAACCGGCAACCTTCCGATTACAAGGCGAACTCCCAACTCTTGAGCCACGATCGCCCCAATGACGGTGTTGCACTAGGACATCCTTGTTAACATGATAATTATATTCCATTAAAATTCCTCATGCATAAACACAACATAAACACGCTTAAGCAAGCTTACCCCACTTGACAGACAACAAATGTCACTTTGTATATTGTCACGTACAATAATGAGTCACTGCATCACAACTATACTTTTTAATACTGTGTGTGTGTCACCCTCTGGCCACCAAAATAGTTCTGACATGTCAAAGCATGGACTTCACAAGACCTCTGAAGGTGTCCTGTGCTATCAGTCACAAAGATGTTAGCAGCGGATACTTTAAGTAGCAATCTGGGATCACCATGGATTGGACTTGCTTTTACAGCAAATTCCACAAATGCTCAACTGGATTGAAATATAAGGAATTTGGAGGTCAAGTGAACACCCTGAAGGTTCTGTCAGGTTTGTGGAACTTTTCCTAAATAAGGCTTAAAGTGTCTCTGGGGACATTAGACACCAGTGCCATTAGGGAATATCATTGCCATGAAGTGGACAATATGGTCTGCAACAATGAATAATGGACATGGAGGTGATCACTACAAGTAACATGAATGCAGGACCCCTCATTTCCTAGCAGAATAATTGCTCAGACTAGAGCTCAGAGGTGTCCTGTTTCTGTTTTGTTGTTGTTTTTTAACAGTGCCTCCTGCTGCCATTTTTCCCCATTTTAAAGGACATACCAGCACCCTGCCATGCACATGATGCAAAAGAAAATGTGATCCAACGGAATAAGCTGCTTTCATGGCCGTTTTAGTTACTTGGTCAGTGGGAAGGTGTCAACATGAGCATTTTGGATGGTCCGTGGCTATGTAACGCTAGGTGCAGCAATCTAATACAAATACAAACAATCTAATATCTTTCTATTGTTGCCAGTTCACTGGTCATCCTTTCTTAGACCTTTCAGCACTAACCACAGCATACCAAGAACATTTCACAAGACACATTATCTTGGAGATACTTTATTCACTTAAAGGATTTCAAAAGATACCCATGCAATCAATGATACCTGCTCTGCCTGCCTTACTGTAGTGGTTCTAATGTTGTTTACGTGTTTTATGTCATTTCTTAAAATGCCACAATGTAGCGTTCACAACTTCCATATTCTATTTCACTGGTTGAAATGTGGGTAAATGTTAACAAATATTTGCTTTTGGGAACAATGATATGTCATATCAGACCCTCCCCTTACTATTCATCCTATTAGATTTAAGCTGATTTGGGAACACCTGCATATGTCACAGCCCTGTGTTGTTGTTGTTTTTTGTTTGTTTGTTTTTGTTTTCTGGAGGTTTTGTCGTTATTGGTTTTTTTGTTGGTCAGGTGATTTGAAGACTGTGAATATTTTTGAGTTTGCATGTTTCGGATCTACTGTTATTCAAGATTTTGAAGTTGTCATGAACCGAAGTTCAGTACACAAGCTGGACCCAGAAGCAGAGACAACACGCACAGGAGTACGAAAAATAAACTTTATTTCAACTAAAGGTGTCCCGGAAGGGTCAAAGGAAAACACGCGAGGAACTAGAAAAACCAAGGGACCGGGGGATGATTTACGCAGGAACGCAGTAATCGGGACTGTGGGAGGCTGCAACAGAAAGAGGAAGAGAGTTACTGGGGAGCGGGGAAATAGCAGCATACGTGGGGGAGAGTATGAGTCTTACAGTCAAAGCGGGGCCGTGGGAGCCGGAGGGAGGGGTGAGGGTCCGCGGGGGAGCTCCAGGAAAGTAGAGGTGATTGGTACCGGAGGCGATCCAAACTCCAGACGGGCAGGTGGACAGGCAGGTGGCTCAAAAACACGCCGAGCTGTTACCTGAGCGCAAAGGAAAAGATTAGCATTTGTTCAGGTAAATGAGGGTTTTCACAACCGCCTTCCCGTGGGTGTACGTTACCACTGTGAGACGACTAACGGACTGGCGTGGAGCAGCTGGCTGGGCTGGATCAAATAGTCCACCTGATAATCGCCTGATAATCACCTGAGATGGGATGCAGGTGTGGAGTTAACAGCCACACCCGTGGGCATCCCATCAGCTCCTCGGACACCGGGCCGCGGACCATGACAGTAGTTCAGTTTTCTGTTTGTTTGTTTTTTAATCTTGGAATTCCTGTTTAGAGTCAGTTCATGCGATTTTGTGTCTGTGATTTTTTTTTATTTTACTCTATGCTTATTTTATTAATGGATTTTACTTTTGGCGTTCCAGTTCTTCTTTTGCCTTTTATTAAATCTAAAATCCAAATCCAATTTATTTATATAGCACAATTAAAAACAGAAGCCAAAGTGCTGTACAGAAACAAAAGGGTAAAACACAAGATAAAACCACTGACACTCACATTAAAACATAATAATACACATAATAAACATTAATATTAGTTTCAGTTCCCTCAGTGTTTCCCCATCCACTCCTACCACTGTCGCATCTTTCTGTGTTTTGTCTTCCCTTGTCTCTATCCATGTTCATTGTGAGATGTCTTGTCTCATGCTTCTTCAGAGTGTGTTACCATTATAGTTATCATCATATTAATCTCATTTTGTTATTTGCTTTTTTTGTTTTAGTTTTGTTCTTTTCCCTTTGCATCAGCTTTTCTTTCTTAACTCCCAAATGAGTCTTGTTTCTTTAAGTAGTCCAGTCTTTCCCTTAGTCTTTGTTGTAAAGTATGTTTTCTACGTTTTTCTTTTCCCTTCATAAGTATCCCTGTGTCTTTGGACTTTGTTTAAATGGGATTTATTTCAGCATTAAAAGAAACATTTTTGCTTCAGCTTTAAGCCTCCTGGGTTGAGGTCCTAGCCTCTACACTCTACACATCTTCACAGTATATGGCTCTGCGCAGAGCTTAAGTAGTCCTGAGGGGTGCACTATGAGGCACGATGAATGGGTTAGCGAGCTATGTCGACCTTAAAGTCAGAGCTTTCTGTGTCATGAAAGTGGCGCTTTTTTTCACCTGGCTAAATCAGCCTGGTAACTTATAACCTGGCCAGGAGCAAGTTATGTTCAGATGATCAGTTTTAAAATGTCTACAAATGTCTGTAATTTCAGTATAGATTCTCTGCTGGGGAAAACCCCCAAAACAAAACAAAACAAAACAAAAAACAGAGCTAATTTGGAATCACCATTTCACCTAACCCCACTAACTGCATGGCAAAAGAGAGGGTGGGTTCAAAACCAGGACCTTGAAATCACAAAACAAACAAAGCCAACCTTCCTGAGCTGCATCGGCCACAATAGTTTAATACATTACCAAGATAAAATGACCTTTTTTGTAAGAAATGACTGCTCACAGTACACCAGAACCAGATATTTTTTCAACTGAAAGGCTCTGCTTACCAGGAAAACTATGTCAAGGTCAGTGTTGCATTCATATTAACCTGAACTGAGAACAAATTCACTCATCTGCAATTTAACTGAAAGCCATAATATCACACATAGATTGTGTTTTAGCTTAAAGTTAGTTAGGCAAAAATAAATAGCCACCCTCTCTCTGTGACACACGTGCATAAGCTCAAGGGTGTAATAGATTTTTCCCATCACATCTGTAGAAAATATTCTGGACATACATGCACATCTTTGATAGGTGATTATTCAACACATATCAGGAGAAAGAGAGTTAGTGCAGATCAGTAAACACCCAAAAAGGGCTGAAGAGGGGAAATAGAAGGACAGAGAAAAAGCAAGGCAGAAATGGAGAATAGGAGAAGATGATTATGAGGTTGTACTGGCAAATGGATATTGTGAGAATCATTCAGTAAATGACAGAGAGACTGGGTAATATTTACCAAACAGTTCAATGATAGATATGCTGAATTATTCAACAAATGGTGTAGTGATGCAGAGCGATGGGAGTGCAGAGTGATGATATAAAGACAAGAAGGGGAGTAGAAGACAGAGCTATTTACAAAATGGTCAAAGGCACGTACAGCAGATGTGTCAAAAATAAGAGGAGCGAGGGCAAGCGAAGAGGAGGAGGAGAGGAAACAGGAGGAGGAGGACTGTGGGGAGGTGTGAGTAAAGGAGACGAGATGGTAATTGGGCCATCATGACTGTCACTGAAAGCAAATAAGCAAAGCCGTAATCGCAACGCACACTTGGAGACAAATTTTGTTCCTCTGCAGCAGTGCTCCTGTGGGTGTGTGGAGGGTATTATTCTCTACCTGTTTATCAATTACAGTTTCTGCTGTGTCATCAAAAGAGTATATAATGGTTTCTTTTTGTCTTTTCACTGTGTGTTTGTGTAGGCTTTTGTGTACAAGTGTGTGTGCACCTTATTGTTGCATACATATTGCATACTCTTCTTTTTTGCAATTATATATATTACATAAATTACAGTGGGATGCAAAAGTTTGGGCAACCTTGTTAATAGTCATTGTTTTCCTGTATAAATCGTTGGTTGTTACAATAAAAAATGTCAGTTAAATATATCATATAGGAGACACACACAGTGATATTTGAGAAGTGAAATGAAGTTTATTGGATTTACAGAAAGTGTGCAATAATTGTTTAAACAAAATCAGGCAGGTGCAGAAATTTGGGCACTGTTGTCAGACCAAGAAAAATCTCGGATAGAAAAAAGCGACGAATGGTGAGAACAGTCAGAGTCAACCCACAGACCAGCACCAAAGACCTACAACATCATCTTGCAGCAGATGGAGTCACTGTGCATCGTTCAACCATTCGGCGCACTTTACACAAGGAGATTCTGTATGCGAGAGTGATGCAGAGGAAGCCTTTTCTCCGCCCACAGCACAAACAGAGCCACTTGTGGACTAATGAAACTAAAATTGAGTTACCTGGGCATAACAAGGGGCGTTATGCATGGAGGAAAAAGAACACAGCATTCCAAGAAAAACACCTGCTACCTACAGGAAAATATGGTGGTGGTTCCATCATGCTGTGGGGCTGTGTGGGCAGTGCAGGGACTGGGAATCTTGTCTCATTGTTGAGGGACACATGGATTCCTCTCAGTATCAGCAGATTCTGGAGACCAATGTCCAGGAATCAGTGACAAAGCTGAAGCTGCGCCGGGGCTGGATCTTTCAACAAGACAACGACCCGAAACACTGCTCAAAATCCACTAAGGCATCATGCAGAGGAACAAGTACAACGTTCTGGAATGGCCATCTCAATCCCCAGACCTGAATATTATTGTAAATCTGTGGTGTGAGTTAAAGAGAGCTGTCCATGCTCGGAAGCCATCAAACCTGAATGAACTAGAGATATTTTGTAAAGAGCAATGGTCCAAAATACCTTCAACCACAATCCAGACTCTCATTGGAACCTACAGGAAGCGTTTAGAGGCTGTAATTTCTGCAAAAGGTGGATCTACTAAATATTGATTTCATTTCTTTTTTTGTGGTGCCCAAATTTCTGCACCTGCCCGATTTTGTTTAAACAAATATTGCACACTTTGTATAAATCCAATAAACTTCATTTCACTTCTTAAATATCACCGTGTGTGTCTCCTATATGATATATTTAACTGACATTTTTTATTGTAACAACCAACGATTTATACAGGAAAATAATGACTATTAACAAGGTTGCCCAAACTTTTGCATCCCACTGTATATTTAAAAAATATATACAGTAAATATATTATAGTTCCCAAGAAGTAAGAAAAGCATTTAGTATTAGAAACAAAATTCAAGCCACTAAAATGAACTCATTATTAGAGCCCTCTGGGGCCAAGTTAAGAAGAATCATTTTTTCCAAGTGTAATCGTTATTTCTTGTACAGTCACTTAGGGTCAAAAAGTATATACTTCATGCAAATCTGCACCAACTTACACTGGAATTTATCCAAAAATACATAAAATTCTTAATTTAAAGTATGTGCAGCATAATGAACATTACTGGGCCTCAAACCTGTTTGATCTCCAACAATTTTGTTTCCTTTTGAGTGTGGAGCAGGGAAATTATTTTACTGCTATTGGTAAATAATCATCATCATTACCATTGCATTAATAATATAATTTACAGCATTGATATTGTATTCAGAGGTTTAAACAGTGTGTGTGTCTTTCAGAAAGACTAAGTGCAGCAGTTGACAGGAAGTTGCAGAAGTGAAAGCAGAGTCTAAGTTATTCTGAGTAGCAGGTTAGACGAGGCTATTTGAATTACTCAACCCGTTCTCACTCCCAAAGCGTAACATTTTACGCTAGGTGACAAATCGTCACCATATTACGTTTTCGGCTACCCACCACGTTTCTAAATGACGACCTCGGAAAAAGAGGAAATATGAGAACCGTCTGGACTGAACCTACACATGTTCGCTCTTTTTCTTCAAATCGCTTAGAAACACGCTATTTAACATCATTAAAGTCCTGGTTAAGGTCAAATCAAATCAAATCACTTTTTATTCAAATCAAATCAAATCACTTTTTATTGTCACATCACATGTGCAGGCACACTGGCACAGCACATGCGAGTGAAATTCTTGTGTGCGAGCCCCACAAGCAACAGAGATGTGCAAACACAACAACACAAACGAGCAAAATACAAGAATGGCCAATGGTCAGGAATAAGGTTATGGTCAGGGCTAGGGATAAGGTTAGGTTTAGGGCTGGAATACAGGGCTGGAACGTCTACTCCCGCGGGAGCGTCATTGCACTGGATTCCAGCCATAACCCGCCGCGTACCATAAGAACGCCGAAGGTCTCCTTTCGCGTTCCTCAGGAACGCCGCGGGACGTGACAAAACGTCGCCATGTTACGCCTCGGGAGTGAGAATTACTAGGTTATTCAAATTGTCTGTTATACTTTTATATTCTTTTACTAAGCTCTTAGTAGAGGTTCTTGATTAAAACATTTATTCAACATAGTACATGTAGTTTCAGTTAGGATATTACACATAAGGATGAGCCTCTGGTCTGGTAAAAGGTCAGAAGTGCAACGGGTGAGATGAGAGAGCATGTAAGGTCAACACATACACACACACACACTAGTTAGACTCATTTATAGGTGAGAAGTTGGTCATGTTTGTCTCTGGAAAGAGGAACAGCGTCTGGCAGGATGTGGGGCTTGTGTTCCAGACGAGATAGAAGACAACGTTCTTTTAAACTGTGTTAAAAGTCATTGTGGTTTTGATTTGACGTATGTATGTATTGTCTGTGACGTATGAAGGGGCGTCGTTAATTCAAACCCTGATGCTATAAAAATCTGTGTATGCTTTGATTAAGTCGAAGATCAAGTGCTGTCTGCGTACAGTGGTCTTCCCACGCGTGTATTCATTAAAATCAATTGTTTGACCAAGATCTTCTGGACCTGGTTGTTTGTACTCTCCTTCCTCAATTATGTGAACCTTAACATGAGCAATGTGGTTTCTTCTAAATCCGCCTACATTGTAAATAAATGTGTTAATAACCTGCCTTGATGTACAGGGACTGAGGTGGATTTGCAAAGCGAGGCTTTTCTGGAACAAAATGGTAACAAAGAAAGGCGACACTTATGTGTGCAAACATACACTCACAAACACCTTGCTGTTACTAAGTGGAAGTCAGTTCTCTAATTATGTTTCCTCTCTCTGTCTGTCTGATTACCAAAATAACAATTTCAAGATTGAAGCGGTATGCGAATAATGCAGAATGTGTATCTGTCATGGTCCCTGTGCCTCCCCGGCCAGCCCAGTGTGGCCACAAGTGTTTGTTGTTTTTCTCTCACTCTGTCTCTCCTACCTGTCTGCCTGGGCGGAGCTCTGATTGGGCTCCTGCCCTTGGCCCACGCACCTGCAGCTGATCTCGAGCGGATTGCAGTTCTCTGGCTCTTAAGGCTGGGGCTCTGAGCTGTTCGTCGCTGGAATATTGAGTAACTCTCGTTAGTATTGCCTGGCTTCCTTGCGATTCTACTGTTCCCGTGTTTGCCTTCGACTTACCCTCGTCTGTGTAAACAGGTTTACCTGGATCAGCCCTTTTGTGACCCCTGGACCCCGTGAGTAGGAGAGTGAGCTGAGCTGCTTGTGTGGAGACTGTTTGGACGAGGAGCAGAGCGAGTGCGAAGAAGTGTGTCTCCCCAGCCAAGTGATCCCCGGGACCCTGGTGTTTCCCCCCCCCTTCACGTGTATATAGTGCACCAGTGTGATTAATAAAGTGTCGTTGAACTGTGCTACCTCAGTCTGCGCCTGAGTCCGTTCCACTCCCGTGACAGAATATTCCAGCCACCATGGACTCAGCAGATTCAGCTTCCTCCCCGTCTCCCTCCGCCCCGGTCACACTGGAAGCGATCTTACAACGCCACGAGCGAATGCTTGTTCACCTCAGCGAGAATGTCGCTGCCTTAACACTAGCAGCTGCTCAGCGCACTCCATTGCCGGAACCCTCGCCTACCAGCGAACCCGCCCAGGCGTCATCAAGCTCCGCAGTAAGTGCTGCCTCACCGGTTCCGGTCCCGGCTGTGTGTGAGTTTCATCTCCCCACACCTGAGCTGTTTTCAGGGGATGTAGGGAAGTGTGCGGGTTTCCTTATGCAGTGCGCTCTCCAGTTTCGCCAGCGGCCTCATGCCTTCTCTAATGACGGGAGTAAGATCTCATATTTTGTTCAGTTGCTACGAGATCGTGCGCTGACCTGGGCACAAGCCGTGCTGAGCGCTAGTCCCGAAATTACTTATGATGATTTTTTGTCTCTGTTCCGGAGTGTTTTTGATAAAGGCTCCACTGCTGCGGCGGCTGGGCTCCGCCTCATGAACCTGAAGCAAGGTAAGCGGAGCATGGCAGATTTTTCAGTTGACTTTTGGACACTAGCGACGCAAGCGGGGTGGGGGCAGGAAGCATTAAAGACGGCACTGCTAAACAATGTGAGTGAGGAGATTAAAGATGAACTAATGGTGCGTGAGTTACCCTCCTCTTTAGGTGCGATCATGTCCCTATGCATCCGAATAGACGATCGCCTGCGTGCACGGCGAAGCACGCAACGTCGCTTCGCTCAGCCTCGGCCACCGCGGGACGCCTCACCGGGGCCTGGAGCGGCACTCGAGCACGGCGAGGTTGAGGAGGAGGAGCAGCCCATGCAACTTGGACGTTCGCAGCTCTCACCCGCAGAACGTCAACGGCGTATGGCTGCCGGTGAGTGTCTATATTGCGGCCGTCAGGGCCATTTTGCCTCTTCATGCCGCGCACGGGCAAAAGGGCGCGCTCGCCAGTAGTTGAGAGAATACTGGTGGGCGATATAACTACTAAAAGTTCTCTCCCCCGGCTTATGTTGCCTGCAAAACTCACCATTAAGAATGTTACCCACTCTCTTCAAGCTCTAGTGGATTCAGGTGCTGAGCAGAGTTTCATTGACGCAGCTCTGGCAAAAAAGCTAAACATCACACTACACGCCCTACCCGATCCGCTTGCTGTCACAGCCCTGTCTGGGCAACGCTTGTCGGACATAACCCAAATCACGGAACCCCTGTCTCTTACTCTCTCGGGTAACCACTCAGAGCGCATCGAGCTTTTCGTGTTTCAAGCACCGCGCACCCCCCTTGTATTGGGTTATCCATGGCTGCTCCAACACAATCCGCACATCGATTGGAAGAAAGAGAGAGTAACCGGGTGGAGCATCGAATGCTACATGAACTGTCTCCAAGCTGCACCCGCTCCTACCACATCTCCAGGGCCTGACCAGCCGGTCGAGCCTCCGGAATTGACCTCGGTCCCGCGTGTTTATCATGATTTGGCTGAAGTGTTTAGTAAAGATGGGGCGCGTTCACTCCCCCCTCATAGACCGTATGACTGTGCGATTGATCTCCTGCCTGGGGCTCCGCTTCCCTCTGGTCGTTTGTACAGCATTTCTCAGCCAGAGAGGGAGTCTATGGAGAATTACATTGCTGACTCTCTCGCTGCGGGCATCATTCGGCCGTCGTCCTCCCCGGTGGGAGCGGGGTTTTTCTTTGTTGCTAAGAAAGACAAGGCCCTTCGCCCCTGTATCGACTATCGCGGGCTTAACAAAATCACTGTTCGTAACAAGTATCCTCTGCCCCTTCTTTCTTCTGCTTTTGAGTTACTTCAGGGTGCCACGATCTTCAGTAAGTTGGACCTGCGCAACGCCTACCATCTGGTGAGAATCCGTGAAGGGGATGAGTGGAAAACGGCCTTCAATACTCACCTAGGCCATTTCGAGTACCTTGTGATGCCTTTCGGCCTGACCAACGCCCCAGCCGTGTTCCAGGCTCTTGTTAACGATGTTCTCAGAGACTTTATTAACCGATGTGCTTTTGTCTACTTAGATGACATTCTCATCTTCTCCAAATCTAAAGCGGAACATGAGGTCCACGTAAGGCAGATCCTGCAGCGCCTGCTGGAGAACAGGCTCTTTGTTAAAGGAGAGAAATGTGACTTCCACATGGATTCAGTGGCGTTTCTGGGCTACATCATCACCAGAGGGGACTTGAAACCTGACCTGGCAAAAGTTCAGGCAGTGTTGGACTGGCCCAGACCACCCGATCGCCGGCAGCTTCAGCGCTTTCTGGGGTTTGCTAACTTCTACAGGCGTTTCATCAGGGATTTTAGTAAAATTGCTCTGCCTCTCTCTAGGTTAACATCACCCAAGGTGCCATTCCACTGGGACCTGCTGGCTCAGGAAGCCTTCTCTCGCCTCAAGGAACGGTTCGCCACCGCCCCGATCCTTCGCCAGCCTGACCTCACCCTGCAGTTCGTTGTGGAGGTGGATGCATCGGAGTCTGGAGTAGGGGCCGTGCTCTCCCAACGGTTCGAGGGTAAGCTCCACCCCTGTGCTTTTTTCTCTCGTCGTCTTTCCCCAGCTGAGAGGAATTATGACATCGGAGACCGCGAACTTCTGGCCGTAAAGCTGGCTCTGGAGCAGTGGAGGCACTGGCTGGAGGGAGCTGCACAGCCGTTCATTGTCTGGACCGATCATAAAAATCTCGAATACATCCGCTCGGCGAAACGGCTCAACTCACGGCAGGCCAGGTGGGCTTTGTTTTTCACCCGGTTTCATTTCACCATCACGTACAGGCCAGGCTCCCGTAATGTTAAGCCAGACGCTCTTTCCCGGCAATACGCCGCAGTCGGGGAGGAGTCCGACCCTGGATCTGTTCTGCCCACTTCCTGCGTTATTGGAGCAGTTACGTGGGAGATCGAAGAGCTCATCCGGGAGGCACAAGAAACCGACCCTGATCCTGGCACGGGCCCCCCTGATCGACTCTTTGTTCCGGCGGCTGTCCGGTCCCGGGTGCTCCAGTGGGCTCACACGGCCCGTTTTTCCTGCCATCCAGGAGTTAACCGCACCACTGCATTCCTGCGCAGGTATTTCTGGTGGCCCGCCCTCATTAAAGACTCACGGGAGTACGTCACCGCCTGCACCACTTGTGCTCGAAATAAGCACTCCAATCAACATCCGTCTGGATGTCTGCAGCCACTCTCCACACCCAGCCGACCCTGGTTCCACATCTCTCTGGATTTCGTCACTGGTCTGCCACCATCTGCAGGTAACACTACAATATTGACCGTCGTTGACCGTTTCTCCAAAGCTGCCCATTTCGTTGCGCTTCCTAAGCTCCCCACAGCCTTGGACACTGCCCGACTCCTCACCACGCACGTTTTTCGGCTCCATGGCATCCCTGAGGACGTTGTCTCGGACCGGGGCCCTCAGTTCACGTCGCGGGTGTGGAGGGAGTTCTGCTCTGCCATAGGTGCCAAGGTGAGCCTCTCCTCTGGCTTCCACCCGCAAAGCAACGGCCAAACGGAGCGCATCAACCAGGAGTTGGAGGCCGCCCTCCGCTGTGTCGCCTCCCATAACCAGGCCATCTGGAGTGAACACCTGCCGTGGATAGAGTATGCTCACAACAGTCACACGTCCTCTGCTACCGGTGTGTCACCCTTTGAGGCGTCTCTGGGATACCAACCGCCTCTGTTTCCCATGGTTGAAGGTGAGCATACTGTTCCGTCTGTCCAACATCACCTCCGCAGGTGTCGCAGGGCCTGGCGGGCCACTCGGGCGGCTTTACTCCGGACGAAGGAACGGAATAAGGCACTCGCGGATCGCCACCGGACGGCCGCCCCTGAGTATGTGGTGGGACAGAAGGTATGGCTCTCCACTCGCTTCGTGCCCTTAAGTGCCGAATCCAGGAAGCTCTCCCCCAACTTCATCGGCCCGTTTGATGTCTGTGCTGTGATCAACCCTGCATCCGTCCGCTTGGCGCTGCCACGCAACATGCGTATTCATGATGTGTTCCATGTCTCTCAGGTCAAGCCGGTGGTCTCCAGCCCGTTGTGCCCTCCTTCCAGGCCCCCGCCGCCGCCCCGGCTCGTGGGTGGCCAGCTGGTTTACGCCGTCTCGCGCATCTTGGACTCCCGCCGCCGGGGTCGGGGTTTTCAGTACCTGGTTGACTGGGAGGGCTACGGGCCAGAGGAGCGTTCCTGGGTGCCCCGGTCGGCTATCGTGGGTAGGGACCTGCTCCGTGACTTCCACCGCCTGCACCCGGGTAAGCCTGGTGGGTCGCCGGGGGGCTCCCGTTGAGGGGGGGATACTGTCATGGTCCCTGTGCCTCCCCGGCCAGCCCAGTGTGGCCACAAGTGTTTGTTGTTTTTCTCTCACTCTGTCTCTCCTACCTGTCTGCCTGGGCGGAGCTCTGATTGGGCTCCTGCCCTTGGCCCACGCACCTGCAGCTGATCTCGAGCGGATTGCAGTTCTCTGGCTCTTAAGGCTGGGGCTCTGAGCTGTTCGTCGCTGGAATATTGAGTAACTCTCGTTAGTATTGCCTGGCTTCCTTGCGATTCTACTGTTCCCGTGTTTGCCTTCGACTTACCCTCGTCTGTGTAAACAGGTTTACCTGGATCAGCCCTTTTGTGACCCCTGGACCCCGTGAGTAGGAGAGTGAGCTGAGCTGCTTGTGTGGAGACTGTTTGGACGAGGAGCAGAGCGAGTGCGAAGAAGTGTGTCTCCCCAGCCAAGTGATCCCCGGGACCCTGGTGTTTCCCCCCCCTTCACGTGTATATAGTGCACCAGTGTGATTAATAAAGTGTCGTTGAACTGTGCTACCTCAGTCTGCGCCTGAGTCCGTTCCACTCCCGTGACAGTATCTGTGAGTATTTCTGTAATTGTATTTCTGTGTGTGAGAGAGAGATAATCAGATGCCAACCGAGCTGTGAAAGTGATTGCCGTGGAGCACAGTGTAAGAGAGGCAACAATCAAAGAAACACAGTACTTATCACACTCACACATCCACGCGAGCGCAACATACAGTTAGTTAATACAGCAGTTTTGGATCCAAGATTGCAATTTAGGATGTAATTATGATTTAGTCTTTTTCTGGTTTTCAGATGATTATCGGATTTACTTTTATCTTTGAAGAAAAAATATCAACAGCATTATTTAAAAATAGATCACAAGCAGTGACGTCATATTGTGCAATTTAGTCATACTAGAAACAAGCTAAAAAAAAGTGCTAGGCAGTTGAAAAGGTGTCAACTTTTCAAGTTCGCATACTGTTCTGTGTTCATATACAGTGTGCTTAACCAGATGGTGTTTCATCATTCATAGTCATTCTTTCATAAAGGTGTGCCAGCATATGCCAACCGCGATACTAACAAAAAAAGTTTAGTAAAATTTAAAAACCTTTGCAAGAATTTCCTCAGGATTTGCTACCTTGAGAATCAGTGGGTAATAGAGCATTGTAGATAGAAATAGACGAATAGGAATTGGTTTCATCTCACAAACTAAAACTACAGCAACCAAAGTGGATTTTAATCTTTGTATTTTATGATATCCTATGCCAGTGTTTACTTGTAATGCAGGAACAAAAGATTTGTTTGTCAGCTCCTTAGCTAATATGGGGTAAAGTCTCTACTTGGTGGCTTTTTGCCTCTTCAACAACATTTAAAGAAAATAGTCACAGATAAAGATGCTTGAAAATAGGTACTTCATCTATATTTCCCAAGCAGTCGCAACAGCAGATCAATCCTCTTGTTTGATTTTGCACACATTTTATGTGGGATTACCTTCTGAATCCAGCCGTCCCTGCCCCCTAGGCTGGGTTTGTGTCTCCTCCCAGTCCTAAACTAGGAGAGCTAGACTAAATTCAAACTTCTCCTTTATAACCTTGTTACTTTTATACAATCTGCAACACACAGCATGTCACGGTCTGGCTGGCAGACCGTGGGGATGTGGGGAAAGGAGGACCCAGGCGCGGAGCTCTGAATAAAGACAGTGCGTTTATTTACAGTGAAGGTAAATATTGATGCACAATTAATCCCCGTGCTCCCCAAGACTCCCGTGTGTGTCTTCCAGTGGCGTCCGTGTTCGTGCTCCCCGCTGTCGTGACTGTGCACACCCTGTGCGTGCTGTCCTTCCTCTCCACGCTCCTCCTGCAGGGAAAACAATGGAAGCAGCCGTTAGACACTGACCCCTGCGGGAAAACACGATCAGTACTTCCTGGACTAACACTGACTTGGGAGTCTAACTCAATGATCCCACACCGGTAGGAGCTCCAAGACTCTCCTAAGTAGCTCCTCCAACGAGCCCTGATCAGCAGCAGGTGTGTGGCTTCGGGTGTGGCCAGTCCCCTAGCAGGGCCACACCCACCAGCCCTGAAAGCGCCTGTAAACAAGTGTTCAGACACACCTGCACCCATACACACACCCACCAACACTCATATCTACAAACACGGAGAAGAGGGGCAGCAACACCAAAAATACATATAATATAACAAGTCCATAACTGGATCAGGGACCGCTCAGACCCAGGACCCTGACACAGCAAGCACACAGCCCATAGCAGAGGCCTCCATTGTGTTGTTTTGGCTGTATTTTTAGCCAGCTGTTTGTTATTTTAGTGTTTTCTCCTGGTGGTGCAAATGCAACAAGATAAAAATCTCTTCTCTTCCCTCAAGCACCTGTTGAGCTGCACATTGAAACTAACTCTCTGACCGATTGTTTCACATGTAAATGTAGCTGAAAATGTATGGAACGCCAGGACTGCCATAATGAATTAATTAAATACACCATTAAATAATTAATTAAATGTGTCAATAATTAATTAAAATTGGAATTAATTAATTAAATAAATAGTTATGACACATGTAATTAATTAATTATTGACACATTTAATTAATTATTTATGTATTTCACATTTTAATTAATTATTGACACATTTAATTAATTAATTATTGACACATTTAATTAATTATTTATGTATTTCACATTTTAATTAATTATTGACACATTTCATTAATTATTGACACATTTAATTAATTATTTAATGATATATTTATTTATTTCATTTTGGCAGTCCCGACGCCTGGCTCTCATCATGAAATAATTTTATCTGTCAGCCTCACCCATCAAACTCAGGGGGCGGGGTTAACGCTGATCGAGTCAAAACCATTGCTTTGGCCTGGTGGCCATTGTTTCTAGCACACAACAACCGGCATGTGGAAGCTAACAGAACTGAGCTTTGAAAAATCCTGTTTGTGTGTTACCAAATACCGTTTTAATATTTTTTTAGCCGAGAATGTAGTGGTTTAATCTTCATGTGTCTGGTCGGTTTGTCAAGATACAGCCTCTTTGCAAAAGTGTTTCGATGATTTCGGAGATGTCTGCCCAGTCTCACGGCAAAGCGTGGGATAGACCCGCTCGCCTCGCAAGCAATCCCACCGACAAAGCGCAGGCCCCGGTACACAGCTGTAGTAACCCCCGCTGACTTCTTTTACTGAGGTTATATTTATCGATGTTTTATTTCCTGATGTTCTTATGTGTCCTACGTGTTTCAGTCGCCAATTCTGAATTATAACTAACATTAAAAACATGTTTAAGGAGGAGAGAGAGCAAATAAATCTGTTTAACATCTGATCTTTGGGGTTTTGTTCAGTAATCAGCGTGACCTGTGTATAAACACATAAAAGAGATAACGTTGGTGTTTCCGTCATGTAGTAACTGCTGGCTTTAACTGTACAAAGGTTGTTCGACACTATGAAACACATACAGACTTCATGATGTTCGGCTAATATTTTTATTGTGAATATTAATCATGCTGACCTCGCTCTGTACACCACGCAGCGAGGTCAGCATATCCACGATATCCTCAGCTCCATGAGTTAACACAAAGTTTCCCAGCTGACTATCTAACTGCCAACTATTCCAGAGACGTGAAAATATACAGCATAAAGAAAAGTGTAAGAGACTCAGCAGCAGATTAGAATAACAGTTATACATTTAATAAATCACCAAATGAATCCAAGAAACGAGCAAACCTGTTCCGACAATTTGAATTTGTATTCCCTCAGCTGCAGACTCTCTGCTGTTTAAATGTTTGAAAAGGAAGATTAGATATAAAAAACGTCAAACATAGACTCAGTCTGCCTTCACATTTGATATGAGGCCAGCACGTATAGTGGCCTCAGCAGGCTATTACTGAAATACACGTGCTATATCATAAACTATGATATAAACAGGGAGGTCCTATTAACATGTTTAGTTTTAAAGGACACCTTCCTGCCTTTAGTCTCATTCATGAGCAGTATTAGTTTTCTTCTAACATCCAGAAGTCTGCACAATGTGTTTCATAGTTTGTAACAAGCCTTTGACAGGTAAACATAACATGACCGAAAAAGCAAAAAAAAAGAAAAAAAAAGAGAGAGAGTGTTGACATAAGAAGAGAAAATTCTCTCAATTATGGAGACAGACAAATGGTTCATTTATGTTTGATGTGTGTTTATTCCTCCCTAAATATCGTCGGTGAAGTTCGCCATGCATGTCAGATTTTCCTGCGCATTTTTATACCTCTGCCAACAGAGAGAGAAAAAAAATCACATTCTAACAGACAGCTGGTGCTTAGAATACAGTTGAATAACTATTAAAAAACAGATGATATTTAGATGATAGTTCAGTCTAACACATGTGCCAGTGAACCATTAAACGTCTGTGAAACTATGCAGTTATGAAACGTAACTTTAACCTCAGCCAAACCGATTTGCTCAGTTGTAAATAAAACAGCGAAGTAAACGTGACCCGACAGACAGAACCTGAGTGAATGAAGTCCAGCGTTTAACCACTGAGAGCTAAAACTCAGCTGAGGTTTGAAAGCTGTGTGCCGGTGATTGGACATCAGCCGCTGATAAAGCTGTTTGCCTATAAAGTGCTCTGTAAGGAAACGAGCTCCAGCAGCTCTGCGCTCGGGGAAAACACTATATTTACTTATCTTGTGCAGAAAAATGCGCTGACATTGCGTTATATCGAGCACTGGCTGCCCAGTTAAACTGTGACTATCACCAGGTAACTAGGCGTGTTTCTTGAATTAGCAGCAGGTGTTAAACAGCTGACAGATGAGGAGGAGGATGCATGCAGGTAAACTGAGGGTCTGTTGAGCTGATCGCTGGTTTCGTGAGAAAAATGTCAGCTCGTTCTTTATGTTACAGAAGCACAGAGACACAAGACCAGGCGGAAAGAGACGATCGTTCGGTGAAAATGAGAATCTGCGAATGCAACATGTGGAACACGGAGAGTGGAATATGTAAACAAACCGGTTAACGTAACCCCCTCGGTGCACTCTGCATGCTAACTGTTAGCAGAGCTAGTGAAATCTCTGAAAACATCTGAGCACTTTTGCAAACATGTTCTATGTTGACAACCTGACCAGACATACGTCGCGACATTCGCGGCTAAAACACTGTTAAAAGTGTAGCTGGTGACAGAAAAACGGGGTATTTTAAAACTACACCACCACCATTGCTGCTTGTGATTTGATCTGCATTCTGGGATAACTGGCTGCCCCAAGTCTACACAAGCAATCGATTTTCTAGGATCGACCTGTTTTGACTTACTTTGCACGGCAACCAATCAAATGTTAGAGAAGCTGCATGGGCAGCGTTAACCCCGCCCCCTGAGTTTGATGGGTGAGGCTGACAGATAAAATTATTTCATGACGAGAGCCAGGCGTCAGGACTGCCAAAATGAAATAAATAAATATATCATTAAATAATTAATTAAATGTGTCAATAATTAATTAAATGTGTCAATAATTAATTAAAATGTGAAATACATAAATAATTAATTAAATGTGTCAATAATTAATTAATTACATGTGTCAATAATTAATTAAAATGTGAAATACATAAATAATTAATTAAATGTGTCAATAATTAATTAATTACATGTGTCATAACTATTTATTTAATTAATTAATTCCAATTTTAATTAATTATTGCCACATTTAATTAATTATTTAATGGTGTATTTAATTAATTCATTATGGCAGTCCTGGCGTTCCATAAAAATGCAGTTCAACTGTTGCCAAATTATTGGGTGTGGTGAATGACCCAATAATAAAGGATGTTTGTAAAATGTTGGTTACCAGTGTAATTTTAATGGGTACTATTCGGTCAGTATTTCATACTCAATCAATGAATTGATAACCGATAAAAGACAACATTTTTATTGGAAATAAAGAAACAAATGTAAAGGGCTTACACTCAACACATCTGCAAAATGGAGGAAGACACAGTTTTGTACATTTTAATAAAAATGCTTGTACAGGATACACTGTGTAGCCACAAGTATTCACTCACCTATCCAAATGATTGAATGTAGGTGGTCCAATCACTTCCATGGCCACAGGTTTATAAAATCAAGCATCTAAGCATGCAGACTCCTTCTTCAAACATTTCTGAAAGAATGGATCGCTCTCAGGAACTCAGTGAATTCAGGTACTGCGATAGAATGTCAACAAAATATATTACATTAATTAATTCACAGTGAGCTGTTAGTGGTATTTATTAGAACGTGAAAGGAATTGGAAACAACAGCAACTCTGCCATGAAGTGGTAGGCCACGCAACTCACCGAGGGGATCAGTGGATGCTGAGGCGCACAGTGCCCAGTGCCCAAGGTCACCAACTTTCAGCAGAGTCAATATCTACAGACCTCGAAACTTCATGTGGTCTTCAGTGCATAGAGCTTTTCATGGAATGGGTTTCCATGCCTGCCTGAGGCAGTTAAACAACTCCTTGGTGGCAGAGCCCCTGGTGTTGATGAGGTCCGCCCCGAGTTCCTGAAGGCTCTGGACGTTGTAGGGCTGTCCTGGTTGACACGCCTCTGCAATGTTGCGTGGAGATCAGGGGCAGTACCTGTGGACTGGCAGACCGGCGTGGTGGTCCCCATCTTTAAGAAGGGGGACCGGAGGGTGTGTTCCAACTACAGGGGGATCACACTCCTCAGCCTCCCTGGGAAAGTCTATGCCAGGGTGCTGGAAAGGAGAGTTCGTCCGCTAGTCGAACCTCGGATACAGGAGGAACAATGCGGCTTTCGTCCTGGTCGCGGAACACTGGACCAGCTCTTTATCCTCTCGAGGATACTTGAGGGTGCATGGGAGTTTGCCCAACCAGTCTACATGTGTTTTGTGGACTTGGAGAAGGCATTCGACCGTGTCCCTCGGGGTGTCCTGTGGGAGGTGTTGCGGGAGTATGGGGTGCCTGGCTCATTGCTACGGGCCATTCGATCCCTATACAACCGTTGCAAGAGCTTGGTTCGCATTGCCGGCAATAAGTCGGACTCGTTCCCGGTGGGTGATGGGCTCCGCCAGGGCTGCCCTTTGTCTCCGGTTCTGTTCATAATTTTTATGGACAGGATTTCTAGGCGCAGCCAAGTGGCGGAGGGCTTTCGCTTTGGTGGCCTCAGAATCTCATCTCTGATTTTTGCGGATGATGTGGTTCTGTTGGCTTCATCGGGTGAGGGCCTCCAGCTCGCACTGGAACGGTTCGCAGCCGAGTGTGAAGCAGCGGGAATGAGCATCAGCACCTCCAAATCTGAGGCCATGGTTCTCAGCGGGAAAAGGGTGGAGTGCCCACTCCGGGTCGGGAATGAGTTCCTGCCCCAAGTGGAGGAGTTCAAGTATCTCGGGGTCCTGTTCGCGATGATGGGAGAAGGGAGCCGGAGATCGACAGACGGATTGGGGCTGCAGCTGCAGTAATGCAGACGCTGCACCGGTCCGTCGTGGTGAAGAGGGAGCTGAGTGTAAAAGCGAAGCTCCCAATTTACCGGTCGATCTACGTCCCTACCCTCACCTATGGCCACGAGCTGTGGGTAGTGACCGAAAGAACGAGATCGCGGATACAAGCGGCAGAAATGAGCTTCCTCCGAAGGGTGGCTGGCCTCTCCCTTAGAGATAGGGTGAGAAGTTCAGCCATCCGGGAGGGGCTCAGAGTAGAGCAGCTGCTGCTCCACATCGAAAGGAGCCAGCTGAGGTGGTTCGGGCATCTGACAAGGATGCCCCCTGGGCGCCTCCTGGGTGAGGTGTTCCAGGCATGTCCCACCGGGAGGAGGCCCCGGGGCAGACCCAGGACACGCTGGAGAGATTATATCTCTCGGCTGGCCTGGGAACGCCTTTGTATTCCCCCGGATAAGCTGGAGGAGGTGGCTGGGGAGAGGGAGGTCTGGGCCTCTTTGCTTAGGCTGCTGCCCCCGCGACCCGGCCTCGGATAAAGCGGATGAAGATGGATGGATGGGTTTCCTTACATCACCAAGCACAATGCAAAGCATTGAATGTATTGCAATCAGAATCTCCCATCGGGAGCACCCAATGCAGCAACCCCTATTTTGTGGGCTTGTTTTTCGAGACCTGGGTTCGACCACTTAGTTCCACTGAAAGGAACTCTTAATGTAATATCAAGACATTTTTGGACAACTTTGTGCACCCAACTTTGTGGGAACAGTTGGGCTTCTTCCTGTTCAAACATGACTGTGCACCAGAGCGCAAAGCAAGATCCTTAAAGACATGAACGAGTGAGTTTGATGTGGAAGAACTTGGCTGGCCTGCTCAGAGTCCTGACCTCAACCTGACAAAACACATCTGGGATTAATTAAACTGGAGACTTCAAGTCAAACCTTCTCATCCAACATCAGTGTCTGACCTCACAAATGTGCTTCTGGAAGAATGGTCAATAATCCCCATAAACACACTCCTAAACCTTGTGGAAAGTATTCCCAGAAGAGTGGAAGTTTTTATACCTCCAAAGGGTAGGCTGACATCAAACTAAACCCTGTGGATTAAGAATGTAATGCCACTGAAGTTCATATATGTGTGAAGGTAGATGAGTGAATACCTTTGGCAATCGTCACATCAGTCAAAAATACCTAGGCATATTTTTTTTGTCCATATCACCCAACCCAGTTAAGAATATACCATGATTTACATTCCTGCCTGTAAAAATATTAAAGGTTAGGGTAGAGTTCTGTAACTGTTGAGCAGAAGAAACTTTGTTATCATGTAAATCAAAGACAGCCATGTAAATATTTGTGAGTTAGTTTTGTTTTCATCCTTTTCCTGTGTCTTTTCCTTTGTGTTCCATTTAGCCGAATATGTCGTGAGTTTTGCTTTTTATTGGGTTTATTGGTACAGTGAAAAACAGTTTCACATAGTTTTCTACTCTCTGTTTCTTTCTCTTTTTCTTCTTTTGTTCTAATTCTGCCCTAGGCAATATGACCTTTTATTTCCTGCCTTTGACAAGGAAAGCTCTGATTTGACCTTGTGCTCAAATGCACATATGACTGTGCAGTAGGTGTGTCTGTGCTACTACTATGCATTACTATGTGTGTTCTCTTTGTCCTGCTCATTTTCTGTGTGTGTGTGTGTGTGTGTGTGTGTGTGTGTGTGTGTGCGCGCGTGCGTGTGTGTGTGTGTGTGTGTGTGTGTGTGTGTGTGCGCGCGTGCGTGTGTGTGTGTGTGTGCGTGTGTGCATGTGTCTCTGTCCGTGATCACTTGACACCCCCCAGGGAGCTGGGAGTCAAAGGTCACATCCCTAACACTTCTCCTCTGTTCTTTCTTCCCCTCCTCGTTAAACACTGGTTAAGAGGTCGTCAATTTAGAGGAGATAATGAGCACAGGTCAATTAAGAGGGGAGATAACAAGGCAAAGTGTGATAGGGGACAACACCTGGGGGCTCCTTCACACATTAATGAGATGAGACATCGCACAGAGAGCAAGCAGTTGAGAGATGGGAGGGGGGTATTTTAGTTAGAGACTCTAACCTTCTTCAGTACAATTGCTATATATAAAAAGGAAGCTCAGATTTGACAAGGAGATTCAGTTTTTACCATGTTCGTAAATTGTAAATTGCAACTTGAAAACCCACAGCAGTGTAATAGTAAGCATGTCAGAGCAAATGGGTCATGAGTGCATGAAGATTTGTAGAAATGGCTGCTGCAAAGAGGGATTGGTGTACATGGGTAACAACCCCCTTTTTTAAAACAATGACAACAGCTATTTCTGTCAGTTAATTTTTGTCTTTTGGACCATGCAGACAGACACAAAAGACATATATAATTAGACAGGAAGGAAAAATTGTAGTGACATGTATCTTAACCCCATACTTATTTTGTACAATCTCCCTTCTCATGCAAAACCTTTCCCATGAGAGTTGATGGCCTTCTGATGTTACGCCTTGTTATGCCTGTACTGTGGTGGGGTTTAACATGGTATTTAACGTGGCAGAAAACATGGCATTGAAATGGTTACATTTAACAACTTTGACCTTTAAAATAAATAATATATTTTCCTTTTTTAAAATCACAATAAAAAATCTTGAGTATTTAAAATAAATACATTAATTTAGTTATCTATTATCATCAAGTAAAAACTACCACAAGAATGGTGGTGGCAAACATGACAGGCTGATGACTAACACAAGACAAAAACATCAACTTACTTTAACCTACTATTCAATCAGAGTTAAATTTATCATTTCTGGGGTTGATAAAAGCTGAAGGTAAACATACAGATGAATCAGTGAATTGGAAAAAGAGGTGATTTTTGACTCGTATTGCGATTTAATATTGTGTGCAGATATGATGAAGTTTTACATATGTGTGATGAAAGCTCCCACAACAGAAACAAGTCATTTTTCCACTGTTAACCTATATTCTTAACAATCTGTATCACATATCATTCAGTTTTGCTCAAAAACTGTCCTCACATCGTGACATAAATATCACTTTTTAAACTTTTGCTTTACTGACCTTTCAGATATCCATGCTTTCTCCCACTGTGTTAAATGATAGCTTTTCCTATCTTAGAGATGCATGAAAAAAGCAGCATTTGAATACAACGATCCAGCGTAACAGTCTCTGATGCAAAATCTCCCTGTCAACTGTCTTTTCACGGAAACCTATCAAAGACCGAACATTGTGCACAAGATATTCACCGCAGCTGTCAAGATCTTGATCAGACTTACTCCGATTTTAAATACATTGAAATCTAAACATTTCTGTCATTTTTAAGCATAATAGCTGAATATCAAGACACTGCATGACCAATCAGCACTGCATTTTAAGTAGCTATTAGGGCTGCTCCTCTACTGTGTGCCAAGTTTAGGAAAACTGGCAGTATAATTTTGTCTAAACTCCAATACCCTCATGTTGTTATTCATTCCTAAAGTGTAGGGCTGGCACCATCACATTGTTGTAGATAGAGGATCCAGCAGAGTAATGGTACTGCTTTTTATCCATACCGAAACAGTGGGTGTTTTTTTAATTGTGTTTTGTATTATTCAAAAATCTTGTTTGAGGGGGCTAGGAAGTACTGTGTTTCATACTGGCACCTCTTCACATTTGGTGGGCATGTTTTCTTATATGTAGGCAGTATGTTGGGAACACTGTAATGATGGTATAAAGTGTAAAAGACCAACCAGTGAATAATGAAAGATCAGCTTTATATCAGGCAGTAGTTTTGAGTTTGCTTTTAATGAAATGGGGAACCTCATTTTCAGTCATTTTCTTGTTTGACATTCTCAAGCCTTGTAATTCATAAAACTAGAGTAGACCAATTTGCAAATCTTTGTGTATCACAAATTGTACTGAAATGGGATATGCACTGTAGGAAATTTCATCATTATTATCTCACTTGGGCTAAAAGGATTCAAAGTCATGTAGTTAGAAATGGAATTGAATTTTTCTAAAAGGTTTGTGCCAGTCTATGAGTTTCTACTGACATACTGACCTTTCTTCAATGGTGTTCATCAGGGCAAGCAAGGCAAGCATTGCTTGTCCAGTGGAATCTAAAAACAAGCCATTAATTAAGACTTACCAAAGTAAATCACAGTGTTCTGTCATAAAGTTTGATTTTTTTTTTCAATGTAGAACAGATGCCAGCTTCTGCCATGTACAACAAAAAAAAAACAGGCAAGTTGACACAACCAACATTTGCAGATTAGCTTCTATGAGAAAATGCCTATTCTAATTTTGACACCACACATCCATCCCAGGATAGCTACTGCAAACATAATTTTATAATATATGCATTACTGTAGCTCAAACAGATAAATGCAACTTTAAACATTTGTGGCAATGATATTGCAGTATAGCAGTGGAGAGGACCATTTTTCTGCAAAATAATTACTCCTACTTCTGATTATTTGAGGTGTTTTGATAGTGTTTTACTCCAAGTACGCTAAAGAAAAAAAAAAACGTAAACACTCACCATTATCAGCGGATTGTAAATATTTTGATGATAACTATAGAATTTGTAATATTTT